>NW_027361833.1:4352500-4777500 GCF_039654945.1 Dendrobates tinctorius
CCTGTTGCCGGATACTCACTTAGTGGTGTGGGAAGAATCTCGCAGTCAAAGATGTTTCCTCAGAATCAGAGATGTTTCACACTGTCATAATGACCATGAATCCGTATATAAAAAACTCATGGATAAAGAGTAAAGAGTCAAATTAAATTAACCTGTTTTGCACAATTGTGAGCAATTCAACTGGGCCTGTAGCACTCACTTGAGTTTGTCTGTCCAGTCCAGAAAAAAAAAAAGGTGCTGTGGTCGATACAACCAATGCTGAAGCAACAGGATTAGGGGTGTTTACAATAAAGATTTCTGATAGAGGGAAATGGTAATAGTAAATGTTAAAACAATGAGAAGAGAAGATAAATAATGGCTGCTTTGAGGGTGGATATAAGCTACACTTACTGCAGAATGAATAGAATAAAAACTGGATCAAGGTTGTTGTTTTCAGATAGGGAGCAATTTAAGCTCAAGCACTATGCATTAAATGAATGTGAGTAGCAGCGTGTGCTCGTGTTTAAACAAGGTGCTGGTCCTCGTGCACTTATTTGTGATGACTAGATATCAGTGAGGTAGGCTAGGTGCTGGTGCTCAGCAAGGGGCTGCTGCTGCTGGGTCTGCACGAGGAGGACGCCGATGCCTCGCGTGCTCCTGCCGGAAGCAATGCTGAGGGTGGCGGCGCGGTATGGGGGCGGAGCTTGTGTGACATCACACTAACACTAGGACTGGTGCATGGAAGGGGCACAAAATCAACGCGTTTCAAGGGCACAAAACCAACTCGTTTCAAGGGAAAGCTTCCCTCTTCATCAGGGTAGTGCCCAATGATCAGCATTCCATCCATTTATAGCAGCGTTTGTTCCATTTAGTGATCACCTGACCCCAATGCCTAATTGGATTCCACAATTGCCTGTGTTTTATAGCAGTAGTTAATCTATTTTAATAACCACACAGCTGACATGTGCCCGCAATAGGAGTGAGCAGAATCGCCGTCCGCCCGCGCCTATTAACTAGTTAAATCCTGCTGTCAAAGCTGACAGCGGGCATTTAAATAGCATTTCCAGCCACAGGGCCAGAAATGAGCTCATTGCTGACCCCCGTCATGAGATCGGGGGTCGGCGTCACTTTGTCTGGACAATCACAGGTCTCATAGAGACCTCTATGGTTGCTCCAGGCAGATGGCTTTGAGCGCTGCCCGGTGGTCGGCGCTCAAAGCACAGCAATAAATCTGCTAAATATGGGCGATCTGTTCCTAAGGAGGCTATTGAAGCATACCAAAAGTAAAAAAAATTTTTAAAAATAATAAAAAAACCTAAAAGTCCAAATCACCCCTCTTTCGCCCCAATCAAAATAAAACAATAAAAAAAAACACATACACATATGAGGTATCACCGCATTCAGAATCGCCTGATCTATCAATAAAATAAAAGCATTAACCTGATCGCTAAACGGCATAGTGAGAAAAAATTTCAAAACGCCAGAATTACTTTTTTGGTCGCTGCAACATTGCATTAAAATGCAATAACGGGCGATCAAAAGAATGTATTTGCACAAAAGTGGTATAATTGAAAATGTCAGCTTGGCATGCAAAAAATAAGCCCTCACCCGACCCCAGATCATGAAAAATGAAGACGCTACGGGTCTCAGAAAATTGCACAATTTTTTTTTTATAGCAAACATTTTTAAATTTTTTTTCACCACTTAGATAAAAGAGAAGATAGACATGTTTGGTGTCTCTGAACTCATAATGACCTGGAGAATCATAATGGCAGGTTAGATTTAGCATCTAGTGAACCTAGCAAAAAAGCCAAGCAAAAAACAAGTGTGGGATTGCACTTTTTTTGCAATTTCACCGCACTTGGAATATTTTTCCTGTTTTCGAGCACTTGACATGGTAAAACCAATGCTGTCATTTAAAACTACAACTCATCCCACAAAAAATAAGCCCTCACTTGGCCATATTGACATAAAAATAAAAAAGTTATGGCTCTGGAAAGAAGGGGAGTGAAAAACGAAAACAAAAAATCGAAAAAAGCACAGGGAGTGAAGGGGCTAAAATCATTATCACCGGTCATACAACTGAGGTTCCCATGCTGTTAAAAGACAGCGTGAGCATGCAGCTGTGATCGGAGGTGTAAAGTATACCTCCAGTCACTGTCAGCTGATGGGACTTCTTCTCACATCAGCCGACGCCTGCTGCAGCTAATAACAGCGAGAGCAGGAACGGCTAATAAGAGTATTCATCAGCTGGCTCCTGAGCTGAAAATAAATAATTAAAAAAAAATCATGGGTTCCCATGTATTTTTGATAACCAGCCAGGCAAAACTGACAACTGGGGGCTGCAACCCTCTGCTGTCAGCTTCAGCAAGGCTGGTTATCAAAAATAGAGGGGTCCTCACACCATATTGACAACCAGCCTTGCTAAAGCAGACAGGTGGGGGCTGGTATTCTCAGGCTGGTAAGAGGCCATGGATATTGGAACCCCCAATCTAAAAATAGCAGCCCACAGTGCCCAAAAATAAAAAAATAACAATATTCCTCACCTGTTTGTTAATCTGTCCCATGAAGTAATCCATGTCTGGGGGATAAATAGCTTTAAACCTGGGCAGTGCCATGATGCGGCCGTTCAGGGTGAGAACCACTGATGAATGAGCTGCTGTGAGTGCAGCATCAGCAAATAAACTGCGATCACCTCTGCACCGTGACAAAAATCTCATGGTGCAGAGGCAAGTTCACTGCAGTTCACAGGGAGAATTTCACTGTGGTGAATTTGAATTGTGGTGAACTTGCCTCTGTACTGTGAAACTTTTTCTCATGGTGCCGAGGTCACTGCAGTTTATTTTGCCACTGTTAGTCATTGATGCTGCGCTTGCAGCATCTCATTTACAAGTGGTTCTCAGCCTGGACGGTAGCATAGTGGCACCCTCCAGGTTGAAAACTATTTATCCCCAGACATGGATTACAGTATGGGACAGAACAAGGGACAGGTGAGGGATATTGTTGTTTTTCATTTTTGTTTTATTACAGGAAATAAGGGCTTGGTGGATTAGGTATTAGGTGAGTATAACTGTGCTTGTTATTTTTATATTAAAAAAAAGTGTGTTTTGTTTTATTTCAAATGAAAGACTTTATTCTGGCTGTGTCTTTATTTACCATGAAGTGATAGGATTGGTAAAGGAGAGGTGTCTTATAGACAACTCTCCATCTCTCCATTGCTAAGCAGTGGGCTTGATGTCACCAGGCAATACAAAGGTAATATCAACCCCACAACTATGAACCACAATTGCCACCGCTACAAGGCAAGTGGGAAGAGCCGGGTAAAGCACCAGAATTGGTGCATCTAATAGATGCACCTTTTCTTGGTGGCCGCAGGATGCTATTTTTAGGCTGGAGGGGGCCAGTATCCATGCCCCTTACCAGCCTGAGAATACCAGCTCCCAGCCGTCTGCTTTAGCAAGGCTGTTTGTCAAAAATGGGGGGACCACATGCCGTTTTTTAAAATTATTTACTTAACTAATTAAAAAATACGGCTTGGAGAACCCTCTATTCTTGATAACCAGCCTTGCTGAAGCTGACAGATGCAGCCCCCAGTTGTTAGTTTTGCCTGGTTGGCTATCAAAAACACAAGGGAATCCACGCCGGGTTTTTTTTAAAATTATTTATTTACAGCAGAGGAGCAAGCTGATGAATACTCCCATCAGTCTCTCCTGCTCTCACTGTTATTAGCAGCAGCAGGCATCGACTTATGGAAGCAGTAGTCCCATCAGCCAACACCAATGACTGGAACAAAGCTGCAGGCGCACACTGTCATTTGACAGTGTAGGAAACCATGGCTATCTGTCGGATGGTGATGATTTTACTGCCAATCAGAAGCTGTGTTTGCTGCCCTGTCATGCACATGACAGCGTGACAAACACCCGGTGTACGGGCTGCCGAACCCGAATAGTAACACAGACTTCCTGGTGAAGTCCATGTTCAGTGTCTGTTCCCGAAGAGTAGTTGTTAGGTACGGACGCTGAACTTTACTGTTCCGGTTTGCAAATCTCTAGTCCTAAATGATATTGGTCTGCCTTGGTGACAAAATATATGTAAAACTTTACATTGTATAAATCAAAATGTAGGAAACAGCAACCACAAAGGCTGGAAAGACAAGTGGCTACATAACCATAATGAAAAGTAGTCAACTGTCCCAATATCACAATGTGTAAGTCCCTTAACAGTTTTTGCCACATGACTTTAAGTTTGCATGCCTCACTAAGTGCTTCATCTATGATTTTTGTTTTTTTTCTGGATGGCATACAAAATCGGCTGAAGACTGTACACTTAGATGTGCACTAAAGTGCATTTCATATGTAAGTCAAATTAGAAATCTAATAGCTTTAAAAACATCTGAAAAGAACAGTATGTTTAATGTAGACTTGAACAAATTTATTAAAATGGACTTGAGTTCTGTTTTATCAAGGATACGTGTTCCACCTAATACTGCAAGTGAGAAAAGCTACTCTTGCTTAACACAGAACTGACAGGCTGGAACTTGGAAGCATTTTAGGGCATCATATTTCAATAAATAAAATATAAGTTATACTTAATCCTTACCCACAAACCTATATAATACACTGCTCAGCTTTTCTATACTTTGTTTGCTACACTGGCTAGGTTTCCATCCTGTCACCTCTCTGCTCCTGATTATCGCTATTGTTACTGACTCTGTGTTACCTGCCCTTACCTCGGACCGTCTGACCATGCTTTATTTTTTGCCCTCCTGTTCTGCCTACACGTGCCTCTGACCCTCCGTTCAGCTGCTGCAGACCTGGGGACTGTCCTGAAGTAGTACCTAGTGACTACCTGTGGCTTAGCCTATCCTCACCATCAGGGGCTCTACTGAAAACCAGGTAGTTGCTTAGTCATGACCCTCCACGGAAAGCACCAGCATTACATATACCATTTTGTTCACAAATTGGACTGCTTGTAAAATTTCACATGGTACCTTTAAAACTGCAAACTCATGCTGAAGAAATAAGCTAGATAAAAGCTAAGCAACTCTTTAGACTTTGTCCAAGTGTTGATGTTCCACTCTGACAAACAAAAGTACATTTTTTCCTTCTAACTTTCAAAAAGATTAGCAATTACTCTGATTCAAGACAGTAGTGTATTTCCCAGTTCATGATGTCCCAGCTTAAATTATTATCACTTCATGTGACACTTTCTTAAGTTTCACATTTTTCTTTTTAGATATTCTTTTTTCTTTGGTCATTCGTCCTGACTACCAAGTAGCGCAGTTGTCTGTCGTAAAGGTCATTTTAAATTATTAGTGCATACTGCCTATACTATCCTTGATTGAATTGTCATCATGAATAAACACCAAAAACAACAGTATCCTTACCCAGCAGGATCCATTAAGCTTGATGCTGTACAGGATCATTTGTCTGACAGTAATGTTTTTAAAGGATATTTGTTTTTTAAAGTGAGCCTACGGTTTACAGGTACCTAGGCTGCCAAAGTAATCCCTCAATGCTATACTTAAGAAGAATTGATATTGGGATTTTGTGATGCTTTAGGGAAAGTAGCACATATAATTGAGCCAATTATCCAATCATGTGCCACCTGCCCACATATAACAGGGTGCACAGTAGCACGTAAATAACAGTTTCTAAATGTACCTGTATAGTAACTGAAATTTCTCAATATTGGCAGAGAATAATGTGAAACATTGTGAAATATGAGAAGAACATTTCACTTAAAATCTGTTGATCAACATTGTCAAATTGCTAATGACAGACGTATGGTGATGAACTGTAGGTTCATAAAGTCTATTTTGGACATAGATAATTAAGCTTAATTAAGAGCAATTAGCTTAAATCTTTGTAATGCAATTGCAGCAAAGCTATTCCAATTTTTGAGGGCCAGAATATGTACAGTGGCTTGTGAAAGTATACACCCCCTTGGCATTTTTTGTGTTTTGCTATCTCACAACCTGGAATTTCACTGTTTTTTTGAGGGTTTGCATCATTTCATGTAAAGAACATGCCTACAACTGTAAACATTTGGTTTTCTTCTTCTTGTGAAGCAAGCAACAAATAGGGCAAAATACCTGAAAACTTCAGTGTGCATAACTACTCACCCCTCTGAAATCAATACTTTGTAGAGCCACCCCTTTCCCCATGACAGACAAGTAATCCATGACTCCTTTTCAGAACAAGAGGTCTTGGCAACTATTAAAGCTTCACCTAATGGAAAAAGTCGTGGCTCAGACTGCATCCCCACAAATTTTTATAAATTATTCAGTTCAGATCTAGTATCATTTCTGATCAAGACCTTTAGTTGAATTTCTGACAACTGCCCATTCACTCCTCAAAGATTATCTGCCACTATCCTAGTCATTCCAAAAAATGGGAAAGATGTATACTCCAACAATCGGCCTATCTCTTTGATCAATGTAGACTCAAAAATGTTTGCCAAAATTATTGCCAATTGATTGGGTCCCCTACTTCAAAAATCTATTCACACCGATCAAAAAGGTTTTGTCCAACATAGAGAGGCTTGTGACAAAACTAACAAAACCCTTTTCTCACTTCCTATATGTATAAACTCAAAACACCAGCCTGTCTCCTCCCAATCAATGATGAAAAAGTGTTCAACTGGGTAAATTGAATTTTCCTTCACGCAACCTTGGAACAGTTGAGTATTGGGGATTAAATGATGGCAAGAATATTTTCACTCTACCATAACCCCTCAGCTCACATACAAACCAATGGGATATTCTCCTCACCATTTCAAATTACCAATAGGACAATGTAGGGCTGCCCCCTGTCCCCACTACTTTATGTTCTAATCATGGAGCACTTAGCGGTGGCACTCTGCAACTCCACTGACATCACAGGCCCTCAGATTGTACATAAAAAATTTAGATTACATACTACTATATGTTACTAATCCCAACTTCTCTTTCCTGGTTTTAATCAAAGAATTTAAACTTTTCAGTGAAGTCTCAAATTTTAAAGTGAATTATACTAAGTCAGAAGCTCTAAACATTTCTCTCCCTCCTGCCTTTATTAATAAGCTTTAATCCTTCTCTCCCTTCAAATGACAATGCAAAACTATCAATTACCTGTTAATTCACGTTTCAGCTAATTCTACAGACCTTTTTTCTCAAAATTGTACAGCACTGTTCCGAAGAACTCTCAAATACCTAAAGTTTTATGATCGCTCTCAACTCTCATGGTTTGGTTGAATAAACGCAATAAAAATGGATATTCTTCAGCGTTTTCTCTACCTCTTTCAAATGGTACCTATACACATCCCTAAAAACTTCTTTTTCAAAAGTCTTCAAAAAGTCTTAAATAGGTTTGTCTGGGGATCACTCAAACAGCGGATTCATTTTAATAAGCTAACTAAGCCAAAAATGAAAGGGAGAGCGGGTATGCCCAACACTTAACGTTATTACCAAGTGGTCCTTCTCTCAAGAATTTTGGAGTGGAGATGTAATGAAACCAATAAACAATGGGTATCAATTGAAAGAGTTATTTCTCCTATTACATTAACCTCCCAGAGAAGCCCAGTCTCTAAATTTCCACCCTTGCTTGCTTCAAGCCCTAATGACATTTTGGGATAAATCATGAGAGAAATGGAAGCTCCCCCACAAACCAGGCTTGTTGAGTACTCTTTTTGACAAACTCCCACATTCCACCCAGCTATGGGAAAAAATACCTTTCTGGGCTGGTATACTGCTGACCGAGCTAGATTGGAATGTGTGATGGCTGATCTGTGTAGGTTTTCCTTTTTTGCAGCCTTACAGTGGGCCTGTCCGGGTTTGACCTTATCTTGGTTTGAGTATTTACATCTTAAAGTCTTCCTCCAAGTCACATTCCAACAGGGCTTACCCTACTCTACTCCTTCCTCCTTTGAATCTCATCTCTAGTCATCCATCTCCCCCATCACATCCTATTTCTTTCTAATACAACATCCTTAATGAGGTCTTATCAGGCAATGTGCCTGGGTACCTTGACACTTGGCAAAATGAAATTCATATACTGTATCATAGACCGAATGCCTCAGAATATTCACTCTCACTCATAAGATGTCTACCGCCTCCTTGGCTCAGGAAAAAAAATTAAGATCTTAACTTACTGGTACAGATGCCCCAAGCTTTTCAATAGAATCTACATTATGCTAGTTGAAAATTTCTTTTGATTATATGATTGTATTGTATACTAATTATACATATCACCCAAAATCTAATAAAATGTTTTTCTGAAAAAAATAAATATAGTAAACATATCAATCTACATTGACAGAGGCTCTGAGCTCAGTGGCTGGCTAGAGTGGTGATGTGCACTGTAGTTGTGATGCCACCACAAAGGCCCGAGCTGTGGCAGAGGGGCATTACTGGTCCTGTGGAGGGTGGGTATCGGTGTGTTTATTGTATTAAAAATGTGCAACCCTTCATATTAAAAAGGACAAACCCTTTAATTGTTGTATCGAGGTTATAATGTTTTACACTTTCATGTATATACTGCAGCTGCTCATATTTATGCATTCATTTCAAGTATTTTTATTAGTTTGTTAAAGAGAACATTTCACCATCTTTATGCTGGCCTATCAAGTAGTAACAGATATTCTGATTCCAGTGCTTTATTATTTGCTTTTTCTTGCTGCCATTTTCATGAAATCCCTGGTGATCAGCTGCAGCAATGGAACCACTGAGTAAGCCCCATTAGTCCATATACATTAGGTCTCTTATGTACAATTGTACATGATAAAATACGGTCAGAAGAAAATTTTATGCTATTTATATGTCCTTATATTTATTAATTTATTTATATTAATTATATTATTATCAATGTTGCAATAACAAATGAAAAAGAAGCAGAACAATACTTTACTATCTACTAACTCCAGCATAAGTGTGAAACAATTTGCTGCTTTATGTAGCCTGACATATTGAAGTTTTAAGGTTTGACACTGGAGGTCTTTTATTCTTTGTTGGCTCCCATAATTCAGACAGAATAGTCATATTAGCACTTCTTTGCTGCTGTGCATGAAGTTTATAAGGAAACTTAATCGATACTAATGAATGGATTTTGCTTTTGGAATTTTCCTGTAGTCTTTGTGAACCTTACAATTTATTTATTTTTATTCATACTTACCATATGTATTTGTCTAGACAAATTCTTTATTTTATCTATTTTATATGGTTTGATTTGTTGCTATTTTACTACTGCTATTCTGCTTTTATAATTTTATTGCAAGTTTGATTGATTGGTTTATAATGAGGTACCAATTTGTGACATCATTTGTGTGCACAATTATATTGTGCTTTGAGTGTTGTATGCTTAAAAAATGCACCGATGAGAGGGTCTGTTTTTACTATTCATGTGGTTTTCTCTTGGCCATCGAAGTATACCATCTGCCATTAGAGTGGTCAGGTCACACTGCGCTCCTCGAAATCTGGCGACTCTGAAGTGCGGTGATGTGAGGGAACCCGGCTTTATTTGCTGGGGGCCCCTGACTGATCAGCCTGTGGGTTTAATGTGCATTGCCCTCTTTTCCTAGGTGCAGGGAAAGGGTTAAAGGAAGCAAAAACTCCACCCCCTTTAATTTTTTTATGTGGATCATTCCTCCTCCCCCTAAGGGGTATATAAGGCGGGGCCTGCGGCTGCTGGGCCTCTTTTGAACCTGGGAGCAAGGAGCTTCCCACCCTCCCTTCCCTTTCTTTTGTTTTTCTTCTTTTGTTATTGAGGTAATTTGATGGTTGATGGTTTGGATGTTTATTATTAAGTCGGGATAACATGTGCCGGGTATCCAGCGGCACATCACCCACAGCTTCCAGTATTGATGGTTTGGATGTTTATTATTCAAGGTAATGAAAGTTGCAGCGGATGGCGGAAGAATAAGTTGGGTTAACATGTGCCGGGAGTCCGGTGGCATATCACCCACAGATTCCGATGTTTAATTAATCCAGAGCTGCGACCTTACCCCTCCAACAATGGGTTTTTGAGAAGATGAGAGTTATTGTAAATGTGTTCCTCTCCATTAAAGATATGTTTTCGTTAATGACTGGATTCTTTCTTTGCGTTGGGGAAAAGGGGCAAGGGTTTTTCTTGAGGTATGAGCAGTCTCAGTAACATTGCTGCTTTTCACAGCTGTTGGGTCTTGCGAAGCGCAGCATGAACCAAGAGTGACTGCTGCTAAACCCTTTGGAGCCTCAGAATGAGGCTCCTTTGGGTGTAGACAAAGAAGTTGGGGAACGTTGTGGTAACGCCAAGGACTACATCAGACTTGCGTGCGAACTTTACTTTTTTAATAAATTAGTGAGCGAGGGACGGTGTCTTGTTTCTATTTATCTCTTTTTATGTTTTTCAGGTTTCCAATTGTGGACTATGTCAGGCTCCCTGGACCTCTGTGGGATTTTTTTTTATAAGTTGGCAAACCAGAGAAAGAGTCAGGGAGTATTTTTTAAGTAAAACATTTTTTGTTAGTCTTTTTTTTTAGCACTGCCTTAGTAAGGCTGGGTTCATACTGCGTTACAGCAGCCCGTTCAATGCATAGCGTTGACGGGCTGCGTTAATGCTATAGCGTAACGCAATCGAGTTATGGTATACTGCTAGCGCAGATGCTTCATCTGCGCTAGCGGTGACGGACCCTCAGACGCTGTAATCCGCGTCCGAAGGTCCGTCACTGAATAACGGCACATCACTAGTGCATGCCAATTTTGGCATGCGTTAGCGATGCGCCCGATAATGGGAGGGAATGGCAGCATTAATGGGCTGCGTTACACCGTGTTATGCCGTGGTGTAACGCAGTCTGTCTAACAGACTGCCATAACGCAGTATGAGCCCAGCCTAATGGAGGTGTCTGGTAGACACGTCTCCATTACTAACAACAGGACTTGATGTCAGCTGTGTTTTTGGACAATTCACAGCTGACATACACCCCAAGTCCCATTACCCTGATTGCCACTGCACCAGGCCTATCAGGAAGAGTGAAGGTGAAGCACCAGAGTTGGAGCATAACATGTGATGTACCACTTCTAGGGCGCCTACGGGTTGGTATTTGTAGGCTGGGAAGGGCATAGTAGCCAGAGACCTTCCCAGCCTAATAATATCAGCTCACAGCTGTCTGCTATATCTTTGTTGTTACCAAAAATGGGGGGGTACTATGTTATTTTTTTTTTCATCTATTTATTTATTAGGATAATACATGTACAGTAAGCTATACATGCAAGACACTAATTATATGTCTTACAGATATCTATTCATATACCTCTATCTTTGCACATCTTCGCCACATAAAAAATCTTTAATTGCTCACTTATGTCATCTGTGTGCGTGTGTGCAGTATGTATTGTCATCTGTGCTGCCGGAAAAAACGAACATGTCTATGTGGGAGTCGCAGGGACACACTGTTCATGTGAAAACACAGATATGTGCTGTGTCCCATAGATTATAAAGGGTGTGTGTAAATGTTTCCGGTATGCATGAAAACAGAAACCACACATGCTGAAAACAAGGATGTGTGAAGGGATCCTTATGTACAGGTCAGACTGATCTCGTAATACACTGCAGTCACTTTTAAATCAGATTTTCCAGGCTTAAGAGATATTTGTGTAATCACCCCATTTATCTGCAGATTGCCAAATTGTGATAGTTCACAATGCACACAATGTAAGGATGTAGTCACATGACCACAAGTATGCAATTCTCATCCAATTCACTTAATAATCACTGCCCAATAACGGTAGAAACAGAGGGGAGTACTGACAGTGTGCACTTCGCACACTGTCACCATTTGATAACCTGCAGACACAGAGTCCATGCATAAATTTCTCTCCAGCCCCGAAAATCCCTTACATACACACGGTTACATATCTCAGGCTTTGGACTACAGTTTAAAAAGATTTTGAAGTCTGCTTATTTTCTGGTGATTAGAGATGGGCAGATACCTGGATGACAGTGTGGGAACCGCGGCTGTCTGTCCGGCGGTGATGATTTTACTGCCAATCAGAAGCATTGTCTGACGCGCTGTCATGGACATGACAGCAAAACAAACACCTGGTGTTCGGGAGGCTGAACTCGAACAGTAATATGGACTTCCTGTATATCATATTATTCTGTATAGCTTCCAAGAAATTAAAAGTCATCTTAAAGTTAACTCATAATCTCTCAATTTCCCTGCACCAGTGTATATTGGTATATTTTCACCCTCAGGCTGGGGTCACAAGAGCGATGATTTTCTCCAGAGAATCAGGTCGATTATGTATATGACACTCTGTTCACACTCTGTCAGCGCGTGAGCCAAGTGTCAGTTTACTGTGATCTGATTCTCCCACATGAGAGAATCGTATCACATGTGTCGAGAAGACGGAGAAAGTAATTTTTCCTTCTTCTCCATTGTTTAAGTCCGCTGATGTTGGATTTCACTCAGATGACATCCAAATGCAGTCCAATGTTTCACAAGCAACAATAGCATGATCCAAATTCCGGAGCCACGTGCAGTATGCTGCATTTTTTTCCACAGACCAAATTGGCATAAGGAAAAAATAGCAGATCTGCATTACCCCATAGTGCAACATTGGTCCGAGTGCAATCCCATAAAACATTGGCTAGCACTCGGCTGTCTCATACGCTCATGTGAGTGAGCCCTTAAGGTACTGTCACACTTAGCGATGCACCAGCGATCCCGACCAGCGATATGACGCGGTCAGGATCGCTGGTGCATCGCTAAGTGGTCACTAGTGAGCTGCCACACAGGCAGATCTCACCAGCGACATAGCAGGGGTCGCTACTTACCTGTCAGACGAGGCGATCCTGACGTCCTCCCACCCGCGTCCACGCATTGCTCGTCGGTGCCAGCAGGAAGCCCAGCAGGCAGCTGACGGCGAGAAACGGTCCAGGACGTTCTCGCACGATCAGCGATAACCAGCGGGGGAGCGGTCGGAGGTAAGTATCAGACATAGCGATATCGCTAGCAAGATCGCTATAACGTCACAAAAAACAGTGTTGTTATAGCGATATTGCTAGCGATATCGCTTAGTGTGACGGGGCCTTTACACTAATGCTGCATTTAGTATTCCATCTTGGTTTTTCAATAGATCTGAAATGGTTTCTGCGTTAGATAGAGCACTCAGACAGGAAGTAAAGTGATTAGTAGAAAGCCCCAACTTATTACCATGATCAAGACAGATAAACTTATATTCTGCAAAGTTTTGTAATATGTAAAATACAAAACCTCCTACTAGTATGTTTATGCTGCTCCTTTGTACATTTGTGTCTCTAACTTTATAGAATAAAAAGAAATCAAATGTAGTCTGCACCTGCAGTCTAGGGCCTGTGCACATGTTGCAGATTTGTTGCGTTTTTTTCTGCACAGACTTGTCACAAAACCTGAAGTGTTTACTGTTTCCAGTAAAGTGAATGACAATCCTGAAGTTGTTATTTTTTTTTTTATTGCAAATTTGGTGCAGATTAAATTCTGCAATATGTCAATTCCTTCAGCGATTTTGCTGCAGATTTCACTCAAACTAAATAGTGGGGAAAAATATGCATCAAAAACACAAGTTTTGAGTGCTAAAAAATGCTGAAGTGGTGCAGAAATGTCTGCCCTAAACACTTAACGTGTGCACATACATACTCAGAATATGTTGCTGTATGTGTAAGGCTATGCACCCACGTTGCGGAAATGCTGCGGAAATTTCCGCAACGTTTCTGCTCTCCAGCTGCAGGTAAAACGCATGCGAATTCGCATGTGTTTTCCCGTGGAAAACAAGCGTTTTGCAAGCTTTTTTTGCTTGCAGAATGCTTGC
Source organism: Dendrobates tinctorius (assembly GCF_039654945.1). NCBI lineage: Eukaryota > Metazoa > Chordata > Amphibia > Anura > Dendrobatidae > Dendrobates > Dendrobates tinctorius. Next base: position 4,366,284 of record NW_027361833.1, read on the forward strand.
GCATTCCTTGGAATGTGATAGGTAGGATGTTAAAATAATAATAAAAAATATTGTTATTCTCACCTTCCTACGGCCCCTGATCTGCTCTGCGGCGCTCCTGGCATCTTCCGGTCCCAGTAATGCTTTGCGCGAAGGACCTGAGATGACGTCACGCTCGTGAGAGAGCGAGGTCATCAGCGGTCATTCACGCAAAGCATTACTGGGACCAGAAGATGCCGGGAGCGTGGTGAGAGGCGGGAAGGACTCCGGATGCCGCCGGAGGGTAAGTATATCACTATTTTTTATTTTTATTCTATTTTTTACAGGATTATGGTACCCAGGGCCTGGAGGACAGTCTCCACTCCCTGGGTACCATCCGCACATGATCCCCTTACTTTGTGCATGGTGGGCATAGCCACAAGCGGATTGTAAGCGGATCATTGCATTTCTATGGGTGCGGAATCGCCGCAATTCCGCAAAAAGAATGGACATGCTGTGGATTTTACTGCAATGCGATTCCACAGCAGTAAAATCCGCAGCATTAGCACAGCAATGCGGAATCCGGATGTATGGGATGCGGATTGTATGCGGATTGTATGGGATGCATTTTCTTAGCGTTTTTGCAGCAGAAAATCGCCGCGAAAGCACGAAAAAACGCAAAGTGTGAACGCAGCCTATCTGTCCTTCCTCCTACATTGGTCTTTGATTCTCCCTATTAGGTCTAGGAGTTAAAACCGGGTTGTTTGGTGCAGTTATTAATTTTTACTTAAAAGGAGGACACGTAAAAAGGAAAGACGTATACATGTGACCTTTTTAGATCCACTCATGCAACATCCCCATTTGCAAAAGAAAAATGCAAAATTGACCAAAAACTGCATTGTGTGAATAGGATATACATGGAATCCAATGAGTTATCTGATCTTATTTAGTTTATGCGTGAAAATCTCACAGCAAAATAATAGTATTTTATACAGTCATATAAATCTCCTGTTTAATGTAGGCACATTGAATCAAGGTGTTAATGCAAAACAGAGCTGTCTTTTTCTTTCTACATTATTTTAACTTTTAAATATGTAAATGTGGCCTAAAATGTAGCTTATATTAATGAATCAAGAGCTCTTCAGGATATAGAGAATAATGGGCCTATGTTTGTTACCCCACCGGCAACTTAATGTGACTGATTTACAAGAGTTTAACTCAAGTGTTAATCTGACAATGACGGAGAGCTCCTGGCTGGCAGAATCACTCACACTATCATATTAGTTGCTTCCTGTGTAAGGGTTGTAGGACTGCTAATTGGGATGATTTTATGTGTAGTGGTTTTGAAAAGACTGTTTGTTCAAGACTCCGATGCTGGCACAAAGAGGCAGGAGGAAACAAAAGAAAATGGCCATAGTTACCCAGTGGATCAAACAACATTCTGTAATATGGTTAGAATAGTCACCGGTACACACAAGAATGGCATTAGATACTGCACGCGTACTAGTAATTGTGGATTTAAGTAAATGTGCTTGCAGCAGTATGTTGGTGGACAGATGACTTTCTACATGGCAGAGTTTTAACGTCTTTCAGGTACACTGAGCAGATAGCTTGGTACGGAACGCGGCGAGCTTACTGGGGATGAGAAAGCGAGCAGCAGTACATTTGAACTACAGGTTTCTCACATGCACCACGTCATGCTGAGTCTTTATAGCTCCTGGCTTTCAAAAAGCCTGTTTCAAAGAGGTTTGCGCTAGACTGGGCATGCAGTTTTGCTCTGCAGATATTGTCGCTACCGATTTAGTGGAATGCAATTAGGAAGCCTAAATTAAGTGGTAATGGAGAACCAGCTCTTGAAACAGGGGTTTCCAAGGCAACCGCTGCTTACAATACAGCCTTCAGTTAGTTTTCCCACTTTATCTGCAAAATGCACAATTGAGCTTTAAAACAGCTTTGTGCTGAAAAGCTCACTGTAAACAACTGTTTTCTATCAGAGTTTTACTGACTCTCAGTGCAAAGGGCTATCAAATAAAACATACTTGTGTAACCTCATAAACAATTTGCAGGATCAAACTTCATGGTTTTGAATTTGAACGATAATATTTATTCTCCTTTAGGTCCTTGGAGGATGATTCCTGGTACATTGGCATGACGAAAAAAATAGGAATCGCACAAAAATGTGAATTAAAATATATTCATATGCCTCCATCCAGGCATTCATCCTAGGTATTTCTAAGACTTGGCAACACGTGGTAAAACAGATTGAAAGGTCGATATCTAGTTTCGGAGGAAGAAGGGCAGAGTTCTGATTCCTGTTTTGACAGCAAGAGCATTATATGTTCTCCGCACTTGCCCCTCATGCCTGAAGCAGCCAAAAAAACAGCTCTGACATGTGTTCCACCATTTAGATGAGATACCCACTAGAGTCCAAATCAATGCAACAGAGCCAGAGGGGGTAAAGTCCAAAAGATAAAGATCCCCACCCTTCCCATCAATATGATTTCTGATCCTGGGATTTCTTTCTAAATTTTATGCTTGCTTAGTTTTTGTTTGTTTTTTACAGAAATTTATCCAATCAAATGAGGCAGAGATTTTACTTTCCACTTGTAATTCTAAAGGTTTGTACACATATATCTGAAAACATACAGCACAGAGGATTCCAATAATTAACAAATCATTTTTTTAAAACAGTTTCCCATATTAAACATTTCAGCATCAATTCCTATCAGTCACTAAATTAGGGGTCTCAAGCTCCCTGTTTATTCTGACCCCATATCTAGCCTGCTAGTGTAGAGCATTAGAGTGTAGGGCAGTTGGCTGTCTCTATGTACCAGTACTCACAGGAAGGGAGATCATCAGATAGCTTGATTCGACTGCAGGAGGCAGATATGAAGATACCAGAAGAAGGCTTATTTTTAAGCTGAATTTTTGCAGTAATGCATAATTGCAGTAGCTGTAACAGCTGCAGTACGTAAAAGAGACTATTTTGAACCAGATAAAAGACATGATGTTCTTAAGATTGGAGACATGGAGAGAATGAACAAGAAGTGGTGAGGTGTTACTGAAATTAGAGCTAGGAAGGCAGACAGGAAGAGAGGGAGAATGAAAGGCAAACCTCATTGCATAGCTACACAACAATACAATACCACACTGTTTCCAAGTTGTAGGATATGACACAGTCCCTCCTCACCTCACAGCCCAATTTTCTGTACTTTGGATAAATATCCTCTGTAGAGTCTTTTACACAGATTATGGTTAAGTTGAAATTTGATGAGAAAACTTTTAACCACCTCAAGAGATCATTAATGACGCATGTGAATCTAGGCTGAATTTGTAAATGAGTTTTATGTTGGACACTGGTTATCTGCTTGCTCAACAAAACTCAAAATATATGTAGTAGTCATCTACGGTAACTTATGATGTAAATTAATATGGCTTGGGTGAACATCTGAACTGATCAAGTTACTCTGTAGTTAAAGTGCCCATGCACCAGTGTGGGAAATCAGGATCCATGTTGTCTTCCCAGTCCCGTTTTATGCTCTAAATCTATCACGCAGCACTTTTACACAGAAACTGCCCCTACACATTCCAATTTCCTGAGATTCTGGATCGAACCAGACACATAGACACAACTATCACTAAATCCCACAAAACAGTTGCTTGCTTGTTGGCATCAAGCCCTTTTTGGCCAAGGGTGTATATAAACCCCACTCCCATTTCATTATAGTGAAATCTTTGCTGGGCACTGCATGTGTGCGTACACTGATTGTCTGAGCTTTGTTTATCATAACACCTCTAACCTGGCCATAGATGTTACCCGAATGCTCAGTTGGCCAATACCTACGCCTCCAAATTTCACAATATAAAAGTAAACTGGGCCAAGCATTGCTTGATTGCTTGTGTTTTCAATGGACAGAAGGTAATAAAAGCAATGCCAGTCTGCTCTGGGAGTGACTTATTTCATATGGGTACGAGTGATCAAGAATGTTGAAATTTACACCCAAATTTTGCAGCGAGAGAAGACGCATGCACAGATAGTTTCACAAAAATGTTATAGTTTCAACCAATTTACATCAAGTTTGATCATACAAAGTAATGTACTTTAGGGCACGCTTAGAAAGGTAAAGTGCTGTTCACGCTCAGGATCCAGGAAAACAACCATCTAAAAGAAAAACTCCCCTTTCTGCCCATAACAACCACTAACCACGCATCTTTAATTTTTCAACAGTACTTTTGGTAAGTGATGAAAACTGACCTGAGCTAGACTGCAACAGCAACCAATTACATTGTACTTTTTTAGACAATTCCATAAATCTTATTGGTTGTTTCCATTGTCAGAGAACTCATCATTTTATGACATACAGTTGTGTAAGGATATGTTACCCCCTTTAAGTGTACACTTAAATGACATATTTGCTACAATAATAAAATTTATATTAGACATACCCATATCCATTTGCTTTTATTTAGTTTCTTTTTGGGGATTTTATTTAATTATTCATTGCACAAATTATTTTACAAAGTTGTACAATGCAGACATCGTGCAGTTGCAAAAGTATTTGCATCCTAGCATTTGAATACCTGTTTACACTAAACTAAATGTTAGGACTGATTCACGCTTCTGATTTTAACGTATGAGTATTAATCATCTTTTTCATGTGATAGTTTATGGGGCCATTCACATGACTGTGATTTTTCACAAAAAAATGCAGACATGTCCAATTTTGATCCACGGGTTGGTTCAAAATCGACAATGCAGGTCAATGGGTCAGGGAAAATATCGGACCACATTCAGATGATATCCGAGTGTAGTCCGATATTGATGGACTGACAGAAAGGAGAGAAAATTTTCGTTTTTATTTCTCCCTGTATGAGAAAAATGGATGACACACTGATCAAAGTCTGATCAGAATAGTTGGTCTGTTTTTCTCTTCCATGGAAAAATCAAACAATATTCACCTTTTCAGCAGATTGCTGTGCCTCTGACAAAAACAAGACCACATATATACTATATACACCACATAAATAGAAAATGCCTATGTTGCACCCATCAATATGAATGTTCACCACACCAATAAAATACATTTAGCCTCCTTTGCAATCCTAATTAAAAGTATAAGTGAATAAGTGAATAAGTCTATTAAATAAATTAATTTAATTGAACTAAATTAATTAAGCACTTCCTTCATTAAAAATATAACTTTATTACTCACTGTCACCCCAAATTCCTTAATCACTGTACCTTGCCCCTTCCCAATTTATTATCCACTGTCCACAGCTCCCCTTCCATAATCAACTGCCTCGCCCCCTTCACTGCACAATTAGAGGCAACCCAAGTACAGAATGAATCAGAGCCTGGTCGCATGATTGTAGCTGGAAAACATAGTTTAAAGAGCCCACAGTGTGGTATTAGGTCTTTCTTCCTATTATACTCTACAGAGATTACATAGGGAGATCTAGTGAGAAGCAGAGTGAGAAAAAAGGCAATGACAAATATAGAAAGATTGAGCATTGAAATTAGAGCTTTCTAACAAGTCTTAAGTCACACCAGAGCTGGAGTCACATCCACTCAGTGCAGTGCTGCTGTATATTGTCCTCCATGCTGCTGCTGCCTCTGTCTGTGTGCGAACAAAGACATAAAGAGCAGAAAACCATCTCTCTGTGTTGTGTCTCTCTCTGCATGGGAGAGATCATAGAATATGGTCTCCTCTCTCCAGTTCAGAGATAAATGCAAATTATGTAATTAAGTCTACAAAGTGTAAAACTGGTGAACATGTTGAATGGAAGACATATAATAGCCATAAATTGCGTTATTACTAGTGTTGAGCGATACCGTTCGATACCCAAAAATATCGTATCGGATGGTATCGCCCGATACGAAAAAAATATCGGGTATCGCCGATTCCGATACCGGAAGTCCCATTCAAGTCAATGGGACTTCCGGTATCGGAATTAAAAAAAGGCCTTTATTTCCTTGTTGGCTAATTCTACATAATTGAAAACAAATAAGAATCATGTAGAATGTATTGTGGGAGGAGGAGGAGACATTAAAAGCATAGTGGTTTATTCAAATCACATGGCATAGCATTAATTCCAATTTTTTTTTCAAGACGTTCGGAGTAAAAAAGATATTGACTATGTTAACTTTTTTATATTTAGTCAGATATGTATGTTTCGCAACTTCCATGCTCTTCACCTTCTTTTGTACTTCTCCCACACTTTCTCCTTCATGATCCGCAGCAGTAGCATTTTTTTCATCAACTTTTTCTTCACCTTATTCATCTTCTTCTTCTTCACCTTCTTCCCATTAATTTTTTTTTTCCATTCTTCATATTCTTCTTATTCAGCTATTATTAATTTTCATATGCTATTTCTTCATCTTCTTCCTATTCTTCTTTTACTTCATTTTCTTATGGTGACAGGCATTCCTGTAGTACTTATCTATAAAAGTTATAAGATTACACCTTACGTTCTGCCTGTCACAAAAGATTTACAACAGGATTTGTCCGCGTTCAGTTTGGCCTGCAGCAGCAGGCATTTTCCAGGGGCACCACGAGGAGGACCGGACTCACCCCCATTTACTGCTTAGTCTTCTTCTGCTTATAATTTTGATTTCTTCTATGCTGATTTTTTGTCTTATGCTTAATGTTCTTCTGCTTTCTGTTCTTCTGCTTTTGCTTCTTCTGCTTCTTGTTCTTCTGTCTTTTGTTCTGTATCTTGGTGGTTGTCTTCATGTTCTTTGTCCTCTTGGTCTTATTATTTAGGGTCATATTTCTGGTCTTCTTTGGTGTGGTCTTCAGGGTCGTCATCATCAGGGTCATCGTCATGGAGATCAATAAGGATTACCAAAGACAATTTCAAAAAGCTTGATCTTGGAAATGTAGCAGAAGGTACAAGAAGGCTGAGAAACTGGCGAGAACCAGCAGACAGTGCTGGCACCCGGATGGGTAGCAGAAGGAACAAGAGCCAATGGCACTACCGAGGACCAACTGACGTGCTGGACCATGGTTACTAAGCAGAAGGTACCTGTGCTAAAAAGCACTACCAAGGACCAGCTGACAGTGCTGGATCTCGGATACCGAGATGGAGGCACCTAGGCCAAAGGCTGTGGCGAGAACCAGCAGACAGTGCTGGCACCCGGATGGGTAGCAGAAGGAACAAGAGCCAATGGCACTACCGAGGACCAACTGACGTGCTGGACCACGGTTACTAGGCAGGAGGTACTTGTGCTAGAAAGCACTACCAAGGACCAGCTGACGGTGCTGGACCTCGGATACCGAGATGGAGGCACCTAGGCCAAAGGCTCTGGCGAGAACCAGCAGACAGTGCTGGAACCCGGGTGGGTAGCAGAAGGTACCCATTGAAAGCAAAGTAGCCAGGCCGCAAGTCGGCCGCAGTTACCGAAACCCACAGTCCTACAGGGGGTCCATGTCCCATTGGCACTATGGATCCAGCCTTCAGTGCCAGTTCCCGCAGCCCACATAGGAGTCACCTAAACTGCAGGCACCGTAGAGTCGGCTAACCGGGCCGCAAGACGACAGGACAACGGATTGGTGGCATAGTGACCTTGACACTACCTGGAAACAGCAGGCGTGCTGGAACCAGGCTGGGCAACAGGGAGTCCCCGTGCCAAAGACACTGCCGAGAACTAGCTGACGGTGCTGGAACCCAGATGGGTAGCAAAAGCTACAAGAGCCAATGGCACTACCGAGGAACAGCTGACGGTGCTGGACCACGGTTACTAGGCAGGAGGTACCTGTGCTAGAAAGCACTACCAAGGACCAGCTGACGGTGCTAGACCTCGGATACCGAGATGGAGGCACCTAGGCCAAAGGCTCTGGCGAGAACCAGCAGACAGTGCTGGAACCCGGGTGGGTAGCAGAAGGTACCCATTGAAAGCAAAGTAGCCAGGCCGCAAGCCGGCCGCAGTTACCGAAACCCACAGTCCTACAGGGGGTCCATGTCCCATTGGCACTACGGATCCAGCCTTCAGTGCCAGTTCCCGCAGCCCACATAGGAGTCACCTAAACTGCAGGCACCGTAGAGTCGGCTAACCCGGCCGCAAGACGACAGGACAACGGATTGGTGGCATAGTGACCTTGACACTACCCGGAAACAGCAGGCGTGCTGGAACCAGGCTGGGCAACAGGGAGTCCCCGTGCCAAAGACACTGCCGAGCACCAACTGGCGTTGTTGGAGCCCAGGGACAATCATGGTGTAGGCTGAGGCCTACTTGGTGGTAGTTTTAGATTGTTTGTAGGCTACAACAGACTGTCAACGTGCTCCAATTAGGCATCTGTCTCCACTCTGTTTCCAGGTTTTCACGTGACTACCAACACCGCCAGTTTATGCGTACAGTAGCCGTCTGCCCAATCCACACGTGTTCCTGTGTTACTGGTGTTCTGTAATGTCAGCAGATCCCCTGATGTTTGTCTGCCAATGTCTCCTGCTCTGTCCACATTCCCACCACTTGCAGTGGGAAGGTGGACAGCGCAGGAGACAGTGCCGGACACACATTGGGGGATCAGCTCACGTTACAGAACACCAGGAACACAGGAACAAGTGTGGAATGCGTGGACGGCAACTGTGAGCAGGAACTGGCGGTGTTGGAGGTCAGGGGAAATACTAGAGACAGAGTGGAGACAGAGGCCAAATCAGAGAATGTTTAAATCTGAAGTAGTTACAATTTGGAGGCAGCAGCAGTTTGCCCTCCACACAGCAGGGGATCAGCTGACGTTACTGAACCCCACTTTCACATGAACGAGTGTGTTTTTCTGTGTGGACAGCACTTCCGAGCACCAACTGACGGTGTTGGAGCCCAGGGACAATCATGGTGCAGGCCGAGGCCTACTAGGAGCCAGGTGTAAAGCTGAGGTATTTTGACTTTGGAGGGAGCAGGACACTTTGCCCTCCACACAGCAGGGGATCAGCTGACGTTACCGAACCCCACTTTCACATGAAGGAGTGTGTTTTTCTGTGTGGACGGCACTTCCGAGCAACAACTGACGATGTTGGAGCCCAGGGATAGTCATTTTGTAGGCTGAGGCCTACTTGGAGGCAGTTTAAGATAAGATGTTGTTTGAATTTGGAGGCAGCAGCAGTTTGCCCTCCACACAGCAGGGGATCAGCTGACATTACTGACCCCCACTTTCACATGAAAAAGTGTGTTTTTCTGTGTGGACAGCACTTCTGAGCACCAACTAGCGTTGTTGGAGCCCAGGGAGAACCAGGGTGCAGGCCGAGGCCTACTTGGTGGCAGTTTTAGATTGTTTGTAGGCTACAACAGGCTGTCAACGTGCTCCAATTAGGCATCTGTCTCCACTCTGTTTCCAGGATTTCACGTGACCACCAACACCGCCAGTTTATGCGTACAGTAGCCGTCTGCCCAATCCACACGTGTTCCTGTGTTACTGGGATTCTGTAATGTCAGCAGATCCCCTGATGTGTGTCTGCCACTGTCTCCTGCTCTGTCCACATTCCCACCGCTTGCAGTGGGAAGGTGGACAGCGCAGGAGACAGTGGCGGACACACATTGGGGGATCTGCTGACGTAACAGAACCCCAGTAACACAGGAACACGTGTGGAAAGCATGGACGGCAACTGTGAGCAGGAACTGGCGGTGTTGGAGGTCAGGGGAAATACTAGAAGTAGCTAAAATTTGGAGGCAGCAACAGTTTGCCCGCCACACAGCAGGGGATCAGCTGACGTTACCGAACCCCACTTTCACATGAACGAGTGTGTTTTTCTGTGTGGACAGCACTTCCGAGCACCAACTGGCGTTGTCGGAGCCCAGGGAAAATGAGGTAGTAGGCCAAGGCCTACTTGGAGCCAGGTGTAAATCTGAGGTTGTTTGACTGTGGAGGGAGCAGGACACTTTGCCATACACACAGCAGGGGATCAGCTGACGTTACCGAACCCCACTTACACATGAGCGAGTGTTTTGTCTGTGCGGACAGCACTTCTGAGCACCAACTGGCGGTGTCGGAGCCCAGGGAAAATCAGGTAGTAGGCCGAGGCCTACTTGGTGGCAGTTTGCGATTATTTCTAGACTACTACTAACTGTCAACGTACTCCAATTAGGCCTCTGTCTTCACTCTGTTTCGAGTATTTCCTCTGGCTTCCAACCATGCCAGTTGCTGCTCTGAAATGCCGTCTGCACAACCCACACTTGTTCCTGTGTTACTGGGGTTCTGTAACAGCAGCTTCTCCCTAGAGGTGAGTCAGGCAATGTCTCCTGCTCTGTCCACATTTCCACTACAAGTAGTGGGAATGTAGACAAAGCAGGAGACATTGCCGTGCTCAACACTGGAGATGAGCAGATGTTACAGGACCCAGGTACCACAGGAACAAGTGTGGATTGTGCAGACGGCACTTGAGAGCAGAAACAGGCGGTGTTGTAGGCCGGAGGAAATACTCAAAACAGAGTGGAGACAGAGGGCAAATCAGAGAACATATTAAATCAGAGGTAGTCAGAAGTTGTAGGCAGCAGGAGAGTTTGCCGTACACACAGCAGGGGATCAGCTGACGTTACCGAACCCCACTTACACATGAGCGAGTGTTTTGTCTGTGTGGACAGCACTTCCGAGCACCAACTGGCGTTGTCGGAGCCCAGGGAAAATGAGGTAGTAGGCCGAGGCCTACTTGGAGCCAGGTGTAAATCTGAGGTTGTTTGACTGTGGAGGGAGCAGGACACTTTGCCATACACACAGCAGGGGATCAGCTGACGTTACCGAACCCCACTTACACATGAGCGAGTGTTTTGTCTGTGCGGACAGCACTTCTGAGCACCAACTGGCGGTGTCGGAGCCCAGGGAAAATCAGGTAGTAGGCCGAGGCCTACTTGGTGGCAGTTTGCGATTGTTTCTAGACTACTACTAACTGTCAACGTACTCCAATTAGGCCTCTGTCTTCACTCTGTTTTGAGTATTTCCTCTGGCTTCCAACCACGCCAGTTGCTGCTCTGAAATGCCGTCTGCACAACCCACACTTGTTCCTGTGTTACTGGGGTTCTGTAACAGCAGCTTCTCCCTAGAGGTGAGTCAGGCAATGTCTCCTGCTCTGTCCACATTTCCACTACAAGTACTGGGAATGTAGACAAAGCAGGACACATTGCCGTGCTCAACTCTGGAGATGAGCAGATGTTACAGGACCCAGGTACCACAGGAACAAGTGTGGATTGTGCAGACGGCACTTGAGAGCAGAAAAAGGCGGTGTTGTAGGCCGGAGGAAATACTCAAAACAGAGTGGAGACAGAGGGCAAATCAGAGAACATATTAAATCAGAGGTAGTCAGAAGTTGTAGGCAGCAGGAGAGTTTGCCGTACACACAGCAGGAGATCAGCTGACGTTAGCGAACCCCACTTACACATGAGCGAGTGTTTTGTCTGTGCGGACAGCACTTCCGAGCACCAACTGGCGTTGTCGGAGCCCAGGGAAAATGAGGTAGTAGGCCGAGGCCTACTTGGATCCTGGTGTAAATCTGAGGTTGTTTGACTGTGGAGGGAGCAGGACACTTTGCCATACACACAGCAGGGGATCAGCTGACATTACCGAATCCCACTTACACATGAGCGAGTGTTTTGTCTGTGCGGACAGCACTTCTGAGCACCAACTGGCGGTGTCGGAGCCCAGGGAAAATCAGGTAGTAGGCCGAGGCCTACTTGGTGGCAGTTTGCGATTGTTTCTACACTACTACTAACTGTCAACGTACTCCAATTAGGCCTCTGTCTTCACTCTGTTTCGAGTATTTCCTCTGGCTTCCAACCACGCCAGTTGCTGCTCTGAAATGCCGTCTGCACAACCCACACTTGTTCCTGTGTTACTGGGGTTCTGTAACAGCAGCTTCTCCCTAGAGGTGAGTCAGGCAATGTCTCCTGCTCTGTCCACATTTCCACTACAAGTACTGGGAATGTAGACAAAGCAGGAGACATTGCCGTGCTCAACTCTGGAGATGAGCAGATGTTACAGGACCCAGGTACCATGGGGACAAGTGTGGATTGTGCAGACGGCACTTGAGAGCAGAAACAGGCGGTGTTGTAGGCCGGAGGAAATACTCAAAACAGAGTGGAGACAGAGGGCAAATCAGAGAACATATTGAATCAGAGGTAGTCAGAAGTTGTAGGCAGCAGGAGAGTTTGCCGTACACACAGCAGGGGATCAGCTGACGTTACCGAACCCCACTTACACATGAGCGAGTGTTTTGTCTGTGCGGACAGCACTTCTGAGCAACAACGGGCGTTGCTGTAGCCCAGGAAATAAAGTTCAGGTCATAGAAACATGAACACAACAGGAGACCTGGATCCTGTTGCCAGCCAATTATTTATTCTGGAAGAGGACTGGCAAATTCAGGTGAGATCCAGGCCTTGTTCATTTTCACAAAAGTAAGCCGGTCAACATTATCGGCGGATAGTCGCGTGCGACGGTCTGTTACCACATCACCTGCAGCACTAAAGACACGTTCCGATAATACACTGGCAGCAGGGCAAGCCAGCACCTCCAATGCATACTGGCTAAGCTCTGGCCATGTATCCAGCTTAGAGACCCAATACTTGAACGGGGAAGAGCCGTCTGGGAGAACACTAACAGGGCACGACAAGTAGTCTGTCACCATCTGACGGAAACGTTGCCTCCTGCTGACTGGAGCCGTCTGTGATGGTGTAGCCGTTTGTGGCAGTCCCACAAAACTTTTCCACATTTGGGCCATACTGGCCTTGCCTTGTCCTGCGGCACTGCCTCTGCTACCTCTTTGTGCAGAGCTTCCTCCACTGCCTCTACCCACATGGCTGCTTTGAAAAGCACTACCAGCAACACTTGTGGGGGGAATGGAGAACATGATGGCCTGCACAAGTGTTTCTTGGTACTCCCGCATTTTTCGCTCCCGGTTCAACTGTGGTATGAGGCTTTGTAAGTTGTCCCGGTAGCGAGGATCTAGGAGGTTGTACACCCAATAATCAGCCGTGTGGAGAATGTTGGCGATGCGGCGGTCATTTAACAAGCACTGCAGCATAAAATCAACCATGTGCTGCAGACTGCCAACTGGACAGGAAACGCTGTCCCCAGCTTGAGGCAGCATCTCTGCCTGCTCAGCATCACCCCACCCTCGCTGTACACACTGAGAGCCTTGCGTACCTCCCTCCTCTGGAGAGATGTGTTCCTCCTCCTCCATTGACTCCTCGTCATCCTCCTCACTAAGTGTCCCCTGCCTGGGCCTTTGTGTGGAAGCACGTTGCGCAGACTTGCCAGAAGCAGATGGGATTTCTGACTGCTCATCCTCGACCTCTTCAAAAACCTCCTCACTTAGTGCTTGTAAGGTTTTTTGAAGCAGACAGATGAGGGGGACAGTCATGCTGATTAGTGCATCATCTGCACTGGCCATCCGCGTCGAGTCATCGAAGGCACGCAAAACTTGGCAGATGTCCCTCATAGTGGCCGACTCAGTGGTGGTGAAGTGTGTCCGGCACACAGTGCGACTTGTTTGCGCCTGATGCAGCTGGTACTCCATTACTGCTGCCTGCTGCTCACACAACCGCTCCAACATATGTAACGTTGAATTCCACCTGGTGGGGAGGTCACATATGATGCGATGTTCTGGCAGGCGGAATCGGCGTTGCAGAGATGCAATGCGCGATCTTGCCATGCTGGAACGCCGCAAGTGAGCACACTCTAGGCGAACCTTGTGCAGCAGTGCATCAAGATCCGGATAGTCCCTCAGAAAGCTCTGCACGACCAAATTGAGCACGTGTGCCAGACATGGTATGTGAGTGAGGTTGCCTAGGCCCAGAGCTGCCACTAGATTTCGGCCATTGTCACTCACTACCAAACCTGGCTGGAGATTCGCTGGCACAAACCACACATCGCTCTCCTGCTTGATGGCATTCCAGAGCTCCTGTGCTGTGTGGCTCCGATTCCCCAAAGAAATTAATTTAAGGACGGCCTGTTGACGTTTGGCCACACCTGTGCTCATATCTGGCCTAACTGGCTCACGCAGTGCTGATTCCGAGGAACTAGAGTAGGAGGAGGACTCAATATGTACAGACTGCATTCCTGCAATCCTTGGAGTTGGCAGAATACGTACAGAGCCACTCTCCAGATCTGTACCCGGCTCCACAACATTGACCCAATGGGCAGTGAGGGAAAGGTATCGTCCCTGTCCATGGCTACTGGTCCACGCATCGGTGGTCAGGTGGACCTTGCTACTGACGGCATTTAGTAGCGCATTTTTAATTTTTCCCTCCACATGCTTTTGCAGGGCAGGGACAGCTTGCCTGCTGAATTAAAAGCGGCTGGGCACATTGTATTGTGGAACTGCCAATGACATAAAGTTCCGGAAGGTGTCAGTCTCCACCAGCCTGAATGACAGCATCTCAAGGGCCAGTAGTTTGGCAATGCCGGCATTCAGAGCCAGTGCTCGGGGATGGTTTGCCGAGTATGGCCGCTTTTTCTCCCATGCCTGTGCTACCGATTGCTGGTGAGTGGCCTGGGAGTGTGCTGATGACTGCGAACGTGGTTCAGTGGGTGGAATTTCACTGAGTCTCTGGACAACAGTGGCAGTGGTTCTTCCATGGCGTTCCAGTGAGGAAGCCGAACCAGCTGTGTGTGAGTTGGAGGAAGAGGCCCCAACACGAGCTGAAGAGGTGGTAGGTGCTGCTGAAGGTTGGCCTACATCTTCAGTGTGTCTGTGTAACTCCACCTCGTGCTTGGTACACACATGTTTCCACATATTTGTGGTATTGAGGTTGGTCACATTTTTCCCTCGTTTCACTTTCTGATGACACAGCTTGCATTTGACAAAGCAAATGTCATCTGCAACTGTGTCAAAAAAAGACCACGCACTGCAAGTCCTGGGAGCGCCCGTTTTGTGTTTTGGAAGAGGATTGCTCCTCACGGGTGCCAAAGTGGAGGCTACAGGCAACCAAGTCTGCCCCCGCCATCTCCCTCCTCTTTTGGCCGTTCGGGGAATCTCTTCCTCAGAGCTGCTCCCACCACCTTCCTGTGGCTGACGCCATGATGGGTCAAGGACCTCATCATCTCCACTCCCCTCTTCAAGCACCGGCTGGTCCTGGGTTGTCTCGCCAGCAGCGTACGCACCAGAAATTGGCAACTGAGTCTCATCATCATCTGATGCATACTGAGGTGTGCTGACCATAGGCACTGGCCCACCCGCCTCTTCAGATTCAGAGTGACAAAGCAGTTGAGCATCACTGCATACTCCCTCTTCTTCACGCTCTAGAATGCTGCTTGGCTGGCCACCTCTTTCCAAGCCAACAGATTCTGAGAACAGATGTAAAGATTGAGATGGCTCCTGTCCAGGGCTCTCAGACTGCCTGGGCAATTTGGCAGGTGGTGAAGAGACAGATGGTTGCTCTTCAGTGCTCTGGCCTTGGGAGGATGCGGAAGTCATTGAAGTGGATGCGTTAGCTGCCATCCATCCGACAACGGCTTCAATTTGTTCGTCACGCAGCAGTGGGGTACGGTGAGGTCCTACAAAGCTGCGCATGAAGGACTGTTGCCTGGTAAAAGTTGGGGATGCCGGGTCACTGGTGGCCGCAGCAGATACCGAATCCCCACGTCCTCTCCCTGCTGAATCCCCCCGTCCTCTCCCTGCTGAAACTCAACAGCCACGACCACGTACGTTACTCCTTGCCTTCTTCATCTTGGTAGACTGATAAAGATAGGCAGAAAAGTAAAAAAGGGGTGGCTTAGTGTTCTTATTCCTGAACACCTGCTAACCAGTATAAGAAACACTAATTTGGCTAAGAGTGTGTGTACTACACTTTAATATGATCTAATGTGGCCTAGACAACTGTAAAGTGGAGTGTTTGGTGAACTTTATTTCCTTTTTTTTGGGTGGGGGGAAAGGAAAGGATGTGACCAAAGTTTGAAAGCTTTAGTATCACAAACTTTTTGGAGCGATTACAATGCAGGAAGCTAACCTACAATGCAATTGATGAGGCTCCAAAAAATAGGGTGATACTAGCCTGGCTGTCCCTGAAGGGCACAAGCCAGCAAAAAGGCTCCTCTATCTAATCCTATATAGTGTTTGCAACCAACCAATGACAATGGATGCGGTTGGAAGCACACTAATATAGGAGCAAAAATCTTGCTAAATTAGCTGCAAAAAAAGGACTATGTATGAGGCAGTGACGCACGCTGAGCGGACTACAGCTAGCGGTGGCTGTAGAACACACTGCAACGTGAGCTGCACTCACACACAGAGAGACCTATCAGACAGCCAAAAACAGTGCAGAGAAATGGGCTATAGCACTGAAAGGCTGCTGAAAGGCTCCGCTGTCCACTCCTTTAGTGTTTGCAACCAACGTATATGGATACGTATGGAAGCACACTATACAGGAGAAAAAAAAAGCAGCAATAAAAGAAAAATGTGTATGAGGCAGAGACACACGCTGGCCGGCCTACAAGCAGACGTGCCTGCAGGACACACTACACAGCGTGGGTCTGCACTCACACAGCCCTTGCAGACAGCTGTGAAAACAGCGCTGCTAGGGAAAAGCAAGCTACAGTGGTGGTTTATGTAGCCTGGGTTAAGCACTATATGTTTTGTGGAATCGCTATTTCTAACTGTCCCTCACAGTCTTCAACAGCAGCCTGTCCCTAACTGAATTCACAGCAGAGTGACCAGAAATGGCGGCTGCAGCGCTTTTTATAGTGAATCATGACATCATTTCAGCAGCCAATCACAGCCATGCCAGTAGTTAACATGCTTACATGCCTAACAGGATATGCCCACACTTCTGAGGATCCCCATTGGCTGAATCAAATCGAGCGGGCTCCTAGCATTATGGGAACTTCCGATTCCGGTATTCGATATGAAAAAAGTATCGGAACTAAGTATCGGAATTCCAATAAAGCTAATATCGGCCGATACCCGATACTTGCGGTATCGGAATGCTCAACACTAGTTATTACTCATGTAACTGAAAAGTATAGCTTATCTGAAAAAGTACTTGGCAATTTAGTTACCCGTTATGCCAGTTTTACATTTTTTATGCTTCTAGGGGAGAGTAGCATCCAATGGAGAATATAGAATCTGTCAGAAAAAATCTCTGTAGCTAGACCTCTAAGAGGGGACACATAATTTCTACTACTGCAATATGCCATAATAAGGCAATGAGCATCAGTCTTTTGGGTGATCTTGAGCTTGATAAAGCATTACAAAACTTCCAATTAAATCAAATGTATCGGATGTCAGTAGTCAAGCTCAGCAGAAAGCCACAATGAATGGAGCTCTATACCTTAGTTAACAGGGTCCAGATTAAAAGAACGCAATAACCATCCATAACATACCCTATGAATTTACAGGAAGTTACATTGATCATCATTATTCTCATTTGCACATGGAAACACAAGAAGCAATGGAATTAAACTGAAAGGGAGAAGACACAGATTAGATGCTAGAAAAAACATTTTGACAGTGAGGGTGATCAATGAGTGGAACAGGCTGCCACGAGAGGTGGTGAGTTCTCTTTCAATGGAATTCTTCAAACAGAGGCTGGACAGACATCTGTCTGGGATGATTTAGTAAATCGTGCCTTGAGCAGGGGGCTGGACACGATGACCCAGGAGGTCCCTTCCAACTCTACCATTCTATGATTCTATGATCTTTGGTAGCTTGCAAAATAATTGTTTATATAAAAGCGAATAGTTTCACTGCTTTCATGGCTATGAGTAAAAAGAAGATTGAAGATAGATGCTCGTATCACAGAACTGAAATATATAAGTGAAATAATGACTCCTTATAGATATAGCATGAGATTGTAGCATTGTAACAATTTAATACCAACAATATACATAACTTTATCATCAATATATTTTTCTTTCCTAAAGTGCAATTTTTATTGCAAAGTAGTAGCAATGCAAACAACGTACACAAAATCACACCCCAGGAAATTGACCTAGATATGTTAAACTATCTAGGTGTATAAAAGGATATGCCTTGCTGTCTGATTTTTATAACAAGTGTACTGACTTTTGTCACATGGCCACAGGGCTACTTGTCAGAGTTGAAGACTGCACTTGGGAAGGATCACTGCATGCAGCAGATTTTCAAATCAGCATTTGGTTATGAGGATTTAGTCATTCCACTGCCCGAGGGGCCTGTACTACATTGTAACACGTTACAAAGCCCCGAGGGTTTCATTTAGATAAAAAAAAGGTGTAAGTAAGGTTTTCCATCTGTATTCAGGTAATTTTAATAGGGATTTTTGAAGTAAGTTACTTTATAGCCTTCAAAATATATCAGGACATATTGTAGGTCAGTTTCTTGATTTGATGCAAGGAAAGTGTCCAGAATAAATGGAAACAGTTAATACTTTTTTGTGCATGTCCCCATATGCAGATTCTAATGCAATACAAAAGCCCACAATGAGTTTAAATTAATGATAAGTGTAAACGAATAACTGCTAGATACCTCCTACTAGTAATAACTCATATTCAATTTTTGCAATTTGAGTTAAATAATATTATTCTCTCTTTATTGTTACTTTCCAGGAGCCATAACTTTTTAATTTTTTTGGTGAAGGTGTTCTATGACAGCTTGCTTTTGTTCCATATAAGATGTATGTATCAGTGGCTTTGTATTGAGGTATACAAAACTTTTTCCTAATTTTAACCCTTTTACCCCCAAGTATGGTTTGCATGTTAATGACCGGGCCAATTTTTACAATTCTGACCACTGTCCCTTTATGAGGTAATAACTTTGGAACGCTTACATGGAGCCCAATGAGTATGACATTGTTTTCTCGTGACATATTGTACTTCCTGATAGTGGTAAAATTTATTTGATATGACTTGCGTTTATTTGTGAAAAAAATGGAAATTTGGCAAAAATTTTGACAATTTTGCAATTTTACAACTTTGAATTTTCATGCCCTTAAATCACAGAGATATGTCACACAAAATACTTACCATATATACTCGAGGATAAGCCGACCCCCCTAATTTTGCCACAAAAAACTGGGAAAACTTATTGACTCGAGTATAAGCCTAGGGTGGAAAGGGCAGCAGCTGCTGGTACATTCAAAAAATAAAAATAGATACCAATAAAAGTAAAATTAATTTAGACATCAGTAGGTTAAATGTTTTTGAATATCCATATTGAATCATGAGCCCCATATAATGCTCCATACAGTTCATGATGGCCCCTTAAGATGCTCCATACAAAATACACCCCACATAATGCTGCACAAAGGTTAATAATGGGCCCATAAGATGCTCCCTAGAATAATATGCCCCATATGCTGCTCCATAAAGGTTATGGCCCCATAAGATGCTCCATAGAGTAGGCCCCATATGCTGCCCCATAAGATGCTCCATAGATTATACCCCCTATATGCTGCCCCACATAAGATGCTCCATAGATTATGCCCCAATATGCTGCCCCCATAAGATGCTCCATAGATTATGCCCCAATATGCTGCCCCCATAAGATGCTCCATAGATTATACCACTATATGCTGCTCCCATAAGATGCTCCATACATTATGCCCCCATATGCTGCCCCATAAGATGCTCCATAGATTATGCCCCCATGTGCTGCCCCATAAGATGCTCCATAGATTATGCCCCCATGTGCTGCCGCTGCCGCTGCTGCATTTAAAAAAAAAATGACATACTCACCTCTCCGTCGCTGGGGCCAGGTGCCGCTGCTTGCTGCTGTCTGGCACGTCATCTGTCAGTGATGTTCAGACTGCAGGGGGTGTGGCGCACACTAACCATGTCACCGTGCCCTCTGCTGTCTGAACGTCACTGACAGATGACGTGCCAGACAGCAGCAAGCAGCGATGGACCCGGACAGGTGAGTATTGCTATACTTACCGGTCCTGGCATGCTCTCTGCAGCCCCCAGCTTCTCCACGATCTCCCTTCCTGCCTTCAGTGGTCATGTGGTACCGCTCATTACACTTCATGAATATGCGCATATTCATAAGTGTAATGAGCGGTACCATGTGACCGCTGAAGGAAGGGAGGGAGATCGCGGAGAAGCTGGGGGCTGCAGAGACCGTGCCAGGACCAGTAAATATGACCTGACACCCCCGCCACCCCTCCCCCTCCAATCCCCTGGTGTATATGACTCGAATATAAGCCGAGAGGGGGATTTTCAGCCCCAAAAAATGGGCTGAAAATCTCGGCTTATATTCGAGTATTTACGATAATAAGTAAGATTTCTCACATGTTTACTTCACATCAGCACAATTTTGGAACCAAAATTTTTTGTCAGGAAGTTATAAGGGCTAAAAGTTAAACGTCAATTTCTTATTTTTACAACATCATTTTTTTAAGAGATCACATCACATTTGAAGTCACTTGAGGGGTCTATATGATAGAAAATACCCAAAAGTAATACCATTCTAAAAACTGCACCCCTCATGGTACTCAAAACCACATTCAAGAAGTTTATTAACCCTTCAGGTGCTTCACATGAATTTTTTGAATTGAACATTTAACATTTTTCACAAAAAATTTACTTCAAATCCAATTTGTTTTATTTTACCAAGGGTAAGAGGAGAAATTGGACCCCAAAAGTTGTTGTCCAATTTCTCCTGAGTAAGCTGATACCCCATATGCTTGTAAATCACTGTTTGTGCGCATGGCAGAGCTCAGAAAAGAAGGAGCATCGGCTTGACTTTTCAATGCAAAATTAGCTGGAATTGAGATCAGACGCCATGTCGCGTTTGGAGAGCCCCTGATTATTATTATTATTATTATTATTATTATTATTATTATTATTAATAATTATTATTATTATTATGCATTTACATAGCGCCATTTATTCCATGGCACTTTACATGTGAAAAGGGGATATATAGACAAGTATAATAAACGTGTGTAAGACAAGGGACACACAAGTACATAAGGAGAGGGGACCCTGCCTGCGAGGGTTCACAGTCTACAGGGATGGGTGAGGATACAGTAGGAGAGGTAAGAGCATGTCGTGCGGTGGTTCAGTAGAATGAGAATCATTGCAGGCTGTAGGCTTGTCGGAACAGGTGGGTCCTGAGGTTCTTCTTGAAGGTTTCCCTTGATGGTGAGAGTCTGATGTGTTGAGGCAGAGAATTCCAGGGTATGGGGGAAGCACGGGAGAAGTCTTGTATGCGGTTGTGGGAAGAAGAGATAAGGGGAGAGTAGAGAAGGTGATCTTGAGATGATCGAAGGTTGCGTGCGGGTAGGTACCTGGAGACCATGCCACAGATGTATGGAGGAGACAGGTTGTGGATGGCTTTGTATGTCATGGGTAGGGTTTTGAATTGGAGCCTCTGGGCAATAGGAAGCCAGTGAAGGACCTAGCATAGGGGGGAGGCTGGGGAATAGCGGGGAGACAGGTGGATTAGTGCCAGAGTGCTAGAGGGGAGGCCAGAGAGTAGGAGGTTGCAGTAGTCAAGGCGAGAAATGATAAGAGCATGCACTAGTGTTTTTGTGGTTTCGTGGTTGAGGAATGAGCGGATTCGGAAAATATTTTTGAGTTTGAGGCGGCAGGAGGAGGTGAGGGCTTGGATATGTGGTTTGAAAGAGAGCGCAGAGTCAAGGATCACCCCAAGGCACTGAGCGTGCGGGACTGGGGAAAGAGAGCAGCCATTGACATTGATGGATAGGTCTGGTGGAGGGGAAGAGTGAGATGGGGAAAGATGATGAATTCTGTTTTGTCCATGTTCAGTTTGAGAAAGCTAGAAGAAAAGAAGGCTGAGATAGCAGACAGACATTGTGGGATTTCAATGAAAAATGAGGATGAATTAACTCATGGAGATCAACATCCAACACTGTGGAGACACCATCACATGTTTCTCAACGCAGTGATTCTAGAGCAAAGCCCCCATCCCTTATGGGAAATATGTATAAATATGCAAAACACAAGCCGCGGAGACACCATCACATGTTTCTCAACGCAAGCAATGACTAGCCAGGTCTTTCCCCGGGAAGGAACAACCACGGGAAGGGCAGTCTCCAATGAAGGAAACCACCTATGCCAAAACATGGTATCCATCCACAGACAGCTGTTTCTTTTTTTTTTTTTAAACCATTCAGGTTAGTTATAAACAACTCAATATAAGCTCATCAACTTAAACATCGTTGTTTCAACTCTCATCATCATGGTTCATATTTATTTTAGTATAATAAACCAAGGGTACACACAAAAGACATCCTGAACATCAATAAACATCACTAAAATTCACTGATATTTGATCAGGTGCTGCCATTTTTTAAATTTCCAGACACCCTCTGCATCAGAACCATCACCGCCTTCGCTGTCTAATTTATAAATCAAGTATAATCTAGAAAGGATCAGCCCGACACACTTATTCACAGATACATGCTTCTCTTTGAAAATTCCTAAATTCCTCACATCCCACAAACTCTGCATCACACAAGTCATAATTAACCATAGGATTCTATTTTTCACACGACCACATGCACCAATTCCAAACATTGCAACAAGCCAGTCAATAAAACTCACACCTGCTAACTCCTTACACAACCCACCTACACACTTCCACACACTGCACGCGTAATCACAGTCCCACATAGTATGCCACACAGTCTCACATCCGCCACATCCTTCCCTCGGGCACACATCAGTTCTGGTCACACCTCGTCTCTTCTGAACCTGTCGCACAGGCAAAATATTGTGCAAGGACATCCATACAATATCCCTTTGTCTATTAGACATCCCATGCATTTCCAAACTCTTCCATGCAACCGAAACTTCATTCCCTCTCAACCCCACAATATTACATTCCACATCATTCTTACCTTTTATTTTCATCACATTCTTAGCCATTCTAAAATCATTCACTCAGCAAATCATGCTTCCTCACAAACTTCTCAATCACCTCATACCAGACCGGACACTTGAAAGCAACAGGCACTCTAGCATCCCTCTTTCTCCAACATAAGCCATATAACATCCAACCAGCAGAATAACTTGCCATATACGCTCCCTTATTTCCTTTATTCAGCAAAATAACAACAGTTTTGATATACTGAAGCCCCAGAAAAATCTCAATGTTAGGAAAGGCCATGCCACCATGGTGACAGTCCTTGAAAAGACTCTCTCTCTTAAGTTTCTCTATTTTACTGCTCCAGAAAAAAGTAAAAACTAACTTTTCCACTCTTTTTATTTTCCTACATGATGGTGGAAAAACTGTTGCAATAAAAAGCAAAATCGGAAGAATCACCGCTTTTATGACCAAAATCTTACCACTCAAGGTCAAGTCTCTCAGTCGCCAAAAATTTAACTTACGCTCTATGCGCAATCCACACTCCTCCCAGCTCTCCTTACCTTCCAAGTCCTTATTAAATAATACTCCCAGCACTTTGATAGCACCCTCCTCACACTTTACCCCCTCCATTTTAACCCTGTCATCCCCAAAACATTTAAAACTACATTTATTCCAATTCACTCTAAAGCCAGATGCACCACAGAAAAACTCCAGAAGCAACTTAACCCTACTCATAGACGCAAAGCTTTCACTCACAGCCACAACATCATCCATATATCCAAGAACTTTCACATGCTTCCCACCACTCCCAGGTACCAACAAACCTTGCATCATTTTATCACGTCTCACCAAGCACAACAAAGGTTCAATCACACATACAAACAAGACGGGGACATGGGACACCCCTGCCTTACACCAGACTTAATATTCACTTTCTCACTCAACCACCCATTAACAAGAAACTCACTTGACAAACAATCATACAAAGACATTATCCCAGTCACAAATTTTTGAGGAAATCCCATTCTATCCAGAACTTTAAACAAAAACACATGCGAGACCCTATCAAACACTTTCCCAAATTCAATTGACAGAACCATACACTTCCGTTTCCTTCCCATGCAGTCTCCAATCAAATCCCTTAATAACAATAAGTTATCACTCATACTTCTTCCAGGCACAGCACACACTTGATCCTCATCCACAACACTACCAATCACCTCACGCATACGATTCGCCAACAATTTGCTATAGATTTTGTAATCTGCGTTCAGCAATGTTATAGGTCTCCAATTCTCTAAACACTTTCTCTCACCTTTCTTATGCACAAGCACAACCACCCCCTCTTTCATTCATTCACACAACTTACCACTCTACCACATATACTTACATATCTCAGTCAAATCAGCACCCAGAAAATCCCACGCCTTCACATAGAATTCTACCGGCAATCCGTCTTTACCTGGAGTCTTATTCTTTTTAGCACTCTTCATCACATTTTCTACTTCTTCCATAATTACGTCCTCATTCAAAATATCACATTCTGCACTATCCAACTTGTTCTCTAACCCATTCAGCACTTCTGAAACAAGACCAGAATCAATCCATTTTTTATCATATAACTTGCTATAGAACCTATTCACCTCCTTTATCACATTGTCACCTGACACACACAAACCATTCCTATCCAGGATTTTATCCATATCAGCCTTTCTCCCATTCATTTTCTTAAAAAAGAACCTCGTGTACTTTTCATCTTTCTCAAGATGTTCTATTTTGGTGCGATAGATGATTTCTTTCCCTTTTTCATCCATAACACTCTTTAATTCACTCTTTGTCTCAGCCAGCAGATCAGACACATCCATGCCACTTTCTCCACAGTTCCTTAACCAGTCTATGCGCCTGTTTAAATCATTAAATCTACTCCGATAAATAGCAGCTTTTTTATAGCCCCACTTTTTGAAGAATTTTTTGCAACACACCTTAACCCAGTCCCACCATTCCAGTACACATGCAAAATCCCTCTTACATACTCTCCACTCTTTATACTTTATTTTTAATTCATTCATCTCATCCTCATCTTCTAACAATCTTACATTCAGCTTCCAAACCCCACCCCCATACACACGGTCATCAATCGCACTAAACACACCTCTCAAACACTCATGATGAGAAAAAGGTACAGCATTTTGTTCAAAATTCATACACAACATATTTTTGGAAAACAACATTTTATCTATCCTGGATGCAATACCACCCCTATCAGCATGGTACGTTGGCGGTGGTGGGATGCCAAATTTCAGAGCAGCAGCATCTAGAAGGGAAAAATCAGAAATAAGATTGGATAACTTTTTACCAGTTATGTCACAATTCCCTTCTGTGGTGCAATTAAAGTCTCCAACTAAAACTGTAGGCATTTTGCCCGGAAGAAACAAACTTAATTTTTCCAAAAGAGCCAGACGCTCCTTTTTCCTGTCTTGTCCTGATGGACAGTACACATTAATAATTCTAGCCCGCGACCCCCTATAGCTAACATGTGCAATTATACATCTACCCACCTCTACCACCGTGTAGCTATCTAAACTAATCTCCCTGTTACCCATTAATATCCCTACACCATCATTCCTATTAACACATGAGCCAGACCATACATGCTGTCCGTAAGGCCAGTCCTTATCGCTTGGAGCGTCCACAATCCCACATTCCTGAAGACAAAAGATGTGAGCATTCATCTGTTTAATATAATCTAGAACGATTGCCCTCCTGAATTTGGATCTAACTTGCCTGACATTCAGGATCGCAATGCCCCAACCAGCTTGGGGAGCCATAACATGACTGTGTTATTTACATGACAACAAACACGCCACTTCCTCTTCAGCCATTTTCGTCTTCCATCTGGAACTGCAAATCCTTGAATCTGTTTACATCTGCGGAAATGCCTAAAAAAGCATTGGTGTCAGGAGAGAAGACATTCTGAGGGTAACTACGTTCACTCACCGGACTTAAACCAACTTCACCGGGGTCTGCCCAATCCGTTCTGGGCTTCTTACAGGAATTTCCAGGCTCCTCATCCTCAGAGGACCTCACAAGAGTGAAGTCACCTTGATCTCCACAACTGGCCAACTCCTCCTCAGTAGCAAACCAAGATACACTGGGGGTATTGCCAAGAGTACTCTCCAATGCCCCCTCCCCACAGACATCAGACTGAAGAGGGAGCTCACATTCAACATCAGTAGCTTCCAAAACTGCCACCTCTGGGCTGGGAGACTCCGTTTGAGGCAGGGCCTCCTCATGTGCATCCATGATTTCAGGTTCCTCAATAAGTTCCGGGTCTGAAACCTGTGGAATGTCAACAACAGCAGCAGGGGGTGCAGCTGCCCCACCTGAGACCTCAGCGTAAGTGTAATGGTCAACGTGTGACTGGACACAGCGCCTCCAGCAGGGCAAATTTATGATACACGTGACCCTGGATACAGCACCTCCAGCGGGGCGAATTTAAATAATACCGGGACGTGCAGCCGGATACACCGCCTCCAGCTGGCGAATTTAAAAAGTACACGTAAAACTGGATACCCCGCCTCCAGCTGGCAAATTTAAATAATAAGGGGAAACACAGGAACAATTACAGTGGTGGGCCCTGTAATAGGAAATAGGGACGTGGAGACCTCCTAAGCTCCCCTGAGGAAGCGTCCCTGCACTCCTTACATTCCCTATACAGGCTCCGCACCTGTCGCCGCACGCGAACCTTATGCCCTGACTCGCCCTGAACCTAGTCCCTCGCTAGGGCATTGGCCGGTGCGGAAACTAATCCCACCACTGCACTAGATCACACATAAGGAAAGTCACAAACAGGGAAAATAGAAAACTTAGCTCTCTCTGTGCAAATGCTCCAGCACAGAGTCCAGCAACCGACTGCAGCCTTCCTCCTGAATAGCTGCCACCAAGTTCAGTAAGCGCTGCAAAGAACTCCCTTCGGTGACTCCTTCCACATCAGGACTCAGATTGAGCTGAGCAATCTCTCCAGCTCCTTCCACCACCAAGGTTGGTTGCAAATGAACAACTATCACCAACAATGATTGAATACCCTGAGACTCATTTATAGAGCCTCACACCTGATTTATAATTACAATTAAACCTACCACTAAGGTGCGATACCATTCCCCACCACTGGGCAACTTAGAATGAAAGACACCACGTGTGATACTTCCAATGGCCACCGGGGGCAATCACGTCACACATTGCACTTGACAAAGTAAAAAAAATTCACTTTGTCCAATTTAAAACTGTCAGATCATGACAGTACCCCCTCCTTAATGAGGGGCCTCTGGACCCTCAAGACCACCCCTCATTAGGGAAACCCCTACAGCGGGGACGGCCAGACCCTGAGTTCACCCCACCATCACCTGAATTCAAATTTATGACAAACACACAGCTGGTATTGGCAATAAAGTTTATTTTGGAGGAATCACTCATCTCCACAGCGCCAACCTGGGGAACGAGTTTATGTATGAGTATCTTTGTTATGAGCTGATCAGGCTCCACAACACTCTTCCACAAGATGTTTTTTTTGGTGGCCACCCATACATGCTCGTTCACACACAGGTCCGGACCTGAACGTTTATTGCACACATTCGTTATGTCATAAAATTGGTGAACTCATTCTGGACCTGATAACAGAGGCGTCCCCCTGTGTCACCACACTCACACCCCCGGACTACACCATAGGGTACACCACACTCCAAAACTTTCCACCACGAGGTCTGCCTCTCACAGGGTTAGCTAGCGGCGAGGGCTGAAACTTGCCCCTACTCTCCCGCCGCACCATCGCTGCTCTCACTGGAGAGGAAGGGGTCCCTTGAAGAGAGACGGCAGAGACAGTAGTCCCAAGGCAGCAGCCCTCACACGACTGCCCCCAGCTGACTACTTCCCTTGCTCGCCAATCTATCCCCGGGTTGCGTTTTTTCAGCCAGGGGAAGCCTAAAACGATAGGTACTGGCATTCCCTCCAAGACGTAGCATGACAAGGACTCCTCATGATGTCCTATACGCAGATGGATGTTTTCTACGACTTGGGTAAGGCTCCCCTGGCTCAGTGGAACAGAGTTAATGGCCTGGACGCTTATAGGTTGGGCCAGCGTCCTACACTTCAGGCCATGAGTCTGGACAAAACGAGCATCCACCAGACTAACTCCTGCTCCACTGTCCACAAGCACCGGTACCACCTCCGGTACCCCGCCAGCAAACACTTCTGCTGACATAATACTTTGGGAGGGCAAAATGGAGGAAATGTACACTCCCTGGTTGCCTTCCTCCAAACGACCAGGGGTCTGCGGCTTCTGAGATGACACAGATATTTTGGCACGTAATGGGCACGCCTTAAGGAAATGACCAGTCTGCCTACAGAAAAAACATGCCGACACCACTCCCTGAACCGTAGGCAGGCCTGAAAACAACCTAACACCTCCTACTTGCATAGGTTCGTCCGGAGACTTGGCACGCCCTGGGCAGGCTCCCATGAAATGGCCCGGCTTCCCACAGGAAAAGCATACCCCCCCACCACGGCGAACCCCAGGCAACCCCCTATTTGTACCAACAACACTGGGCTGCCTGGGTTCCACCAACCGTACCAGGGGGTCCTCCCCCCGGAGAGGACTACAGGGGGCACATTTTGTGTATGTCTTGCCCTAAGGCGTCTATCCACCCGGATGGTGAGGGACATGGCGGCCTCCAGCGACCTGGGGGCAGCGTACTGCACCAGAGTGTCCTGCAATTTTGGAGACAGACCCTGCACAAATTGACTCCTAAGTGCAGGGTCATTCCACTGAGTGTTAGTGGCCCATCTCCTAAACTCGGAGCAGTACTCCTCAGCAACCCGGGCTCCCTGTTTACACCTACGGAGTTGGGATTCCGCCAGAGAGACGCCATCAGGATTCCCATACACAAGCGCCAAAGCCGCAAAAAACTCGTCCACGGACTCTAAAGATGGTGAATCGTCCGGCAGGGAGAAGGCCCAGGATTGGGGATCCCCTTTCAAAAGGGACATAATGATCCCCACCCGTTGCTCTTCGCTCCCTGAAGAACGAGGATGCAGCCTGAAATATAATTTACAGGCTTGCTGAAATACCAAGAATTGATCTCTCCCTCCAGAAAACCGGTCTGGGAGAGATATCTTGGGTTCTGGCTGAGCCTGTGCCTGAATCAAACCTCCAAATCCCACCAACAGCTGCAGTTGCTGCACCATCTCACCACGCAGCCCCCTGACCTCTTCAGTAAAGGTCTGCAGTACCTGGGTAAAGGTTTGCATTAGGTCCATGGCTCAGCAGAAAAAATTTTTTATGGTTGGTGATAATGTAATGGTCAATGTGTGACTGGACACAGCGCCTCCAGCAGGGCGAATTTATGATACACGTGACCCTGGATACAGCGCCTCCAGCGGGGCGAATTTAAATAATACCGGGACGTGCAGTCGGATACACCGCCTCCAGCTGGCGAATTTAAAAAGTACACGTAAAAGTGGATAACCCGCCACCAGCTGGCGAATTTAAATAATAAGGGGAAACACAGGAACAATTACAGTGGTGGGCCCTGTAATAGGAAATAGGGACGTGGAGACCTCCTAAGCTCCCCTGAGGAAGCGTCCCTGCACTCCTTACGTTCCCTATACAGGCTCCGCACCTGTTGCCCCACGCGAACCTTATGCCCTGACTCACCCTGAACCTAGTCCCTCGCTAGGGCATTGGCCGGTGCGGAAACTAATCCCACCACTGCACTAGATCACACATAAGGAAAGTCACAAACAGGGAAAATAGAAAACTTAGCTCTCTCTGTGCAAATGCTCCAGCACAGAATCCAGCAACCGACTGCAGCCTTCCTCCTGAATAGCTGCCACCAAGTTCAGTAAGCACTGCAAAGAACTCCCTTCAGTGACTCTTTCCACATCAGGACTCAGATTGAGCTGAGCAATCTCTCCAGCTCCTTCCACCACCAAGGTTGGTTGCAAATGAACAACTATCACCAACAATGATTGAATACCCTGAGACTCATTTATAGAGCCTCACACCTGATTTATAATTACAATTAAACCTACCACTAAGGTGCGATACCACTCCCCACCACCGGGCAACTTAGAATGAAAGACACCACGTGTGATACTTCCAATGGCCACCGGGGGCAATCACGTCACACATTGCACTTGACAAAGTAAAAAAAATTCACTTTGTCCAATTTAAAACTATCAGATCATGACAGTAAGACCTAGGACTGATCCTGGCCTTACAGTCCCAATACTTATGGCCCTCCTCACCACAAGCATTACACATAACAGGATTTGTGCAGTCTTTTGCCATATGGCCAGAAGCATTGCAATTCCTGCAAGTTGGCATCTCCTTGCAAATATCCTGGGTATGCCCAAAATTTTTACACCTCCTGCAATACATTGGGGCATCTGGAAAGAACAAAAAAACAGTATTTTTCCCAATTGAAAAATTAAGAGGGGGGTAATGGATGCCTCCCGGGCCTTGGGGATCCATCCCAAATCTCACAAAAAATTTGTACTTCCCAGTCCAGAGCCCTTCTCCATTCAGGACCCTGTGGGAGTACTGAATATAAATGCAATGTCTTTTCAAAAATAAAGCAATGTCCTCCAGGTAAACAAAAGGGTTGTGCATGAAAACTACCAGTGGGATATCTCCCTTAGAGTACAGCACAGTAAAGGTAAGACCTTCCAGCAAAGGATTTGCCACTCCATTTTTCAGGGCAGTAAACAAATTCTGGCAAGCCGCCATAGAAGATAGCACCAGTACATACCAGCCTTCTCTCCTAAACTCCTGCAGGCATATTATATCGGACTTCCGAATCTTCAGGATGTCATAAAACACCATGTTGATCAAAAATCCCAGGGAAAAATGCAACTTCTTATCTTCAGCGATGTCAATCCTGAATCCATTTTTGACCCGGCTATCATAGAGAATTGAAGTCGGACTCCCATCGTCCACAACTCAAAGGATTTCCTCCCCGAAACCTCCTGGCTATCTCCCAAAAGCAGCGACTGGCTTAAGCCACCGAAGTGGCGATGCCGGAAGGCCAAGAGACAGCACTCAAGGTATTCAGGAAACTCCGCACCTCATCAGTGTGGAGTAGGATACTGGCTAGTAGGAGCAATGCCTAGTAAAAGACTGTGAAAAATGAGGATGAATGAACTCATGGAGATCAACATCCAACACTGCAGAGACACCATCACATTTCTCAAAGCAGTGATTCTAGAGCAAAGCCCCCATCCCTTACATATTTCCCATAAGGGATGGGGGCTTTGCTCTAGAATCACTGCGTTGAGAAACATGTCATGGTGTCTCCGCAGTGTTGGATGTTGATCTCCATGAGTTCATTCATCCTCATTTTTCACAGTCGTTTACTAGGCATTGCTCCTACTAGCCAGTATCCTACTCCACACTGATGAGGGGCAATACCCTGAAACAGCTGTCTGTGAATGGATACCATGTTTTGGCATAGGTGGTTTCCTTCATTGGAGACTGCCCTTCCCGTGGTTGTTCCTTCCCGGGGAAAGACCTGGCTAGTCATTGCTTGCGTTGAGAAACATGTGATGGTGTCTCCGCGGCTTGTGTTTTGCATATTTTTACATATTTCCTATAAGAGATGGGGGCTTTGCTCTAGAATCACTGCGTTGAGAAACATGTGATGGTGTCTCCGCAGTGTTGGATGTTGATCTCCATGAGTTCATTCATCCTCATTTTTCACAGTCTTTTACTAGACATTTCTCCTACTAGCCAGTATCCTACTCCACACTGATGAGGGGCAATACCCCGAAACAGCTGTCTGTCAATGGAGACCATGTTTTGGCATAGGTGGTTTCCTTCATTGGAGACTGCCCTTCCCGTGGTTGTTCCTTCCCGAGGAAAGACCTGGCTAGTCATTGCTTGCATTGAGAAACATGTGATGGTGTCTCCGCGGCTTGTGTTTTGCATATTGTGGGATTTCAGTCAGTAAGGAGGCGAGGTTGGGTCCAGATAGGTAGATCTGCGTGTCATCGGCATAGAGGTGATACTGCAAACCGTGGGATTATATGAGCTATCCCAAGCCGAAGGTGTAGATGGAGAATAGTAGGGGTCCTAGGACAGAGCCTTGAGGAACACCAAGATACAGGGGGCGAGGTGAGGAGGTGGTGTGCGAGAGGGAGACACTAAATGTTCTGTCTGTTAGGTATGATGAGATCCAGGATAGGGCCAAGTCTGTGATGCCAAGAGATGAGAGAGACTGTAGCAGGAGGGAATGGTCTACAGTGTCGAAGGCAGAGGACAGGTCCAGGAGGAGGACAGAGTAGTGTCGCTTGCTCTTGGCGGTTAGTAATTCGTTAGTGACTTTAGTTAGGACAGTTTCAGTTGAGTGATGCAGTCGGTAGCCAGATTGTAACTGGTCAAAGAGGGAACAGGAGGAGAGGTGGGAGGACAGTTCAAGATATACATGCTGTTCCAGTAGTTTTGAGGCATAAGGAAGAAGAGATATCGGGCAATAGTTAGACACAGAGGATGGGTCAAGGGAGGGCTTTTTGAGGATGGGTGTGATTGAGGCATGTTTGAAGGATAAGGGAAAGACACCATTTGTAATTGAAAGGTTGAAGAGGTGTGTTAGAGATGGGATGAAGACAGTGGCCAAGTTATGGATGAGGTGGGACAGGAGTGGGTCGAGGGCACAAGTGGTGAGGTGTGATTTTGACAGAAGGGTGGAGAGCTGATCTTCTGTCATGGTGGAGAAGCTGGCTTTTGCAGAACAGGGCTGAGCGGCTAAGAGGGACATTGGGGGCTGCGGGCCAAAGTTTTGTCTGATTGTGTTGATCTTCTGCTTAAAGAAGGAGGCAAAGTATTCAGCAGAAATGAGAGGCGAGGGAGGAGGTGCTGTGGGATGGAGTAGAGAATTGAAAGTGTTGAAGAGCTGTTTAGGGTTGTGAAACAGGGAGGATATAAGAGATGCGAAGTAAGTTTGTTTTGTGGCAGAGAGCGTGGACTTAAAGCTGGCAAGGGACTGATGTGCTTAAACATGAGAATTAGCTGACATCAGGCCGCAATCGGCCGCACACCACCCGTGTGCGCGCCCGATTGCTGAGACATACTATCCTGTCCATGGTCAAATAGGCCCAGGGTTCATGGACAGGATAGTACGTCTCATGGCAGAAAGGGGTTATTTTCTTTCCATGAGACGTAATAAAACAAAAGAGCAATTGTGCCATTTTTTTCATCTTTTTAAATTTTACATTATTCACTGTGCTCCATAAGTGTTAACATCATTTTGTGGGTCATTTAAAATATAACTATACTAAATTTATATATTTTTTTATTTATGGCTTTTGTATAATAAAAACTCTCTGAAATAATAATTTGTTTTTGTCTCTCCATGTTTTGGAAGCCATAAGTTTTAAATCTTTTCCATTAATGGAGGTATATAAAAGCAATATTTTTGTGTCATAAAGTGTTATGTGGACGTCGAGCCCTGAGACCATCCTCATGAAGTCAGTTTCTAACCATTTGTGCAGACACAAGCCCATTTGTGGCCTTCTGGAGGTCATTTTACAGGGCTCTGGCAGTGCTCCTCCTGTTCCTCCTTGCACAAAGGCATAGGTAGCGGCCCTGCTGCTGGCTTGTTGCCCTCCTTCGGCCCCCTCCACATCTCTTGGTGTACTGGCCTGTCTACTCGTAGCGCCTCCAGCCTCTGGACACTATGCTGACAGACACAGCAAACCTTCTTGCCACAGCTCGCATTGATGTGCTATCCTGGATGAGCTGCACTACCTGAGCCACTTGTGTGGTTGCAGAGTCCTTCTCATGCTACCACGAGTGTGAAAGCACAACCAACATTCAAAAGTGACTAAAACATCAGCCAGAAAGCATTGGTACTGAGATGTGGTCTGTGGTCCCCCCCCCCTGCAGAACCACTCCTTTATTGAGGGTGTCTTGATAATTGCCAATAATTTCCATCTGTTGTCTATTCCATTTGCACAACAGCATGTGAAATTGATTGTCAAACAGTGTTGCTTCCTAAGTGGACCATTTGATTTCACAGAAGTTTGATTTACTTGGAGTTATATTCTGTTGTTTAAATGTTCCTTTTATTTTTTGAGCAGTGTATATTTGTTTTCTTAGAAACTTAAGGCCCTTTTACATTTAGCGATGCACCAGCGATCCGACCAGCGATACGACCCGGTCAGGATCGCTGGTGCATCGCTAAATGATCGCTAGTGAGCTTTCACACAGAAAGATCTCACTGCGATGCAGCAGTGACGCAGCGCACGATACTCACCTTTCACACACAGCGATCCTGGCATCCTCCCTCCCGCCTCCACGCGTCGCTCGTCGTCACAGCAGAAAGCCCCACCCAGCAGGAAGCAGACGATGAGAAATGGAGCTGCCCGATCTCGCGCGATCAGCGATGGACAGCGGGGGAGCCGGTTGGATGTAAGTATCACACATAGCGATATCGCTAGCAATATCGCTATAATGTCACAAAATCAGTGACGTTTTAGCGATATTGCTAGCGATATCGCTATGTGTAAAACCCCCTTTGAAAGGGTTCAAAGTTTATCAGATATTTTCCATTTTTCTAACAAAATGTACAAAACCAATATTTTTGAGGCGCTATATGACATAAAATATTCAAAAGTGACACCATTTAAAAAACTACACCCCTCGAGGTGCTCAAAACCACATTCAAGAAGTAAATTAACCCTTTAGGTACAGCATACAGGAATTAAAACTACGTGGAAGAAATAATTAAAATTTTACATTTTCTCACAAAAATTTTGTTTTACCCTTATGTTGCTTCAAACCTAATTTTTTTCATTTTCACAATAGTAACATGAGAAAATGAACTATACAATTTGTTGTGCAATTTCTCCTGAGTATATCAATACCCCATATTTTATGGAAAACTACTGTTTGGGGGCATGGCAGGGCTGGGAAGGCCCTGTTTCTGTCTGCGCCTGTCAGTGCCTGCCTGTAGAGTTGAGCGACTTTTGCTTTTTTAGGGTCGCGTTTCGTTTCGTGAAACCCGACTTCTCCAAAAGTCAGGTCGAGCAAGATCGTCCGATTATAGGGAAAAGTCGGGGTCGTCCCGAAACACGAAACCCAATGTAAGTCAATGGGGAATAAAAGTCGGCAGTGAGAGGAGGACAGGAAACACACCTACAGTGCCCATTTGAATGCCAAAAGCATCAATTCTTCTTACTTAAGCTTGTCAACCTTAATTAACTTCATAATACAAGTTACGCACTGAAAAATGGGGGTTATTTGGCTAAATTTGTGGGGGGGAGGGCTGGCTGCAGGTTTTCATGTGCCCTGGGCGAAAGAGCGCCCCTTTAACACATACCACAACTCATCATGCTCCGATACGGCAGAGAAATAGCGGTATAGTACAATGAAAAATACCTCACTTTTTACATCTCATGACGAGGCCCATCTATTTCTCCATACAAAATCATTGGTCACATATAATGTTTGAAACAGGATATGATGAGCTCCACATAATGCTACAGTATATGTTGGTCCCCATGGATGAAGCTCCACTGTCTTATGGGCCCAAATAATGCTCCAAACATAATGGGCCCCATTTCTAATGCTCTAGAGTATAATGGGCCCTGTAAATGCTGCTCCAGTGTCTGATGTCCACCTTTGGAATGTTCCAGTGTATGGTGGGCCCCATCTATCATTCTCCAGAGTATAGTGCTCCCCAAAAATTGCTGTCCCAACATAGAAAACAATCAAATAAGTCTCCTCGCTAGGGAATCCCTGTACTTGTCTGGACAGGTGCTGTAGCTTGCTTAACAGCTCGCCAGCCGTTCTCACGCCCAGTATGGATTGCACGTGATTGCACAAAGGTTAGAAAGGGTACCGTATCCCTGGATAACATGTATGGATAGCGTACACATTCAAAATATATGTCTATACAGCATGAGGCAGGCTCAGACGGTGTTAGGCCCAGTATGGATTGCACGTCATTGCACAAAGGTTAGAAGGGGTACCGTATCCCCGGATAACATGTATGGATAGCGTACACATTCAAAATATATGTCTATACAGCATGAGGCAGGCTCAGACGGTGTTAGGCCCAGTATGGATTGCACGTCATTGCACAAAGGTTAGAAAGGGTACCGTATCCCCGGATAACATGTATGGATAGCGTACACATTCAAAATATATGTCTATACAGCATGAGGCAGGCTCAGACGGTGTTAGGCCCAGTATGGATTGCACGTCATTGCACAAAGGTTAGAAAGGGTACCGTATCCCTGGATAACATGTATGGATAGCGTACACATTCAAAATATATGTCTATACAGCATGAGGCAGGCTTAGACGGTGTTAGGCCCAGTATGGATTGCACGTCATTGCACAAAGGTTAGAAGGGGTACCGTATCCCCGGATAACATGTATGGATAGCGTACACATTCAAAATATATGTCTATAGAGCATGAGGCAGGCTCAGACGGTGTTAGGCCCAGTATGGATTGCACGTCATTGCAGAAAGGTTAGAAGGGTTACCGTATCCCCGGATAACATGTATGGATAGCGTACACATTCAAAATATATGTCTATACAGCATGAGGCAGGCTCAGACGGTGTTAGGCCCAGTATGGATTGCACGTCATTGCACAAAGGTTAGAAGGGGTACCGTATCCCCGGATAACATGTATGGATAGCGTACACATTCAAAATATATGTCTATACAGCATGAGGCAGGCTCAGACGGTGTTAGGCCCAGTATGGATTGCACGTCATTGCACAAAGGTTAGAAAGGGTACCGTATCCCCGGATAACATGTATGGATAGCGTACACATTCAAAATATATGTCTATACAGCATGAGGCAGGCTCAGATGGTGTTAGGCCCAGTATGGATTGCACGTCATTGCACAAAGGTTAGAAAGGGTACCGTATCCCTGGATAACATGTATGGATAGCGTACACATTCAAAATATATGTCTATACAGCATGAGGCAGGCTCAGACGGTGTTAGGCCCAGTATGGATTGCACATCATTGCACAAAGGTTAGAAGGGGTACCGTATCCCCGGATAACATGTATGGATAGCGTACACATTCAAAATATATGTCTATACAGCATGAGGCAGGCTCAGACGGTGTTAGGCCCAGTATGGATTGCACGTCATTGCACAAAGGTTAGAAGGGGTACCGTATCCCCGGATAACATGTATGGATAGCGTACACATTCAAAATATATGTCTATGCAGCATGAGGCAGGCTCAGACGGTGTTAGGCCCAGTATGGATTGCACGTCATTGCACAAAGGTTAGAAAGGGTACCGTATCCCCGGATAACATGTATGGATAGCGTACACATTCAAAATATATGTCTATACAGCATGAGGCAGGCTCAGACGGTGTTAGGCCCAGTATGGATTGCACGTCATTGCACAAAGGTTAGAAAGGGTACCGTATCCCTGGATAACATGTATGGATAGCGTACACATTCAAAATATATGTCTATACAGCATGAGGCAGGCTCAGACAGTGTTAGGCCCAGTATGGATTGCACGTCATTGCACAAAGGTTAGAAAGGGTACCGTATCCCTGGATAACATGTATGGATAGCGTACACATTCAAAATATATGTCTATACAGCATGAGGCAGGCTCAGACGGTGTTAGGCCCAGTATGGATTGCACGTCATTGCACAAAGGTTAGAAAGGGTACCGTATCCCTGGATAACATGTATGGATAGCGTACACATTCAAAATATATGTCTATACAGCATGAGGCAGGCTCAGACGGTGTTAGGCCCAGTATGGATTGCACGTCATTGCACAAAGGTTAGAAGGGGTACCGTATCCCCGGATAACATGTATGGATAGCGTACACATTCAAAATATATGTCTATACAGCATGAGGCAGGCTCAGACGGTGTTATGCCCAGTATGGATTGCACGTCATTGCACAAAGGTTAGAAGGGGTACCGTATCCCCGGATAACATGTATGGATAGCGTACACATTCAAAATATATGTCTATACATCAGGAGGCAGGCTCAGACGGTGTCAGGCACAGTATGGATTTGACGGCCCAGATTACACAGCGGAGGAGCAGGGAGAGGTAAAGATTGCAAATGCTGGGGCCCTGGCCAAGCAAGGGGGGCACACTCGTGGGCGTCGGTACTGGCACTGGGCCCCTCATAGTACAGCGGTGTGTCTGACGGCAGGTGTGCACCACCACCGTCAGAGACACTTGATTGCACTATGAGGGACCCTGTGCCAGTGCCCGCGCCCAAGAGTCGGCCTACCCACCTGTCCAGGGCAACGGCACTCGCACGGTGTCGTGCGCTAGGTGGTAACCCCGGCCATGGGGGGGAGGCAGCACAGTTAGGGAGTTTTAGAAAGTGGCATATGTTGATGTTGGACATTCAACTGATGCAAAAGGCGAAATAGGTGAAGTACCAGGAAGAGGTGGACCAAAGCAAGCCATTTTTCTGTCACCCTATGTGTCATCAGGGGAAGGTGGGACAAAATCCTTGGAAACCCATGCGTGGTTCATTTTAATGAAGGTTAGATCATCCACATTTTGGGTAGACAGACGGGTCCTTTTTTCTGTCAGGATTGATCCAGCTGCACTGAAGACTCTTTCCGATAGCACACTTGCAGCTGGGCAAGCGAGCTCCTGTAAGGCATATTGGGCCAATTCAGGCCAGGTGTCCAGTTTAGCGGCCCAATAGTCAAAGGGGAATGACCTGTGTGGGAGAACATCGATATGGGAGGAAAAGTAGTTTGTAACCATAGTTGACAACTGCTGTCTCCTGTCACTTTCCATCGATGCAGTATTACCAGTTGTGTGAGCGGTATTTGAAAAATCAGTCCACAACATTGTCATGAAACCCCTGTCTCCAACACCACTTCTGCTGTGTGCACCACGAACACCTCTGCCAAGCTGCCCCCGGCCCGTACGGCTCGTGTGAGAACCATCACCGCTGCTGTGTGCTGGGAATGCCTCAAGCAACCGATTTACCAGAGTTGCTTGTTTATTAGCCAATATTAGGTCAAGGTTCTCCTGTGGCATGATGTTTTGTAATTTGCCTTTATAGCGTGGATCCAGGATGCTGGCCAACCAGTAGTCGTCATCGTTCATCATTTTGGCAATGCGGGGGTCCCTTTTTAGGATCCGCAAGGCATAATCTGACATGTGGGCCAATGTTCCCGGTGTCAATGATGCACTGCGAGTGCTGGGTGGAGGAGCACTTTCTGGCAAATCCACATCCCTCCAGTCACGCACAAACCCTGTACCAGACCTTGCCACGCCAACATTTTCACTTGCCCCACGAGATGCATCCTCCTCCCCTAAGTAATCATCCCCATCATCATCCTCCTCCTCCTCCTCTTCTTCCTCCACCTTGTCCAGGAGAGGTCCCTGAGCAGACAATGGCTGAATGTCATCAAGGATTCCCTCCTCCTCTTCCTCCTCATCAACATTGGCTGCAGACGCCTGCTCCTTAAGGTGCGTCAAAGTTTGCATGAGCAGACGCATAAGTGGGATGCTCATGCTTAGGATGGCGTCGTCTGCGCTTACCAGCCGTGTGCATTCCTCAAAACACTGAAGGACTTTACAAAGGTCTTTCAGCTTCGACCACTGCACGCCTGTCAACTCCATGTCTGCTCTCAAAGTGCCTAGCCGTGTATCCTCCCACAAATGCATTATGGCCTGCCTCTGCTTGCACAGCCGCTCCACCATGTGCAGGGTGGAGTTCCACCTTGTTGCAATGTCGATAATGAGGCGGTGGTTGGGAAGGTGGAGCAATCGCTGCAGCTTCTGCATACGAACGGAGTGTACAGGCGACCGGCGGATGTGCGCGCACAGTCTTCGCACCTTCTGGAGCAGGGCTGTTAACTCCGGATAATTTTTGAGGAAGCACTGCACCACCAGGTTCAAGGTATGAGCCAAGCAAGGTATGTGGCTGAGTTTTGAAAGGGCTATGGCTGCCACAAAATTACGGCCGTTATCACTAACTACCTTGCCTGCCTCAAGATGTACACTGCCCAGCCATGACTCAGTTTGTCGCTTCAAGTACTCGGCCAGCACCTCGGCGGTGTGTCTGTCGCCCAAACACATCATCTGCAACACAGCCTGCTGACGCTTTCCACTAGCTGCTCGATAGGGGGACACATCATGTGCAACAGTGGCAGCTGCAGATGGAGTGCTCGTACGACTGCGCTCTGTGGACGAGCTGTCGCTTCTGGAGGAGGAGGAGGAGGAGGAGGATTGAACGCCTACAGCCAACTGTTTCCTAGACCGTGGGCTAGGCAGCACTGTCCCACCACCGCTGTCCCCTGTGGACCCTGCATCCACCACATTAACCCAGTGCGCAGTGATGGACACGTAACGGCCCTGGCCATGCCGACTGGACCATGCATCAGTTGTGAGGTGCACCTTTCCGCTCACTGACTGCTTGAGTGCATGGACAATGCGGTCTTTCACATGATGGTGGAGGGCTGGGATGGCTTTGCGAGAGAAGAAGTGGCGACTGGGTAGGTCATAGCGTGGTACTGCATAGGCCATGAGTTCGCGGAAAGCTGTGCTTTCCACCAACCGAAAGGGCATCATCTCAAACGAGATTAGTTTGGCAATGTGGGCGTTCAAACCCAGTGTACGCGGATGAGAGACTGAGTACTTTCTTGACCTACTCATAGTGTCTGGGAGGGTGAGCTGGACTTGAGAGCTGCATATGGTGGAAGTAGCGGTGGACAGGGCGGACTGAGAGAGGGTTGATGATGGTGATGGAGTTGGTGTTCTTTCTGATGGCCTAGAATCAGTCTTTCGTTGATATAACAGTGGGATTCCCTGACTGCTGTGGCCTTGCAACGACACCTCAACATTTGCTGCTGTGCTAACCGGTGTGCTTACAGTGGGGGAAACAATGTAGCATTGCTGACTACCTTCGTTGTGATCAGTTGCACATGTGGCACTTGAGGTTTGGTGTTGTGTCCACGCTTGCAAGTGCATGCTGGTTAAATGTCTAAGCATGCAACTGGTATTCAAATTTTTCAGATTTTTCCCTCGGCTAAAGGTCTTTGCGCACTTCTTACAGATAACCTTGGCCTGATCATGAGGATTTTGTTCAAAAAACTGCCACACTGCACTCTTCCTACTTTGGCAGACATTTTGCGGCCTAGCACGCTGTGATCTTTTGACCCTCTGGACAAGCTGTCCAGCAACTCTTTTGATGTTTGGAACCTGTCTTTGGAGTGCTCCGGGCCTGCCAGATAACAGCTGTTGCGATGTCGATGTCTGCTGTGGATGCTCCTCATCTGAGCTATTGGAAGCAGCACCCTCTTCCCCCAATGGATGCCAATCTGGGTCAACAACTGGGTCATCCATCACCTCCTCTTCTATGTCATGTGCACCTTTCTCTGTGTCACCGTGTATGGTGGTATAGTGTGCGGGAAGGGGCACCTGAGTCTCATCAGGGTCAAAATCTGGCTCTGTACACTGCGAGGACAATGTAGTGCTCTGAGTGAATGTACCAGCAGAATCATCCATCAGCGGCTGTGCATCAGTGCACTCCATGTCAGATTCATCTTGGCCTGGGTAATTCACCATTTGACTTGATAATCCAGGCATGGTATGTGAAAACAGCTCCATGGAGTAATCAGTAGTATGGTCTGCGTCATCCTTCAATCTTGGTTGAGGTGAAGGACACAAGGAAAGGTGTGGTTCATGAACATGAGCCTCCAATGACGACTCAGTGCTTTTACTTTTTACAACTGAAGAAGAGGAGGCGATAGAGCTGGAGGCTGAGTCAGCAATGTAAGACAAAACTTTTTCCTGATGCTCTGCCTTTAAAAGCGGTTTGCCAACTCCTAGAAAACTAAGCATTCGAGGCCTTATGTAGACAGACGATGACGCAGGGTCAGCACCTCCTGCATTTGGTCCTATTTTGCTCTTGCCACTACCATCAGATCCACCACCAACACCATCATTACCAGCTGCCAACCCCCGCCCAATTCCACGGCCTCTTCCACCAGCCTTCCTCAT
Organism: Dendrobates tinctorius; assembly: GCF_039654945.1. Taxonomy (NCBI): domain Eukaryota; kingdom Metazoa; phylum Chordata; class Amphibia; order Anura; family Dendrobatidae; genus Dendrobates; species Dendrobates tinctorius. Next base: position 4,408,008 of record NW_027361833.1, read on the forward strand.
TTTTGGTAGAAATGTAGACAAAATCCAACAAACTATATAGTAATGTAAAACAAGGTACAAGGTGTCTATAGGACAGGGGAGTTTTAGAATTTCTGCACACACTTGTGGACAGTGGACACTTGTGGATTGTGTGCGGCCCACTGATATCTGAGCGCTATGTGACACGCTCAATGGCACAGCTGCCTGTGACCAAAGTGACAAGAGGATAATGGAGATTTTGAATCTCTGCGTACACTTGTGGACAGTGGACACTTGTGGATTGTGTGCGGCCCACTGATATCTGAGCGCTATGTGACACGCTCGATGGCACAGCTGCCTGTGACCAAAGTGACGAGAGGATAATGGAGATTTTGAATCTCTGCGTACACTTTTGGACACTGGACACTTGTGGATTGTGTGCGGCCCACTGATATCTGAGCGCTATGTGACACGCTCGATGGCACAGCTGCCTGTGACCAAAGTGACGAGAGGATAATGGAGATTTTGAATCTCTGTGTACACTTGTGGACAGTGGACACTTGTGGATTGTGTGCGGCCCACTGATATCTGAGCGCTATGTGACACGCTCGATGGCACAGCTGCCTGTGACCAAAGTGACGAGAGGATAATGGAGATTTTGAATCTCTGCGTACACTTTTGGACACTGGACACTTGTGGATTGTGTGCGGCCCACTGATATCTGAGCGCTATGTGACACGCTCAATGGCACAGCTGCCTGTGACCAAAGTGACGAGAGGATAATGGAGATTTTGAATCTCTGCGTACACTTGTGGACAGTGGACACTTGTGGATTGTGTGCGGCCCACTGATATCTGAGCGCTATGTGACACGCTCGATGGCACAGCTGCCTGTGACCAAAGTGACGAGAGGATAATGGAGATTTTGAATCTCTGCGTACACTTGTGGACAGTGGACACTTGTGGATTGTGTGCGGCCCACTGATATCTGAGCGCTATGTGACACGCTCGATGGCACAGCTGCCTGTGACCAAAGTGACGAGAGGATAATGGAGATTTTGAATCTCTGCGTACACTTTTGGACACTGGACACTTGTGGATTGTGTGCGGCCCACTGATATCTGAGCGCTATGTGACACGCTCGATGGCACAGCTGCCTGTGACCAAAGTGACGAGAGGATAATGGAGATTTTGAATCTCTGCGTACACTTTTGGACACTGGACACTTGTGGATTGTGTGCGGCCCACTGATATCAGAGCGCTATGTGACACGCTCGATGGCACAGCTGCCTGTGACCAAAGTGACGAGAGGATAATGGAGATTTTGAATCTCTGCGTACACTTGTGGACAGTGGACACTTGTGGATTGTGTGCGGCCCACTGATATCTGAGCGCTATGTGACACGCTCGATGGCACAGCTGCCTGTGACCAAAGTGACGAGAGGATAATGGAGATTTTGAATCTCTGCGTACACTTTTGGACACTGGACACTTGTGGATTGTGTGCGGCCCACTGATATCTGAGCGCTATGTGACACGCTCGATGGCACAGCTGCCTGTGACCAAAGTGACGAGAGGATAATGGAGATTTTGAATCTCTGCGTACACTTGTGGACAGTGGACACTTGTGGATTGTGTGCGGCCCACTGATATCTGAGCGCTATGTGACACGCTCGATGGCACAGCTGCCTGTGACCAAAGTGACGAGAGGATAATGGAGATTTTGAATCTCTGCGTACACTTGTGGACAGTGGACACTTGTGAATTGTGTGCGGCCCACTGATATCTGAGCGCTATGTGACACGCTCGATGGCACAGCTGCCTGTGACCAAAGTGACGAGAGGATAATGGAGATTTTGAATCTCTGCGTACACTTTTGGACACTGGACACTTGTGGATTGTGTGCGGCCCACTGATATCTGAGCGCTATGTGACACGCTCGATGGCACAGCTGCCTGTGACCAAAGTGACGAGAGGATAATGGAGATTTTGAATCTCTGCGTACACTTTTGGACACTGGACACTTGTGGATTGTGTGCGGCCCACTGATATCTGAGCGCTATGTGACACACTCGATGGCACAGCTGCCTGTGACCAAAGTGACGAGAGGATAAGGGAGATTGGATTGCTTTTAAAAAAGCAGTTTGCGGAGCAGTGGGTAAACAGCAATGCCAGCGTGTCAGGAAGCCTTAGAAGGCAGCCCAACAACCAACACCACTGATACACCACAATATAGCCTCCCCTTGCACTGCACACACAGTGACTTGTGTGTTGTGCAGGCCAAATCGCTAGCAGCAGAAGCAGTTTTTTTGTCTTCTTCCCTGCCTAACGCTCTCCCTACAGAATCAGCAGCAACCTCTCCCTATACTAAGATTGGCAGAAGTAAGATGGCGGTCGGCGTGCACGCCCTTTTATACCCCCTGTGACGCCCACCAAAGCAAGCCAATCACTTGCATGCCCTTCTGAAAGATGGTGGTGACCCGTGCCTATGTCATCACGTTGCCCACAGTGTCCGTGGATCCTGATTGGCTGAAAAAGAGCGCAAAACAAACTTTTGAAACTCGACTTTGGCGCGTAAGTCGCCGACCTCGTGGCCGACCTCATCCTAGGGTCGGGTTTCGTTTCATGAAACCCGACTTTGCCAAAAGTCGGCGACTTTTGAATTTTTTCGACCCGTTTCGCTCAACTCTACCTGCCTGTATTCCAGCCTTGCCTGCAAGCACCTGTCGCTCCTGTGCTCCTGCTGTGCCAGCCTTTACCAACTGAACTTTCGCTTCTAGGCCACTCCCGCTTCCTGCCCCTTGGGATCAGCTGACATGTGACCCAAGTCCCTACTGGTGTAGCTCCTGGGGTCCATCTGGAGCAAAGTCTAACCCCACCATCAGGGGCTCTAGTGAAGATTCTGGTGTTCTTCTAGTCACACCCCTCCAGGCTCTGCATAGACCATGGCACAGTGGTTCCACCACCACTCACGTTACAGATTGCCCAGGCCATGGAATGTGCTGGCTTTCAATCGTTCTCTATATCTATGATCTGTATCACTAAATCTCTCGCCAGAAAGTTAAACAGGACAAAATCTTCTCTTATCTGCGGACAGTGACATGATGACATCTGAGGCCGCAGCCGCTCCTGTGCAAGCTGCAGCAACCTCAGTCATGACTCACCATTCTACTAGGTATGCTGCAGGTACCGGACACCATCTGTCGGCTCCAACACATTATAATTGTGATCCTACTCTATGCTGTGGTTTCATCAATAAATGCAAAAAGTGGCATTTATCATGACCCATATCACTTGTGAACTCTGGAGTGACTTAATCACCTATGAGAGAGGAGATCCTCTTGTCTCCAACCTCCAGATTTTCTTTGAAGCCTTCCGCAAGGTCTTTGATGAGCCTGGCCGTGTTTCCTACGCAGAATTCTCCCTCCTCAGATTGCACCAGGGAAACCTCACAGTGGCCTGTATGTTATCCAATACTGTACCCTGTCTACCGAACTTGCCTGGAACAATGAGATGCTGGTGATCGCCTTCTGGGAGGGTCTTGCTAGGAGAATTAAAGGGAGTCTGTCACCCCATTTTACCCCTTTCAGCTGCCAGCACCACCAACAGGGGCTTATCTACAGCATTCTGGAGAAACTGGAGAACCAAAGCGAAACCCACATAGACATGGGGAGAACAAACAAACTCCTTGTAGATGTTCTTGGTGTCATGGTCACGCGTGTCTGGACACAGCGCCTCCAGCAGGGTGGATTTAGATGACACGCGTGACCCTGGATACACCGCCTCCAGTTGGGCGAATTTAAATAATAAAACGTGCAGCTGGATACGTCGCCTCCAACAGGCGAATTTCGGAAATACACATATGTCTGGAAACCCCGCCTCCAGTAAGGCGAATTTAAACAATAAAAGGGAAAACCTGGGTAACAATAACAATGGTGGCCCTGCGATAGGGAACGGGGAAGTGGAGACCTCCTGCACTCCCCTGAGTCAGTGTCTCTACACTCCTAATGTTCCCTAGGCCGGTTCCGCACCGGGCGCCGCTCAGGATACCTTTAAACCCTAGCTCGCCCTCCACCTATCCCTTTCTAGTGTAATGGCCGGTGCGGAAACTAATCCCACCACTGCACTAAAACACACATAAGGAAAAGAGACAAAACAGGGAAGTACCACTTAGCCTTGATCTGTTGCTTACGCTCCCAGCAACAGAGCCCACCACCTGCGTGCATCTTTTCCTCCGACCGGATCCAACACCATAGTGCAGCCTTGGAGCAAACAGAGTCCACCACCTGCATGCAGCTGTCCAGAAACAGAGTCCAGCATATGAGTCCAGCTTTCCAGCAAAAGAGTCCAGCATCTTGAGTTCAGCTTTCCAGCAACCGAGTCCAGCATCATGAGTGCAGCTCTACACCATAGCTGCCACTCCACCAAGCCATGCAAGAACTCCTTGCTGACACCATAGCTGCAACTCCACCAAGCCATGCCAGCCCTCCTCGCAAACACCATAGCTGCCACTCCAGGACTCTCACTTAGCTGCCCGGGACTCTCCTTCAGCTCCATCCTTCACCCAGGCTTGCTTGTAACTGAGGACTATCACCAATGCTGATTGCCACACCTGACACTCTTTTATAGAGCAATCACAACTGTTTTATAATTACGTGCACAAAACTAAAGTAACCAAAGTGCAATGACCCTAATGGCCACCGGGGGAAACTAAGAAAAAGACACCACTGTGTAATAACCCTTAATGGCCACCGGGGGGCAAAACCAACCCTGAGCAAACAGCTCACAGAAAAAAAGGTTACTTGTGCATTTTCTCTGTCATATCCAACCTGGATCATGACAGTACCCTCCCCTTAATGAGGGGCCTCTGGACCCTCAAGAGCGCTCCTCATTAGGGACCCACCTACAGCGGGGGCACCCAGATCCAGAGTTCACCCCAACCACTACCTGACACTTCAGGTTAATGACAAAAGCACCTGCTGGTATAGGCAATGTATGTTCTGGAGGCACCACACATCTCCAAAGCGCCGACCTGGGGAACGAGTTATGTATGTGCATGTTCGGTATGAGATGGTAAGACTCAGCAACACACTTCCACAGGATGTTTTTTGGTGGCCACCCATACTTGCTCGTTCACACACAGGTCCGGACCTGAACGTTTATTGCCACACATTCGTCTGTCATAATTTGGTGCTCATTCTGGAATCGACAACAGAGGCATCCCCCTGTGTCACCACACTCACACCCCTGCTATTCACCAAGGGAACACCACCCTCCAACCCTTTACACCACGAGGTCTGCGCCTCCCAGGGTTGGCTAATGGCAAAGGTTGAGATTTGCCCCTACTCCCCCGCAGCGCACCTGCTACTCACACTGGAGAGGAAGTGGCCTGGGATATGGAGGAAAAATACACTCCCTGGTCGCCATCCTCCACACGACCAGGAGCGGGCGGCTTCTAAGGTGGTATGGAAGATTTGGCGTGAGCTCCACAGACTATAGCACCAGTCTGCTCACTACCGGGATGTACCCCTTCACCTCGGGGAACCCCAGACAGCACCATGGGGACACCAATTCCATGCACCTGTCTGGGTGCATCCACCTGTATGAGCAAGTCCCGCTCCCCAGCAGCAACTCTAGGGGGCTTCATTGCCAGCCGCTAATTGATTTTCTGGTTGAGCCAGAGGGGAGGCCCCAGACCCTGACTACTGCTGCTGGAACTGCTTCCACACCATGTAGCTCCTCACTCACCTCAGTGAGGCCCTGCAGCAAATGCTCACAGGTCTGAACATGGCCCAAAGCTCACCAGAAAAAAAATGTATGGTTGGTGATAATGTCATGGTCCTGCGTGGCTGGATACAGCACCTCCAGCAGGGCGGATTTAGATGACACACGTGACCCTGGCTACACCGCCTTCAGTTGGGCGAATTTAAATAATTAAACGTGCAGCTGGATGCGCCGCCTCCAACAGGTGAATTTCGGAAATACACGTATGTCTGGAAACTCTGCCTCCAGTAATGCAAATTTAAACAATAAAAGGGAAAACCTGGGTAACAATAACAATGGTGGCCCTGCGATAGGGAACGGGGAAGTGGAGACCTCCTGCACTCCCCTGAGTCAGTGTCTCTACACTCCTAACGTTCCCTAGGCCGGTTCCGCACCGGGCGCCACTCAGGATACCTTAAAACTCTAGCTCGCCCTCCACCTACCCCTTTCTAGTGTAATGGCCGGTGTGGAAACTAATCCCACCACTGCACTAAAACACACATAAGGAAAAGAGACAAAACAGGGAAGCACCACTTATCTTTGCTCTGTTGCTTACGCTCCCAGCAACAGAGCCCACCACCTGCGTGCATCTTTTCCTCCGACCGGATCCAACACCATAGTGCAGCCTTGGAGCAAACAGAGTCCACCACCTGCGTGCAGCTGTCCAGAAACAGAGTCCAGCATATGAGTCCAGCAAAAGAGTCCAGCATCTTGAGTTCAGCTTTCCAGCAACCGAGTCCAGCATCATGAGTGCAGCTCTACACCATAGCTGCCACTCCACCAAGCCATGCAAGAACTCCTTGCTGACACCATAGCTGCAACTCCACCAAGCCATGCCAGCCCTCCTCGCAGACACCATAGGTGCCACTCCAGGACTCTCACTGAGCTGCCCGGGACTCTCCTTCAGCTCCATCCTTCACCCAGGCTTGCTTGAACTGAGGACTATCACCAACGCTGATTGCCACACCTGACACTCTTTTATAGAGCAATCACAACTGTTTTATAATTACATGCACAAAACTAAAGTAACCAAAGTGCAATGATCCTAATGGCCACCGGGGGGAAACTAAGAAAAAGACACCACTGTGTAATAACCCTTAATGGTCACCGGGGGGCAAAACAAACACTGAGCAAACAGCTCACAGAAAAAAAGGTTACTTGTGCATTTTCTCTGTCATATCCAACCTGGATCATGACACTTGGCTGCAGGTGAACTCAGGATGTCAGTACTGTAAGACTACATGGAGCTGCCTGCATCAGGATATAAATGTATATCTGCAATCAAAATTTTCAACCCCCTCATTTTAAATTAAGCTTTTTACCAAAATTTTCAAACTTTCTGCTGTTTACAATAAACAAATAAAAAGCAAACTGCTTAACCCCTTAATGGCCGCCGATACACCTTTCAACAGCGGCAGTTAAGGGTACTTAAACCACAGAGCTGCTTTTTAATGGTGCTGAGGTTTAAAGTTATAGCGCCCCCCAGTGTCAGAATTTCTCTTGGGTTTCGGCTGATGGGGGTAGCCGAGACCCCAGAGAACATGATTCGGGTTGGTTTTTACTGATGGTATACTAATGGTTTAACTGCGACCGCAAAAAAAGTCTGATTTTCCAATTAAACTCTCCTCTGATGTGATCGCAAATCAGAGGAGAGATAAATAGGGTCCCACGGTCCCCCTGATCACCTCCCAATACCTCAGTTGTTCCTGCAGGCCCTCCTGAAGTACTCCGGGCCGCTGGCTTCTTATTCTGGGAGAAAATGGCGGGCGCATGCACAGTGCAGCCGCCGAGAACTGCTGGCTGGCACCCGGCAACAATACGATATTTTTTCCTAATGGTTCATTTTGATCACTGTGATAGTCCCTATCACAGTGATCAAAATAAAAAAAATAGTAAATCAAACCACCCTTTATCATCCCCTTCATTAGAGAAAAATAATAAAATAAAAGAAATAATTTATTTCCATTTTCCCATTAGGGTTAGAGTTGGGCTAAAGTGAGTTGGGTTAAAGTGAGTTGGGCTAAAGTTAGGGTTGGGGTTGGAGCTAACATTAGGGTTAGGGTTGGGGCTAAAGTTAGGGTTAGAGTTGGGGCTAAAGTTGGGGTTAGGGTTGGGGCTAAAGTTAGGGTTAGGGTTGGGACTAGTGTTAGAGTTGGGATTAGGGTTAGGGTTGGGATTAGGGTTAAGGGTGTGTTAGGGTTAGGTTTGTGGCTAGGGTTATGGTTAGGGTTGAGATTAGGGTTAGAGTTGGGATTAGGGTTAAGGGTGTGTTAGGGTAAGGTTTGTGGTTATTGTTATGGTTGGGATTAGGGTTAGGGTCGGGATTAGGGACAGGGGTGTGTTAGGGTTAGGTTTGTGGTTAGGGTTATGGTTAGGGTTGGGATTAGGGGTGTGTTGGGGTTAGGGTTGGATTTACAATTGGGAGCTATGCATTGCTTAGGTACATAAGGGGCTCTCCAAACCTTGAAAAAGTCAAACGGCGCTCATTCCCTTCCGAGCTCTGCCATGTGCCTAAACAATGGTTTACCCCCACATATGGGGTATCGGCGGACTCAGGCCAAATTGTACAACAACTTTTGGGGTCTAATTTCTCCTGCTACCCTTGGAACAATAAAAATTTGGAAAAAATATGATTTTTTATTTTCACGGCTCTATGTTATAAACTTCTGTGAAGCACTTGGGGGTTCAAAGTGCTCACCACACATCTATATAAGTTCCTTGGGGGGTCTAGTTTCCAAAATGGTGTCACTTGTGGGGGGTTTCTAATGTTTAGGCACATCAAGGGCTCTCCAAAAGCAACATGGCTTCCGATCTCAATACCAGCTAATTCTGCGTTGAAAAAGACAAACGGTGCTCCTTCCCTTTTGAGCTCTGCCGTGCGCCCAAACAGTGGTTAACCCCCTCATGTGGGGTATCGGGGTACTCAGTACAAATTGCGCAACAACTTTAGGGGTCCAATTTCTCCAGCTACCCTTGTAAAAATAAAAATTTGGGGCTAAAAAATTATTTTTGTGGAAAAAAAATGATTTTTTATTTTCACAGCTCTGCATTAGAATTTTAGTGAAACACTTGCAGGGTTCAAAGTTTTCACAACACATCTAGATAAGTTCCTTGGGGGAGTCTAGTTTCTAAAATAGGGTCACTTGTGGGGATTTCTACTGTTTAGGCACATCAGGGGCTCTGCAAACACAACATGATGCCCGCCTACCATTCCATCAAATAATGCATTCCAAAACGTCACTACTTCACTTCCGAGCCCCAAAGTGTGCCTAAACAGTAGTTTTCTCCCACATATGGGGTACCAGCATGCTCACGATAAATTGGACAACTCTTAGGGTCCAATTTACCCTTGTGAAAATTAAAAATTGGGGGCTATAAAATCATTTTTATAAAAAGGAAAAAAAAATTTATTTCCACGGCTCTGCAATCTGCATTATAAACTTTAGTGAAGCACTTGGGGGTTCAAAGTTCTCACAACACATCTAGATAAGTTCCTTGGGAAGCCTAGTTTCCAAAATAGGGTTACTTGTGAAAACGCAACATGATGCCCGCAGACCATTTCATCAAAGTCTGCATTTCAAAACAGCATGCCTTCCCTTCCGAGCTCTGGAATGCATCCAAATAGTGGTTCCCCCCACATATCATCGTACTCAGGACAAGTTGACCAACAACTTTTGGTGTCCAATTTCTCCGGATACCCTTGGTAAAATAAAAAATTGCGGGCTAAAAATCATTTTTGTGGAAAAAAATGATTTCTTATTTTCACGCCTCTACATTGTAAAATTTACTGAAACAATTGGGGGTTCAAAGTGCTCACCACACATCTAGAAGTTCCTTGGGTGGTCTAGTTTCCAAAATCAGGTCACTAGTGGGGGATTTCCACTGCTTAGGCACATCAGGGGCTCTCCAAATGTGACATGGCATCTGATCTCAATTCCATCAAATTCTACATTGAAAAAGTCAAACGGCACTCCTTCGCTTCCGAGCTCTGCCATGCACCCAAGCAGTGATTTACCCCCACATATGGGGTATCAGCATATTCAGGAGAAATTGTACAACAAATTTTGTGGTTCATTTTCTATTTTTACATTTGTGAAAAGAAAAAAATGGTTCTGAAGTAAAATGTTTGCAAAAAAAGTTATATGTTCATTTTTTCCTTCCACATTACTTCAGTTCCTGTGAAGCACGTAAAGGGTTAATTAACTTCTTTGATGTGGTTTTGAGCATCTTAAAGGCACCGTTACATTTAGCGATGCACCAGCGATCCCGACAACGATATGACCCAGTCAGGATCGCTGGTGCATCGCTAAATGATTGCTAGTGAGCTGCCAAGCAGGCAGATCTCACTAGCAATGCAGCAGCGGTCGGCGGTTGTACTCACCTATCAGACGCGGCGAGGGTGACCGTCTTCCACCTGCGTCCATGGCTCGCTCGTTGGCGCCATCAGGAAGCCGGCGACGAGAAATGGACCAGGCCGATCTCGCACGGTCACCAATAACCAGCGGGGGAGCCGGTCGGAGGTGAGTATCACATGTAGCGATATCGCTAGTGATATCGCTGCTGCATCACAAAATTGGTGACACTATAGTAAAGGGCCCTTAAGGGGTGCAGTTTTTAGAATGGTGTCACTTTTGGGTATTTTCTGTCATGTACATCCCTCAAAGTGACTTCAAATGTGATGTGGTACCTAAAAAAAATGGTTTTGTAAATTTTGTTGTAAAAATGAGAAATCACTGGTCAACTTTTAATCCTTATAACTTCCTAACAAAAAAAAATTTGATTCCAAAATTGTGCTGACGTAAAGTAGACGTGCAAAATGTTATTTATTAACTATTTTTTGTGACATACTGTATTTTAAACATTTTCACCATATTTCCGTTTTTTTCATAAATAAACACAAGTCATATGGAAGAAATTTTACCACTAACATGAAGTACAATGTGTCGCGAAAAAACATTCTCAGAATCAGCGGCATTTGTTAAAGGGTTCCAGAGTTATAACCTCATAAAGTGAGAGTGGTCAGAATTGTAAAAATTGGCCTTGTCATTAAGCTGCAAATTGGCTCTGTCACTAAGGGGTTAAATACCTCAACACAACTAATATAATAAGCGAATGCATAAACCACAAACTGAAAATACCAATGCCACAATAATAGCAAAATAGATAGATATTATAGCCTCCTGAGGAAGCCCACGCGAAACGCACGTTGGGGTTGCAGTTTTTCACAACGGACTCATTGTGGTATGATAAGTTTTACTTTTTTATTTATATTCTGGCTTTAATCTATGGACAGTTTTTTATGGTGTATACTCTGGTTTGCTACACTATTTGTGCAAGACATAATATATTTCATAGAATCATAGAATCATAGAATCATAGAATCGTAGAGTTGGAAGGGACCTCCTGGGCCATCTGGTCCAACCCCCTGCTCAAAGCAGGATTCGCTAAATCATCCCAGTCAGATGTCTGTCCAGCCTCTGTTTGAAGACTTCCATTGAAGGAGAACTCACCACTTCTCGTGGCAGCCTGTTCCACTCATTGATCACTCTAACTGTCAAAAAGTTTTTTCTAATATCTAATCTGTGTCTCCTCCCATTCAGTTTCATCCCATTGCTTCTAGTCTTTCCTTGTGCAAATGAGAATAAAGTTGATCCTTCTACAATGTGACAGCCCTTTAGATATTTGTAGACAGCAATTAAGTCTCCTCTCAGTCTTCTCTTTTGCAAACTAAACATTCCCAAATCCTGCAACCTTTCCTCATAAGACAGGGTTTGCAGACCGGTCACCATTCTGGTCGCTCTTTTCTGAACTTGCTCCAGTTTGTTGATGTCTTTTTTAAAATGTGGTGCCCAAAACTGGACACAATATTCCAGATGAGGTCTGACCAAAGAGGAGTAGAGGGAAATAATGACTTCACGTGATCTAGACTGTATGCTTCTGTTAATACATCCTAGAACTGCATTTGCATTTTTTGCTGCTGCATCACACTGTTGACTCATATTCAGTCTGTGATCTATTAGTATACCCAAGTCTTTTTCACATGTGCTGTCACTTAGCCCTATTCCTCCCATTCTATATATGCTTTTTTCATTTTTATTGCCCAGATGTAGTACTTTGCATTTCTCCCTGTTAAAAACCATTCTGTTAGTTACTGCCCACTTCTCCAGTTTATTTAAATCTTTTTGAATCCTCTCTCTCTCTTCTCTAGTATTAGCTATCCCTCCTAGCTTTGTGTCATTAGCAAATTTAATCAGTTTACCCTCAATTCCTTCATCTAAATCGTTGATAAAGATGTTGAACAATACAGGGCCCAGGACAGAGCCCTGTGGTACCCCACTTGAGACATTCTTCCAACTGGATGTGCAGCCATTTACGACCACTCTTTGGGTCCGATCACTAAGCCAGCTATGAATCCACCTAACAGTTGCCTTGTCCATTCCATACTTAGTCATTTTTTCAATAAGGATTGTATGAGAGACTTTGTCAAATGCTTTGCTGAAGTCAAGATATACTATATCTACAGCATTTCCTTGATCCACCCAATCAGTGATACCGTCATAGAAGGAAATTAAGTTAGTCTGACATGACTTATTAGTTACAAACCCATGCTGACTCTGTTTGATCACTTCATTCTTATCCAGGTATTGACTTACATGTTGTTTAATAATTTGATCAAAGATCTTTCCTGGTATAGAAGTCAGACTCACCGGCCTATAGTTGCCTGGGTCCACCTTCTTCCCCTTTTTGAAGATAGGAACAACATTTGCTCTTCTCCAGTCTTCTGGCACTTCTCCTGTTCTCCAAGAATTTTCAAAGATTATGGAGAGTGGTTCAGAAATTTCTTCTGCTATCTCCTTCAGTACTCTGGGGTGTAATTCATCTGGACGTGGAGACTTGAATTCATTTAGGTTAGCTAAGTGTTTCCTCACTATCTTTCTGTTTATAGATATCCTGGATTCTTCTATTCCCTTAATAGGACAGTGAATAACAGTTGGTGTTACATTTCCTTTCTGAGAGAAAACAGATGCAAAATAGGAATTTAAAAGTTCAGCCATCTCAACATCCTGTCTTACCATTTCATCATTTTCATCCTGTAAAAATCCTATAGCATCTTTGACTTTTCTTTTACTTTTGACATATCCCCAAAATCCTTTATTATTGCTTTTGACATCTCTTGCAAGCCTCAATTCATTTTCAGCTTTAGGTAATCTGATTTGTGCCCTGCAGATTCTGCAGACAGCATTATATTCTTCTTTAGATATGCCTCCCTCTTTCCATTTTATAAACATTTTTTTCTTCCTTTTTAGCATGTGCTTAATTTCTGTGTTCACCCATCCTGGTTTCCTTAAATGCTTCCTATTCTTCCCTCTTTTCGGAATTGTTAACAACTGTGCTTTGAGAATTTCATTTTTCAAGATTTCCCATCCTTCCTGGACATTTTTGTCTTTAAGGATATCCAGCCATTGGATCCCTCCAATTATCTTTCTGAATCCCTTAAAATCTGCCTTTCTGAAATCTAACCTTGACGTCTGAGTCTTCACAGGTCTTCCGCCTCTAGTTATCCAAAATTCTAAAATAGCATGGTCGCTACCTCCTAGGGTTCCAGCCACTTTTACCTCCTCAACCATTTCCTCCCTGTTTATAAGGATTAGATCCAAGGTAGCAGTTTCCCTTGTTTTCTCCCCTACCTTTTGGAAGATAAAGTTGTCAGCAAGAGAGGATAAGAATTTCCTTGACCTGTTAGTTTTGCCTGAGAGAGATTCCCAACAAATGTCTGGATAGTTGAAATCTCCCATGACAACTATGTCATATTTTTTGGAGAACTTGGCCATTTGATGCATAAAGAGTTCATCCATACCTTCAGCTTGCACAGGCGGCCTGTAGTAAATGCCTACAATGGTGTCCTTTCCATTGTTCTGTCCTTGTATTCTTACCCAAACAGTTTCCACAGAACTCCCAGTCTCTGAAGCTTCAATCTCTGTGCAGATATACGCGTTTCTAACATACAATGCAACACCTCCTCCTCGTTTATCAAGTCTGTTTCTTGCAAATAAGTTGTATCCTTCTAGTCTTGTATTCCAATCATGTGTATCGTCCCACCAAGTTTCAGTGATTCCAATGACATCATATTTCTTTTCCTGTGTTAGTAGTTCCAATTCTTCTTGTTTGTTGCCCATGCTTTGTGCATTAGTATAGAAACATTTTAGTTTGTGATTGGTTTCTCTTTCTCCAATATTTTTATTAATTAGATTCTTTCGTCTTTGTTCTTCCTTTCCACTTCTATTAGCAGAGTTCTCAATAGCATTTGTCAGGTGTATGGCTTTTTCTGGTCTTTTGCTTCCCTTCCCATGTTGTTCTAGTTTAAAGCTCTCCTTACAAGTGTAGCAAGGCGACTTCCAAATACATGCTTTCCAGTCTTCGTAAGGTGCACCCCATCTCTAGCAAGTAGTCCATCGTATAAGTAGTTCACTCCGTGATCCAGAAATCCAAATCGTTGCTGACGGCACCATCGACGTAGCCAGTTGTTCACCTGCAGAATCTTATTCCACCTCCTTGTTCCATGGCCATCCACTGGGAGGATGGAAGAGAAGACCACCTGCGCTCCCAGTTCTTTCACTTTCTTGCCTAAGTCTTCAAAGTCTCTGCAGATGGTTTCCAGGTCGTTTCTTGCGGTGTCATTTGTCCCCACATGTAGTAGCAGGAATGGGTAGTCATCTGTAGGTCTGAAGAGTCCTGATATCCTGTCAGACACATCTTTAATTTTTGCACCTGGAAGACAGCACATTTCTCTTGAAGTTATATCCGGTCTGCAGATAGCGGCCTCTGTTCCTCTCAACAGGGAATCCCCCATGACCACCACTCTCCGTTTCTTCTTCACAACATTTTTCTTTCTCCATCCAGGAGGACTCTGAAGGCGTACAAGGTTGCTGTTTGTTGGCAAAGTCTTATCCTGATGTATTTCTTCATCGTTTTCCTGCGTGAGAGCCTGGTACTGGTTTCTGAGCAGTATGGGTGCTGACTGCCTCCTGATCCTCCTGCTTCTCTGGGTCACATGTCTCCATTCCTCTGTTTCTTCAGGTGCACTTCGAATTTCTTCTCTTTCTGTAACATGAAGAGATAATTCTGCTCTGTCCAAGAACTCTTCACCTTCCTTAATGATCTTCAACGTAGCCAACCTCTCTTCGAGATTTTGCAACTTTTCCTCCAACAGGGACACAAGCTTGCATTTGTGGCATGTGAAATTTGGCTTTTCCACTGGTAAGTCTGTGAACATGTAGCAAGAAATGCAGCTCACCAAATGGCTCCTGGCCTCTTCCATCTTGAGATTTCTTAAAAACGATGAAAGATGAGCCAAAATTCGCGCACCTATCGGCGCGCGGTTTTTCCGATTTCCTCTTTTCAGCTGCAACGGCCAAAACCCAGTGATCGTAGAGCTCGCGGAGACTCTTCACTTATCCCAGAAGGCACTGGGAATATGCAAATGATCTCCTCAAGACTCTTCCCCTGGTTTTCCGATTTCCTCTTTTCAGCTGCAACGGCCAAAACCCAGTGATCGTAGAGCTCGCGGAGACTCTTCACTTATCCCAGAAGGCACTGGGAATATGCAAATGATCTCCTCAAGACTCTTCCCCTGGTTTTCCGATTTCCTCTTTTCAGCTGCAACGGCCAAAACCCAGTGATCGTAGAGCTCGCGGAGACTCTTCACTTATCCCAGAAGGCACTGGGAATATGCAAATGATCTCCTCAAGACTCTTCCCCTGGTTTTAGTACAGGGGAGAGTACACCTGGTGTTATAGTCATAGCTATATATATCATAGTAAATAAGAATTAAAATAATAAATATAAGTTATGGCTTGTATATAAAAATGGGGAGGTCCTTCTACCAGGTCCATATACATATTATGCTGTAGCTTCAGATTTATGTCTGTCTATGTCCTTCTACATTTTGTGATGATTACATGATGTAATTTTCATACAGAAATTTTTAATGATTGATTTAATAAAAATACTTTATTTTTATTGAACAGAGGTTTTAGTACTCCTTTTTTCTTTGGTGTTTTCTAATATAATAAGTGGTTGCAAAATCCTATCCTGTAAAAAGAAAGGGATAAATCTTTTTTTTTTATATTTACTTTACTATTAATTTGTTACATTCCTATTATTCCGAAATCATGAAGCAAGTCAATGTGCCAGTTGAAAACTTTGGTCAGTCTCACCAGGAAGCTTCTCTCCTGGCTTACATGCTCTAGCAATCAGCAGAGTGAACTAATTTAATACATCATACATGAAGACGTTGGCAGATCCCTTAAACAACTAAATACTATAATATCTGGTTGTAGCTCTCTTGTGTCATGGTTCCCCACAGATAGTCCCACTTTCTAAATGAAAAGAACATGACCTATTTTTATAGGTTTCAAAGAATGGACATGTCAAAGTTAATAGGACATGTGGGATATGTTAATATGATTGTTCTGCGGCATCACAGACCATCCAAAGCATTTCATTACCTGAAGATACTTTTAGCAACAAAGATCTGTTGTTTATAGCAAATCATACAGTGGGTACGGAAAGTATTCAGACCCCTTTAAATTTTTCACTCTTTGTTTCATTGCAGCCATTTGGTAAATTCAAAAAAGTCAATTTTTTTCTCATTAGTGTACATTCTGCACCCCATCTTGACTGAAAGAAAAACAGAAATGTAGAAATTTTTGCAAATTTATTAAAAAAGAAAAACTGAAATATCACATGGTCATAAGTATTTAGACCATTTGCTCAGTATTGAGTAGAAGCACTCTTTTGAGCTAGTACAGCCATGAGTCTTCTTGGGAACGATGCAACAAGTTTTTCACACCTGGATTTGGGCATGCCAAACCAAGGCATGCTATGCTACACTCCAAGTAGGGAGCCGCCGAAGGTGCTTTTCTACACTACTTTGTGGTGTGGGGTGCAGGTGTTGGAGCGTGGTCAGGTGTCTCCACCTTACCAGGATGGTGGGGTACCACACCTCAGGAGGAGGTGCAGTACCTCTGTGGCGACTGAACCCTCAGGGGCGCCACATATACATCTGTCTTTATTTCTCAGTATCGAGGACACCAACACATGGGCAACAATGAAAATTGTAAACAAATGGTCGGTCATTTAGACTAAAAGGGGCTTCACACATAGCGATATCGCTAGCAATATCGCTAAAGCATCACCGATTTTGTGACGCAGCAGCGATATTGCTAGCGATATCGCTACATGTGATACTTACCTACGACCGGCTCCCCGCTGGCTATCGCTGATCACACGAGAACGTCCTGGGCTGTTTCTCGGTGGCGGCTTCCTGCTGGGCTTCCTGCTGGCGCCGACGAGCGACACGTGGACGCGGGCAGAGGTCGCCATCATCGCCGCGTCTGACAGGTAAGTAACGACCGCTGCCTATTTGGCAGCTCACTAGCGACCATTTAGCGATGCCCCAGCGATCCTGACCGGGTCGTATCGTTGTCGGGATCGCTGGTGCATCACTAAATGTAACGGGGTCCTTAGTGCAGCAGAAGAAAGTCACATCATGCTTACTTTGTTTTTAAATTAGATGTCCAGCAATGCTATCAACTCAGAACTGGTAGCAGCCAGTGGGACCAAGCATCTACCGTTCAAGAAGTCTGACCAAAAGTGGTCGTCATGAAAAAATGGGAACCAAAAACCATACTTCCAACATGGAGACAAGGCCAAGTGACTTTGAAATGCACAAAAACATAGGAACAGAAATACGACAGCAGGTGCTCTGGACTGATGAGTCTAAATTTCAAATATTTAACTTGAACAGAAGGTAGGTTATTCATCAAAGGGCTGGAAAGCCATACAATAATGAGAACCTGCAGGCCAAAGTGAAGCATGATGGAGCTTACTTGCAAATCTGGGGCTGCATTTCAGCAAATGGAGAAAGGGATTTGGTCAGGATAAATGGTTTCCTGAATGCTGAGAAATACAGGGAGATACGTATTCATTATGCAATACCACCAGGGAAGCATTTAATTGGCTACAAATTTATTGTGCAACAGGATAATGACCCCGAGTATACAACCAATGTAATTAAGAACTATTATTAGCATAAAGAAGAACAAGTAGAATGGAAGTGATGATATGGCTTCCACAGAGCCCCGACCTCAACATCATTGAGTCTCTCTGGGAGTACATAAAGAGACAGAAGGAGTTGCACAAGCCTATCTCCATATATGTGGTTAGTTCTCCAAGATGTTTGGAGCAACCTCCCTGCCAAGTTCCTTAAAAAATGTGTGTAAGTGTACCTAGAAGAATTAATGCTTTGTTGCTGTGGTGAAAGAAAAGGGTGGGCACACCAAATATTGATTTGATTTACATTTCTCTCATGTTTATTCACTTTGCTAATTGAGAAAAATAAACTTCTATTTCGATTTTTGAAAACATTCTTACTTTGAAGCATTTATTCTAAACCCACCCGAAACTTTTACACAGTACTATATAGATATAGATATAGTTATCCTTAAGGTAATATGGATATTTACCAAACAGCTCCAAAATCACCACTGCATCTCACACAGAATGAGACAATAACACAAGAGAGCTAAGTCATCACCTGCTTGCATTCTCTCACATTCCTCCAAATGACACATTTATACTGACAATCTCTATTTATAAAAATTGCAAACGCTAAAATTAAGTCTAAACCATAAATGTTACAGCTGTCATTCGTTTCAATGTGGAGGTTTTCTTAGCCACAAAAAGAAAAATATCTGAAACTTTGTGAGAAGTGAAAAAAAATATTCCATCCACTTTTTCTTCTATAATTGTTGTTAACAAATGTCTGAAAATCAGACTAGATTAAAATGCAAATTATTGCTCTTCCTCTAGCTCAGATGACCGGGCCAGAGGAAAAATATGTGCTACTTTAATTTAGTGCTAGGATATGTTGCCCTGTGTCTCATAAATCAGCTTCTCCGTAGTCCCAAGCAGGGCATTTGCCCTTCACAGCAAGAGTTTGACTTTAACACTAGAGTCCCTGCTGAAGTAAAAATTACTTCTGCATTGCTGTCTGAAAGGCAGACTGTCTGGCATGGAAAGTTTGCTGTTTTCTACATGATACAACTATAGATGAAAATGTAAGAAAATGTTTCAGAAGTCTAATGGAATTTGAAAAAAAAATTTCTTTTATTTGAAAAATTGTTTTATTCTGTCAGCCTATTTTTTATACATATATCTATAAAGCACTGTTTTGGTATTCTGATAAATATAAGATGTATAGGGCCCTCCTAAATCTCCCCAATCGCACTTGATCCTTTTGTTCTGCAAGCAGATTAGCCGCTGAATTCGGTAGTAGCTTACTCCTCTCCACATAAAAAAACACATTAATGGCCAAAATTTTATGTGTATGAGGGGTCGGGAACACGCTCTGTATTTTGATATTGAAAATCCCTGATTCCTCTTTCCTCTGATATTCGGCCTACTTATTAGATCGCTGTCCATCCTCTTACCCTAAATTGGTAAGCCCAAATATTTCCTTCAACTTTCTGTTAAAAAGCCGTATGTATTTCTTGTCTCACAGAATTAGGCTGAAAACATCTATTCTGTATGAATGAGTGATCTTGGATTTAATTGTAGGACTTTCTACCAGCCATGCCATGCGTTGGCAGTCTCAATGGGGTGGAAGAGCTTACCCAATATGCTTGCCACAAACTGAACCCATAACATTACCAGCCACATTAAGGCTATGTGCACACGCTGCGGTTTTTGCTGTGGTTCCGCTGCGGTTTTGGCCCTGCGGAACCGCAGCAGTTCCGCAGACATGGTACAGTACCATGTAATCATATGGGTTTTCAAAACCGCAGAGCTCACGCTGTGTTTTTTTCCGCGCGGTTTTGCTGCGGTTTTATAAACCGCAGCATGTCAATTGTTTCTGCGGATTCCGCTGCGGTTTCACACCTTTAACATAGTAGAGGTGTGAAACCGCAGGGCAAAACCGCAGGAAATTCGCAGGTCACTTTAAAAACCTGCAGGTGATTCCGCAGTGTGTGCACATAGCCTTGGTGTCATGATAAAATTGCTAGTCATAGCAGCAAGAGTTCCCACTAACTTGTCTAAATGAAGAGTGACGTGTAATAATCACTGCTATTGCAGTTCCTAGTAGATTGTATTATAATTTATTTTGTATGAATTTATTGCATTACTATTATATTCATTAATTATTCTTTTACTGTAAATCGCACAATCATTTGATGAGATTTCAATGTATCTCTCATTTTTAGCAAATACTAGTAATATCCCAGCGATATGCGACATATGTCAGCAATAAGAGTCAGTGATAAGCGGTCAAAAAGGAGCGCTTAGGAAGCAACCCAGGGGCAGACAAGGATGTCAGGTCTCCACTGCAGCTCCAGCCGAAAACCTCCAATGGAGGATAGGAGCTATGAGAAATGGAAAACGGTCTTAGGAGCACAGGAAAGAGACTCAGACAAGAGATGGGTTTAAACCACAACGTGTTTCGAGTGAGGATCCTTCTTCATCAGGTGGAAGACGGATCCTTCGTCGAAACGCATTGTGGTTTAAACCCTACTCTTGTCTGAGTCTCTTTCTTGCGCTCCTAAGACCGTTTTCCATTTTCTCATATGTCAGCAATAAAACAGAAAGGTTTTGATGTACTCCAGCATATCCAGAGGGACAACTGTTTATGTGTGTTCACCTGCGTTATATTAATGTTCATGCCACACAAGCTACTTTATGGCTGACAAAAACATATTAGCAGTATGTGACATGACTTATGCTCAGTAAAATCAGTAAAACACATTTAACTGGCAGCACAGTAATTTGTTTGGAATAAAAGAAAGTATTGAAACTACCACTATCGTCAGTTGTACTCTCTCTTTGGGTAGATTTACAGTGGCATGTAAAAGTTTGGGCACCTCTGGTCAAAATTACTATTATTGTGAACAGAATATGAAATGACTTCTAAAAGGCCTAAAGTTAAATATGGCAAATTTCCTTTGTATTTTAGGGGAAAAAAATATATTGTCATTTTTTTTTTCATTTTAAAAATTGCAAAAAGGAAAATGGTCCGATGCAAAAGTTTGGGCACTCTTGGAGATTTGTGTGCTCAGTTAACTTTGACCAAGATTTCAGACCTTAATTACCCTTTTAGAGCTATGGTTTGTTCACTATCATTGTAAGAAAAGGACAGGTGATGCAAATTTCCCAGTTTTATAAGAACACAGCCTCCTCTAATTTTGTGCCAAAAATAGCAGCCATGGGCTCTTCTAGAGAGAGAAGGGGAATAAGCCACCTAAAGAAGTTCTAACGAAATGTGCGTTGGGGCGGCAGAGACATCTCGGTTAACGCATTCATTCCAGTATCTTTTTTACCTTGACATTGTGCTTGCATTACGGATGGGCTTGTCTTTAGCCACCATTGATTTACAGGACTATATTACTATAACTACTCTACTAGCACATTGCACTTTCTCATTTAGCTTCTAATACTACAGTGGGTACAGAAAGTATTCAGACCCCTTTACATTTTTCTCTCTTTGTTTCATTGCAGCCATTTGGTAAATTCAAACAGTACATTTTTTTCTCATTAATGTGCACTGCACCCCATCTTGACTGAAAAAAAACAGAAATGTAGAAATTTTTTCAAATATATTAAAAAATAAAAACTGAAATATCACATGGTCAAAAGTAGGGATGAGCGAGTAGTGAAATACTCGGACTCTCTGTACTCGTTACGAGTACCTCCTAATACTCTGGCACTCGTAACGAGTAGCGATTTCAATGTAAGTTTATGGGGAATGCGAATAATGTGCTGTGCATGACTGTGCTGGGCTGTGCGGGACTGTGCTGGGCTATGTGGGACTGTGCTGGACTGTGCGAGACTGAGCCTGACTGTGCGGGACTGTGCTGGCTGTGCGGAACTGTGCCGAGCTGTGCGGGACTGTGCTGAGCTGTGTGGGACTGTGCTGACTGTGCTGGACTGTGCTGGCTGTGCTGGACTGTGCCGGGCTGTGCGGGACTGTGCTTGACTGTGTGGAACTGTGCTGGCTGTGCCGGGCTGTGCGGAACTGTGCCAGGCTGTGCGGGACTGTGACGGGCTGTGTGGGACTGTGCTGGCTGTGTGGGATTGTGCTGGGCTGTGCAGGACTGTGCCAGGCTGTGCGGGACTGTGCCAGGCTGTGCGGGACTGTGCTGGCTGTGTGGGACTGTGCTGGACTGTGCGGGACTGTGCTGGACTGTGCGGGACTGTGCTGGGCTGTGCGGAACTGTGCTGGGCTGTGCGGGGACTGTGCGGGGTCTGTGATGGGCAGTGCGGGGACTGTGCGGGCTGTGCCGAATATTGCAAGGTGAGTAGTGAAAAACTCGCTAGGATTTGAGTGCCGCGAGTACCGCTTTACTCGCCGAGTACCGAATCCTAATGAGTATACTTGCTCATCCCTAGTCAAAAGTATTCAGACCCTTTACTCAGTATTGAGTAGAAGCACCCTTTTGAGCTACTACAGCCATGTGTCACACTGCAGCTATGCAGGTAACTGAAACCTCCACTAAATGGCAATAGAGTGGATGGTAACAAGTCAGCTAGAGCAGACCTGCAGTGCTGCAGCAAAGCTATCACCAGGTGGCAGCAGAATAGTCAAACAAGCAGAGTCAAAACCTAGACCGTCACACAGTACAAAGGGAAAAAAAGCACAAAGTCAGTGGAGAGCCAAAGGATCAATACCAGACAAAAGGCAGAAGGACCAGAGGCAACATCAAGTCAGAGTCAAGACCGAGTCAAACACCTGGAAATCCAAAAGCAATCAGGAAACACTAAGACGGGATGGGCAGAAAAGGAAGAACAGACACGAGCAAGGTCAGAAAGTGCAGCAGGACACATCAGGGTACTACCAGAGTCAGATACAGTACTCATGCCATAGGCAGAAAATATAACTGACATGGCTTGCAGGACGCAGCAGGAAGAAATAGCAGACCTGAACCCAAAAAGAAGCCAGGCAAAGTTAACCCTTGACATGATCAGTCCGGGAAAGGGGCAGACGGGACTCAAAACCCAGACTGGATCATGACAGTACTCTCCTCTCATAGGGGAGCCACCGGACCCCCAGGTTTTCCAGGATAATGTGCATGAAACGCCCAAACCAGGCGATCAGCATGGATGGATGGTGCCAGAACCCAAGTTCGCTCCTCAGGATCATAACCCCTCCAGTGGACGTAGTACTGAAGCAAACTGCGAAACGATACCTCCGAAAATCGACAATCCATTCAACTTCATACTCAGTTTTACTATTCACTAAGATGGAGGGGATGGAGAACCAGCAGAGGAAGATACACATGGTTTAAGAAGGGACTTATGGAATACATTGGGGATCCGAAGCAACAGAGTAGTGATGAGCGAGTATGCTCATTGCTCAGGTTTCCCTGAGCGTGCTTGGGTGATCTCCGAGTATTTGGAAGTGCTCTGAGATTTAGTTTCTGTTGCCGCAGCTGCATTATTTGCAGCTACTTGACAGCCTGAATACATGTGGAAATTCCCTAACAAACAAGCAATCCCCACATGTATTCAGGCTGTCAAGTAGCCTCAAATCATGCAGCTGTGGCAACAGAAACTAAATCTCCGGGCATTTCCAATTACTCGGAGATCACCTGAGCATTCTCGGGGAAACCCTTTCAACAAGCATACTCGCTCATCACTACAAAGGAGGTAAGCGAAATCAGAAGGCAACTGAATTGTCAACCTCAATGATCACATAAGGATCAATAAAGTTAGGACCCAGCTTAAGGGAAGGAACCTTCAGACATATGTTCCTGGTAGAGAACCACACCTTGTCTCCCATCAGTCGCTTATCAGCAAAATGTTTTTGTTTGCCCTGAGCCACCCCAATGTTTTCTTGGACCTCCCTCCACACCTCCTTCAATCAGCCCCAGGACACCCCGAATCCAGCCTGGAAAATTCACCAAAACGGGGGTGAAAACCATAGTTACAGAAAAAACAGAGTGGACCCAGTGGACTGATTACCCCAATTATTAAATGCGAACTCAGCCACTGGCAGGAAGGAGCACCAGTCATCTTGCCAAGACATGGCAAGACACCGCAAAGTTTGTTCACGTGACTGGTTGGTCCTCTCCATCTGACCGCTGGTTTCAGGATGGTAGGCCGAGGAGCAGGTCAAGTCAATACCCAATCGCTTAAAAAATGCCCTCCAGAACTTGGACACAAATTGCACCCCTCTATATCAGACACCAAATTCAGAGGCACACCATGCAACCGCACAAAATGCTCAAAAAATAGCTTGGATAAAGTTTCCACATTAGGTAGGCCTGCCAATGGTGCAAAATGCGCCTGTTTACTAAATCTGTCAACCAGCACCCAAACCATAGTCTTGCCATTGGAAGGAGGTAGATCAGTGATAAAATCCTTGGACAAATGAGTCTGTCATGATCCAGGTTCGATTATGACAGATAAATGCACTAGTAACCTTTTTTTTCCTTCAAGCCTTTGGCTTTATGGTAGTTTTGCCCCCGGTGGCCATTAGGGTCATTGCACTGTGGTGATTTCAGTTCTAGTTTTGCCCCCGGTGGCTGTTAGGGTCATTGCACTCTGGTTACTTTAGTTTAGTGCACGTGATGATAAAGCAGGTGTGATTGCTCGCTCTTACCTATAAAAGAGTGTCAGGTGGTTGCAATCACTGTTGGTGATATTGCTCATTTCCAACCAAGTCTGGTGGAGGAAGGAACTACAGAGAGGAGTTCCTTGCAGCTCAGGCAGAGCTCTGGTGTAGTAGCTTCAGGTGAAAGCTGAATTCTGGTGGTGGACTCTGATGCTGAGCGCAAGAGCAACAGAGCAAAGCTAAGTGGTGTTACCCCTGTTTTGTAACTTTCCTTTTGTGTGTTTCAGTGCAGTGGTGGGATTAGTTTCTGCACCATCCATTTCACTAGAAAGGGCTAGGTGCAGGGCGAGCTAGGGTTTTTAGGTTCCTGATCGGCGCCTGGTGCAGAACCGGCCTAGGGATCATTAGGAGTGTAGAGACACTGACTCAGGGGAGTGCAGGAGGTCTCTACGTCCCCGTTCCCTATCACAGGGCCCTCCATTGTATCAGTTTCCCTGGTGTTTCCCTTTATTATTTAAATTCGCCCTGCTGGAGGCGGTGTATCCAGTTATATGTGTGATTTTGAAATTTGCCTGCTGGAGGCGGTGTATCCGGCTGCACGTTATATTATTTTAATTCACACTGCTGGAGGCGGTGTGTCCAGGGTCACGTGTGGCATAGAAATTCGCCCTGCTGGAGGCGTTGTGTCCAGTCACACGTTGACCATCACAGAGTCAAAGGTCTATCCGGAATTAGCAATGGCACCAATTCCCCGGCAGATTATGGGAGCTTTTAGCATGGGTACACGTATCACAAGCAGACGCAAACATGGTGATGTCAGAAGACATGGTGGACCACCAGAACAGTCTAGCAATAGCTCTCTGGGTAGCCAGGACTCCTGGATGCCCACTGAGAGCAGAGTCATGAAACTCCCAGAGAACCCTCAACCGATACTGAATAGGAACGAAGAGCTTATTATTAGGCAATGACGGAGGAGCAAGAGACTGAGCCTCACGAATTTCCTGCTCCAACTCAGAGGACAACCCAGCAACTACCACTACATGCTGAAGAATGGAGGAAGGAGGTTTGGGAGGTGATACCAGGTCCAAACTGCAAGGCATCGGCCTTGATAATCTTGGAACCAGGAAGAAAGGTGATGGAAAAATTAAAACGTGAAAGGGCTGACTCAATGTAGGACAGGTTCTTGTGGTCCGTAATCACCATAATCCGATGAACAGCCCCCTCCAAAAAATACCTCCAGTTTTATGGCCAATAACTTCCGATTCCCGACATCATAATTTCTCTCCGCAGAAGAAAATTTCTTGGAGAAAAAGGCACAAGGTCTTAAGTTGGTCAAAGTGGCAGGTCCCTGAGACAACACTGCCCCGACCCCCACCTCCAATGCATCTGCCTCAACAATGAATGTTTCAGACGGATCAGACTGGACTAATACAGGAACAGACATGAAACATTTTTTCAAAGAAGAAAAGGCTGAAACTGCTGGGACCGACAAGTTTTTTAGATCAGCTCCCTTACGAGTGAGATCAGTGAGAGGCTTGACTACCTGAGAAAACCCTTTAATAAATTTACAATAGTAATTAGCAAACCCCAAAATACACTGGAGACCATTAAGGTTTTTGGGTTGCACCCAATCAGCAATGGCTTGTACCTTTCCTGGGTCCATGCGAAACCTCTTAGCAGACAGAATGACCCCCAGAAAGGACAGTTCTTGGACAAAAAAATACACATTTCTCAGGTTTAGTGAATAGCAAGTTTTCCCGTAGCCTCTGAAGAACAGCATGCAGAAAGACAACCTTTAGAACAATTTGGAACCCATTTAACAATATCCCGAAATTCACAGTCAATAACAGGATCATATAATCTTAACCAGGGGAATCCCAACACCAGTCCCCTCACCCCAATGCCAATTTCGTTGCCAGCTTCTTCCAGCGATGTCCGGCAAAATGCACGTCAGGGTGAGGAGATACTTGGGCACTGGCTCTGTGGCAGCACCACTTAGGTAATTATTGTTCTAATATTTACATGTTTTGATTAATTGATTAATATCTAATTAATGGCCAATGTAGCACTTATTTTGGGATATATGTATTTTGGATATTTTTTTTCCTAGGTGATACAGCTCTATTTAGTCTGCCTCTTAGCCATTATTGCAATACAACTTGGGCAGTGGGGTAGTCCGTGGGGTTGGATATTATGTGACGGGCATTGCTTTTTGTTTTATTTTATGTTCCCCATGGTCTCCCCTTTATTTACGTTCTATATTATGCATCTCTCAATTTTTGAATTATTAGCCTTCTCTTATATGCCCAGTGTTCCCTACGATACTTTTTTGCTACCTCTAGGTTTGTTTAATTTTTGTTTTTTAGAATTTATTTCAATAAAAATTATATTTTAACTTTACCATTGGATCCCTTCCTTTATTTCCCATTCTTTACATCTTAATAGGTCTGATATTATTATTATACTTTTGAAGTGCCCCTATTTCTATTATGGACCTTATTGAATAATGATTCTCATTTTGTCTGACATGCACTGTGAGCTGTGAGGTCTTATATAGACAGGTGTGTGCCTTTACAAATCAAGTCCTATTAGTTTAAACACAGCTGGACTTCAATGAAGGAGTAGAACCATCTGAAGGAGGATCACAAGGAAATGGACAGCATGTGACTTAAATATGAGTGTCTAAGTAAAGGGTCTGAATACTTATGACCATGTGATATTTCATTTTTTCTTTTTTAATAAATTTTCAAAAATGTCTACATTTCTATTTTTCAGTCAAGATGGAGTGTACAATAATGAGAAGAAAATGTACTTTTTTGAATTTATCAAATGGCTGCAATGAAACAAAGAGTGAAAAATTTAAAGGGGTCTAAATACTTCCTGTACAGACTGTATATGGTCTTTGCACTGTCACTGACACATTAATCACTTTATTTACTGCATTTAACAGTTTTTTGTATTCTTATTTTACTCATCTGTGTTATATTCTTGCCTTATGATTATACTGTGGCTAGGCACTTGTTTTTTTGTCACCGCTATCATTTTTGCATTGCCACTTTCAATCTTTGTATTTGCACATTGTATTTTTTTGTCATTTGCTATTAATTTATTTGTGGCTTTTTATATTTCAATGTATTAACTTACCTGTTGATTGAATATTCATACACACTTTGCACTTCATTGGTAACCATTTGCCCCTGCATTTTGGTGTTGAGCAGCCCTTTATTATCTATATTCATTTCAAGTGTTGCATTTAATAAAATTGAATTCTCCCTCTAGGTGTTCAGTATATAAATGTGAGTTTTTTGTCCTTATAATGTAATTTGTGACCTGTGTGCTAAATATCTTCTAAGCATCTGCCTAGCACTCTGAAAATGAAAATGGTAAAGACCCAGAATGCAGGAGAAGTCTATAAGAAGATAGCAAAGCAATGTAAGTCAAGATAAGGTGTGGAAGTCCAAGTTCCTAGCTCAACTTGTTCAGAGACACTTGCACAAATATGGCCTTTAAGGAAGAGTTATCAGAGGAAAACCTTTCCTGCGTCATAATCGCAAAATTCAATGTCTGAAGTATGCAAAAGAACATCTAAACATGCCTGATGCATTTTGGAAACAATATCTGTGTGTCAGTTAGGATAAATAGAACTCTTTGACCATAATGATCAAAAATATACGTAGAGACAAAAGGGCACAGAATTTCAGGAAAAGAACATCTCACCAACCATAAAACATGGGAGTGGATCAATCATGCTTTAGGGTTGTGTTGCAACCACTGGCACAGGGAACATTTCATGGGTAAAGAGAAGAATAGATTCAATAACATTTCAAAGAAAATCTTGAAGCAAACATAGCACAATCTGTAAAAAAAAAGATGAAGTTGAAGAGGATCGCTTCAACAAATGGATTATGATCCTAAACACACGTCAAAATCCACAATAGACTTCCTCAAAAGGTGCAAGCTGAAGGTTTTGCAATGGCCCTCACAGGTCACTGATTTGAACATCATTGAAAATCTGTGGCTGGACCTCAAAATAGCTTTGTATGCAAGACGACCCAGGAATCACACTGAATTGGAAGCATTTTCCAAAGAAGAATGGATGAAAATCCATCCATCAAGAATTGAAAGACTCTTGTCTGGCTATAAAAAGTGTTTACAAGCTGGTATACTTTCAAAAGAGAGTGTTACTAGGTACTAACCATGCAAGATGCCCAAACTCTTGCATCCGCCTATTTTCCAATTTGTAATTTTTAAAATATGAAAATATATTTTTTTTATTTTTGCCTAAAATACAAAGGAAATGTGTCATCTTTATTTTTAAGCCTTTTAGAGATCATTTCATCTTCAACTTGCTTAATTATTCAGAATAACAGTGTGGCCAATACGGACACCGAACATTAGCATTCTTGTTCACAAATCTGTATATTTATTGAATAAATTAAAAAATAAATGAAAAAAGCAGCATACAGTCCCATGTGAAGTTCATAAACAGCAGAGGGAAAACTGAGGGCTGAGAGATGATGTTCATATTCTGGAAACGGGTCAATAGCCATAAAGGTTCCCAGGCTATTAATAGCAGCTCACATCTAGCCTTTATTGGTTATTATAAGGTAGACTTCCCCAAAAAATTATGTGGGGTCCCCTCTATATTCAATAGCCAGACAAGGCTAAACAGAGAGCTGTAGGTTGATATTAATAGCCTAGGAAAGGGCCATGAATATTGAACCCCTTCCAGACTAAAAACATCAACTCTCAGCCTCCCCAGAAATGGCACATTCATTTGATGTGCCAGTTCTGGTACTTAGACTCGCTCTTCCCACTTGTCTGGTGTTTTATTATTTTTCATTTTGCAGTAATAAATAAATTATTAAAAGAGGGTGGTGAGTTTTTATTTCAAATACAGAAGTCAGCATTTATTTCAAATATGGAACTTCAATCTTGCTGTGTATTTATTAGAATCTGACTATAGGGTCCATTAATAACCAGTGGGCTTGATGTCAGCTGACATTGCAAAGCTGACATCAACCCCACAACTATTAGCCCACTTGCCATCACACCAGGGCATGTGGGAAGAGCCGGGCAAGGCACCAGAATTGGCACCTCAAATAGATGCACCTTTTCTGGGAGGCTGTGGGCTGCTATTTTTAGGCTGGAGGAGCCAATATCCATGGCCTCTTACCAGTATGACAATACCAACCTCCAGCTCTTTGTTTTTGCTTGGCTGGTTGTCAAAAATTGCGGACCCTGTGCCTTTTTTGTTAATTTATTTATTTAAATAATTAAAAACAATGGTGTGGGGACCCCTTTATTTTTGAAATCCAGCCAAGATAAAGCTAACAGCTGAGGGCTGCAGCCTGCATCTGTCAGTTTTGCCTGCGCTGGTTATATCAATTTATTTGCATTTTGCAACGAGAAATAAGTATTTGATCCCTCTGGCAAACAAGACTTAATACTTGGTGGCAAAACCCTTGTTGGCAAGCACAGCAGTCATACATTTTTTGTAGTTGATGATGAGATTTGCCCACATAGTATATAAAGAAAACTGCATTTATCATAAGGTTCAAGAGTCCACTTTATTTAATAAAGGACAAGCTTGTATGATATTAGGCACCATTCTAAGTCCAAATGATGATGTAGTGGAACTGACCAGTGGTGGTCAATGGTGGATATGCCCAGCTCACAACGCGGGGAACCCTATGATAAATGCACCATAGCTATTTGAGTCAGCATTCTGACTGTCCACTAACTAGTACCTCCTGAAGGAATACCTATTTACTAACAGATCATCCATCACCCACCATATTGGACACCATACCATTAAGCAATCTGTACTTTGATGAAGGTCCATTCTGGAACCGAAACATTGTGTTTTGGACTGCATTAAAATTATTCTACAGTTTACTAAGTTGAGTCCCAAGTTTTCTTTACATACAGTACTATTTGACGGGTTGGGATCCTACTTGAGCACCACTCACAGCTGTTCCACGATATATTCTAGAGATTTGCACACATGTCGGGAGGAATTTTGGTCCACTCCTCTTTGCAGCTCATCTCTAAATCACTAAGATTTTGAGTCTGTCGCTTGGCAACTAAGAGCTTCAACTCGATTCAAAAGTTTTCTATGGTCTGGAAACTGACCTTCTGAGCCACACCTTTGTTGCCTTGGCTGTATGTTTTGGGTCATTGTCTTGCTGGAAGACCCAGCCATGGCCCATTTTTAATGTCCTGGTGGAGGGAATGAGGTTGTCACTCAGGATTTCATGGTACATGGCTCCATCCATTCTCCCACTAATGTGGTGAAGTAGTCCTGTACCTTTAGCAAAGAAACACCCCCAATCTCATCTGACCACAGCACCTTTTTAATAATAATAATCTTTATTTTTATATAGCACTAACATATTCAGCAGCGTTTTACAATTTGCACACATTATCATCACTGTCCCTGATGGGGCTCACAATCTAGATTCCCTATCTAGATTTTTGGAGTGTGGGAGGAAACCGGAGTACCCGGAGGAAACCCACCCAAACACGGGGAGAACATACAAACTCCTTGCAGATGTTGTCCTTGGTGGGATTTGAACACAGGACCCCAGCGCTGCAAGGCTACAGTGCTATTCACTGAGCCACCGTGCCACCCGCCTTCTCCCAATCACTCACAGAATCATCCAGGTGTTCAGTGACAATCTTCAGACGGGCCTCCACATGCGCCTTCTTGAGCAGGGGGACTGTTGTGAACACTTTTGGCCTGACTTCTGAGTTTGGGCTCCCTCTTGTGGTTGCTGCGGGTAATGGAGCTGGTCGAGTTGATAGAAGTCAATCACCTGAAGAGGAGGAGTGGAGGTCAGGTGTTACAGATTGGGAAGATTTAAGTGAGCAGGCTTCCTTCCGTTGTTGCTGGTGATTTGGTTTTCTTCCTGTGCATCTTGAAGTCCACTTGCCCCCTGCTTGGTCCTGCATCGTTCAGATAAGTTATTTGTTTGCTGGAATCTTTTTGCATTTGATCCAGTTTTGCCTTTCTCTGCTTTATGCTTTGCTGTGTGGGTTCAGCATTGTTCCCTTCTGGGACCTTTGCTGGACTCCGTTCCATTTGCCACAGATTATGTCAGTCTGTTCAGTATTGCTAGTCCCCTGTTATATCAGTATCTTTTGTTTTGCTTCCAGTTCACACCAGAATGCTGATCTAGTTGGGGAGAGGTCATGTGGCCTCAGTATTTTTGCATATTAGACATGCTGGATTTTTCTTAGGGTTTTGTGCATGATTGCAGACAGTATCCTTTCTGTCCTGTCCTATCTAGACAGCTTGGGCCCCACCATTTGCTTGCTCTATTTTCTGCCTGTGTTTGTGCCTCATCTTGTCTCACCGGCAATATATGCTTGGGGGCTCTCTATTCCTTTGGGGTTCTACTCTAGGGCAGTTTAGCTTTCCTCTTTCTTGCTTTAGACTTAGTTAATTCTTTGGCTGTGTCGAGGTGTCTAGGGCATCGTATGTACATCTCACGGCTAATTCTAGTTGTGTTGTTAGTTTTAGGGGTCTGCAATCCACTAAGTTACCAACCTTTCTGTTCATCTGGTTGCCTAGCTTATTCCCCGGTTATCCTCCTCGGTGACCTGGTCATAACAGGGGACTTTGCAGTTGCTGCAGGATTTCAAACCTTTATAACATAATGTGTTAATAATGGTTTTCTTAGTGACTGTGGTCCCAGCTGCCTTGAGATCATTAAAAAGTTCCCCTATGTAGTTTAAGGCTGACTTCTCACCTTCCTCATGATCAAGGACACCTCACAAGGTGAGATTTTGCATGGTTCAACAGATCGATGTCAATTGACAGTCATTTTGTATTTCTTCAATTTTCTTACTATTGCACCAACAGTTGTCTCCTTCTGTTGTAATATGTTTGGTGCAACAACTCAATTCCTGTCTATGAGTGTTTAGTTGCTAGATTCGTAAGCTGGTTATAAAGTTAGAACAAAAAACTCTCAAAGGCTCACGCAGGGAGAGCATGTGACTGTATTTCCTGTTTTTCCTGTGTCTGTGTATGAGAGAAGCAGCCTGCTGTAGATGATGCACAGGTAGAGACACACAAATGATTTATTCCTGATCTATTAAGCTTATCATATATTGTTCCTGTTTGTTCCTCAATAAAGAAGCTCTGTTGTCACATGCTTGGAGAGTATCCTGAATAATCCGCTGCCAACACTGTCTCGCCCAGCACCTTACGTTTGGTTTTGTAGTCCATTCCAGCTTTGTGAAGGTCTATGATCTTGTCCCTGAAATCTTTAAAAAGCTCTTTGGTCTTGCCCATGTTGTAGAGGTTAGAGTCTGACTGATAAATTGAGTCTGTGGAGAGGAGTCATTTATAAAGGTGACTATGTAAGACAGATGTCTTACATAATTTCTACAATGTGATGTTCTGTATTTTATTTTTGATATTCTATCACTCAAATTAAGAGACTACTTTCAAATGTTCAGTTTGTCTGATTTTTCTCTTTATAGGTATATTTTTGAGTAAAATGTAAATTGTTCTTTTAGTCTACAAACTTCTGACAACATGTCTCCAAATTTCCAAGCAATATATTTTGTATTTTTTTATGAAAAGGAGAAATAGTCAAAATTAAAAAAACAGTGCTTTCAGACCTCAAATAATGCTAAGAAAACAAGTTCATAACCATTTAGAAACAACAATACTAATGTTTTAACTCAGGAAGAGTTCAGAAATCAATATTTTTTGGAATAACCATGATTTTTAAAAACAGCTTTCATTCTTTGTTTGATGGCTTGCGACTATCCATCATCCTCTTCATTACATTCCAGAGGTTTTCAATGGGGTTCAGGTCTGGAGAATGGGCTGCCCTTGACAGGGTTTTGATGTGGTGGTCTCTTAATTTGTGCCAGAGCTGTGTGTGTATATATATATCTACATATATAAACGCCTTATCGTGTCTGTCTGTAACCGAAATTGCCCCCGCCAGGCCGCAACCAATCAGCAACAGGCGCAGCTGTTTGTAACGGTAAGCTGCGCCTGTGGCTGATTGGTCACGGCCGCCAGGCCACGACCAATCAGCGGCCAGTGCAGTCGGGGGCAGCGCTCAATCAGCCGCAGGGATTATTAGTAAAAAGATTTTAAAAAATTAGTATCACCGACGGCCTCCAATGTCCTTTCCACCCGCCAGGCCTCACGGTCCCAGGAAGGCTTTGCGACTTAGACCCGCGATGACGTCACTCTCGCAAGAGCACGACGTTATCAGCGGTATAAGCCGCAAAGCATTACTGGGAACACGAGGCCGGGAGCGTGGAAAGGACATCGGAGGCCGTCGGAAGGTGGCCATGGGTAGCAAAAACACAAACATACTCACCTCCCGACGGCCCCCCGGACTCTGTCCCTCCTTTTCACGCTGCATCTTCCGTTCCCAGTAATGCTTTGCGCGAAATAACGCTGATGACGTCACGCTCTCGTGAGAGTGATGTTAGCACTACTGGGAACGGAAGATGCCGGCAGCGTGGAGAGGAGGGACAGAGTCTGGGGCCATCGGATGGTAAGTATATGACATTTTTTTATTTTAATCTGCCGCTGGCCATATTCTAGAGTACCCGATGCTTTAGAATCAGGCCAGCAGCTAGCATATATATATATATATATATATTTATTTTAACATTAAAAATAAATGGCTGTAACAAAAATAAACAAATTATTTCTTTTTACAGACCTTAATTTTCTTAATAAAATAGTAATTAATTGTGAGACACTTAAAATGATCTTTAACCCCTTAAGGACCAAGCCACTTTGTAGGTGAATGACAAGGTCTTAATTTTGAAATCTTACCACTGTCAATTTATGTGGTTGTAACTCTGGAACGCTTCAACATATCCCACTGATTCTGAGAATGCTTTCTCTTGACATATTGTACTTTATGATAGTAGTAAAAAATTTTCAAAATTTCTTGTGTTTAATTGTGAAAAAAATATAAGGCTGAGTTCACACAGTTTTAACCGCGCGATTTTGCGGCGAAAACGCGAAAAATAAGCATCCCATGCATTCCTATGGGATTCCGCAATGCTGCGCTAATGCTGCGGTTTTTACCGCTGCAGAATCGCTTCGCTGTAAAAACGCAGCGTGCTCACTAATTTGCGGAATCGCGGCGATCCCGCACCCATAGGAATGCATTGTTCCGCTTACTTCCCGCATGTGGATGTGCACACCATGCGGAAAGTAAGCAGAACAATTGCGGATGGTACCCACGGTCCGGAGGAGAGGAGACTGTCCTCCGGGCTTTGGGTACCATATCCCTGCAAAAAATAGAATTTAAAATAAAAAATATTGTTATTCTTACCTTCCGGCGTCCCGCGCAGCATTCCCGCCTCTCTCCACGCTTCCGTTCCCAGTAATCCTTTGCGAAAATGCCCACGATGGCGTCCGTTCTCGCGGGATCGCGAAGTCTCGCGGTCATTTGCGCAACGTCATCGCGAATTACCGCGAGACATCGCGATCCCGCGAGAACGGACGTCATCGCGGGCATTTTCGCAAAGGATTACTGGGAACGGATGCGCGGGACGTCGGAAGGTAAGAATAACACTTTTTTTTTTTTTTACATTCTATCTTTTACTACTGATGCTGCATAGGCGGCCTCAGTAGTAAAAAGTTGGTCACACTCGTCAAACACTGTGTTTGACGAGTGTGACCAATCTGTCAATCAGTTCTCCAAGCGATGCTACAGATCGCTTGGAAAACGCTAGCATTTTGCAAGCTAAATACGCTTGCAAAATGCTAGTTTTTCCGTGGGGAAAATCGTGGGAATTTAAAATGCGATTTTCCCACGGAATGGATTTCCGGAATTCTCGCGGTAATTTCCGCAAGAGTTCCGGTACGTGTGCACTTAGCCTTAATGTGGCAAAAATTTTGAAAATTTTACAATTTTCAAACTATTAATTTTTATGCCCCTAAATCAGAGAGTTATGTCACACATAATAGTTAATAAATAACATTTCCCACATGTCTACTTTACATCAGCACAATTTTCGAAACATAATTTTTTTGTTAGAGCTAATAAGAGTTAAAATTTGAAAAGCGATTTCTCATTTTTTTCAATAAAATTTACAAAAACTTTTTTTAGGAACCACATCACATTTGAAGTCACTTTGAGGAGTCATTATGACAGAAAATACCCAAAAGTCACACCATTCTAATAAATGCCCCCCTCAAGGTGTTCAAAACTGCATTCAAAAGTTTATTAACCCTTCAGGTGCTTAACAAGAATTGAAGCAATGTGGAAGGAAAAAATGAACATTTAACTTTTTTTGACAAAAATTTTACTTCAGACACAATTTTTTTGATTTTGTCAAGGGTATTAGGAGAAAACGAACCACAATATTTGTTGTGCAATTTCTCCTGAGTACACCAATATCTTATGTGTGGAGGAAGACCACTCTTTTGGTGCATGGCAGGGCTCGGAATGGAAGGAGCACCATTTGAGGTTTTGAACGTAAAATTGGATGGAATCAAGAGCGGACGCCATGTCACATTTGGAGAGCCCCTGAAGTAGGCCGAGATCATACATGCAAGAAACTCGGATGAATCTCCCATGTTAATACCTGAAATTGGAGCATGCAGCTGCATAGCAATACATGCAGCCGCACGCTCCGCTTCTGAGTGCCGGCGGCAGTGCCGGGAATTAACATGGGAGATTCGTCCGAGTTTCTTGCATGTGTGATCCTGGCAGTACCTAAACAGTGGAAAAACCCCCAACAAGTGACACCGTTTTGGAAACTAGACCCCCCGAGGAACTTATCTGGCTGTGTGGTGAGTATGTTGAACCCCCAAGTGCTTTACAGAAGTTAATAACGTAGAGCTGTGAACATC
Source organism: Dendrobates tinctorius (assembly GCF_039654945.1). Classification (NCBI taxonomy): domain Eukaryota; kingdom Metazoa; phylum Chordata; class Amphibia; order Anura; family Dendrobatidae; genus Dendrobates; species Dendrobates tinctorius. The sequence continues at coordinate 4,444,186 of NW_027361833.1, forward strand.
AAAAATCATATTTTTTCCACAAAAATTATCTTTTGCCGCCAATTTTTTATTTTCCCAAGGGTAACAGGAGAAATTGGACCCCAAAAGTTGCTGTGCAATTTGTCCTGAGTATGCTGATACCCCATATGTGGGGGTAAACCACTGTTTGGACGCATGACAGTGCTTGGAAGGGAAGGAGCACCAGTTTACTTTTTCAACACAAAATTGGCTGGAATTAAGTTCGGACGCCATGTTGCATTTGGAGAGTCCCTGATGTGCCGAAACAGTGGAAACCTCCAAAATTGACACCATTTTGGAAACTAGACCTCCTGAGAAACTTGTCTATATGTGTGGTGAGCACTTTGAACCACCAAGTACTTCACAGACGTTTATAACATAGAGCCGTGAAAAAAAAAATCATATTTTTTCCACAAAGATGATCTTTTTGCCCCCAATTGTTTATTTTCTTAAGGGTAACAGGAGAAATTAGACCACAAAAGTTGTTGTGCAATTTGTCCTGAGTACGCCGATACCCCTTTTGTGGGGGTAAACTACTGTGATCGCCTTACTGCGGTCTTTGAAAGGCATAATGAACAAATCCACAAAAGGTGAAGAATTGTTTTTATGTTTTACGCCATTCCTTGGTGATTAGGCAACTTTATTCTTCGGGTCGGCGCAATTAAAGTCATACCAGATTTATATCTTTTTTATGTTTAGCTTCTGTCACACACTAAAAGACACTTTTTTGTAAAAAGTTTTTGTATCACCATATTTTGAGACCTATAATTTTTCCATATTTTAGCCCACGGAGTCATGTTAGGGCTTGTTTTTTGTGAGACAAGCTGACTTTTTTCTTGGTACCATTTTCGGGCACATGACTTTTTTTATAAATTTCTATTCCGATTTTTGAGGAGGCAGAATGAACAAAAATCAGCAATTCAGGAATTGTTTTTTTCTCCGTGTGGTAAAATTGGTAAGGCAGCTTTATTCTTCAGGTCACTATGATTATAGCGATACCTCATTTATATCTTTTTTTATGCTTTGGAATTTTACACAATAAAAACTTTGATAGAAAAAATAATTATTTTAGCATTGCTTTATTCTGAGAGCTATAAATTTTTTATTTTTCCTTGATGGAGCTGTATGGCGGCTGTTTTTTTGCGGGACAAGATGGCATTTTCAGTGATACTATTTTTATTTACATTTGTATTTTTGATCGCATTTTATTCCACTTTTTCCAAGCGGTATGAGGATAAAGCATAATTTGCCACTTTATTGGGGTTTTTTTTTATGGCATTCACTTAAGGGGTTAACTAGTTTGACACTTTTATAGATAGGAATTTTACGGATGCGGCGATAACAAATATGTGTACTTTTTTGTTTATTTTTTACATAAAAATGTGTATTTATTAGTGGACTTATTATTATTTAAAATTTTTTTACCTATTTTTTTAAAGTTTTCTTTTTTGCCTAGTCCCTTTTTGGAACTTTCTTTTTTTTTTACTTTGATTGCAGGTATAATACATTGCAATGCTCCAGCATTGCAGTGCAATATACCTAAATTGAAAGCATATGACACCATGCTGTGAGCATGGTCTCAGATGCTTTCCATAGCTTGATGACCCTCGGTTGTCATGACCCAGCTGTTATTGCAGAAGTTCAGCCATTGGCAGCGCTGAGCTCCTACACTTACCGGGCGGGAGGTGCTGATATTTCAGCATCTTCTGCGCGGTCATGTTGTGATCGGTCAGTCAGATTGACTGAGCAATCACTGCATTCTAGGTGCGAGGACTGACAGCATTGGTCCCCGCACCTCTTCTCATGCCTCTCAGCTGTCGGTAGTTTAAATGCATGACGGACACGGTAACTTACACCTGCCCATGATGCACCGTGTCAGTCAATGGGCGTTAAGGGGTTAAATGGTTCAGCATAAGCAATAATTATATTCCCTTCCCAGTTTTAGGAGTTTTTTAAGTGATATCTTTCATCTTTCTTTATACAAAAAGTATCCTTCCAAAACACTAAAGTGAATTATTTCTCTAAAGATATCTTTTTTTTTCTTCCTTTTCTAAATCTTCGGAACGTGTATACAGATGTTGACTGCATTACCACCCAATGTTAGCCTATTTGCATTATTCGAGATAGTTAGAGGCAAGAGGCAGCATCTAGCTGTATTTATCCTAGGGAAAATCTGCCACTAATTGCTTTAACAGGGCACTGGTGCCTCCAGTCAGGCTTGGATCATGGCCAGACATAGGTGGCTTGGTTGTCAGTCTAACAGTATAGGCCACTCAAGGTGAGCAGGGCTTCCGATGGTATTTCCTCCACAGCAGTGTTCTATACCTTACTGTACAAACAGCTCCACATGACATCCTGACTCTGTGCCAAGAAATGTTATGAATCTATGCCAAGCATAGCTGTTAAGTTCCACTCCACTGCTGTGTGTGTATGTGATTGTGAGTATGTCTGTGTGGCTGGAGCTAGCTTCAGACTGAGTAATTACCATAATCCAAAGAGAGCTTCAGTCGTCTTATTTGCATTCCTCTAGCAGCACATTTTATCAGTTTCTCTGCTGAATTGAGGCAGTTTTAATTATCTTGATAACTGTTTTTTCCAGCTCACTCTTCTGTTTTCCTTCTGGTTGTTTATACTGTTTGGAACCATCTGTGTGTGGAGCTGGGTAGTAAGGCCATTATTTTAAAAAGCTGTGTTATTTGTCCTCCCCTAATTATCAGCATCTAAAATTTAAATAAAAGACGTCTTAAAATTATTAATTTAAAGAGTTATTTTTAACATATTTTGCTTCATAAATGTTTTCTCTGGTACTAGAACGTCGGTGTTTTGATATTTATACAGAATGTTGCTTTTGCGATATAAGAAAGATAAGTAGCAATAACGTACAAATATAGAGAAGTGGCAAAATTAATTGAATTTCTTATTAGGGTCATAATGAGTAATTTAATTACTTTCTTGGTATTAAAATATTTATCCTTCTTTTTCAGGGCTTAATTTACCAAGATATTTTTCCATCTTCAAATATAAATGTTTAGTTTAGCCATTACTACTTTTGCCCTTAACAATTTTAGATATAAAGAAAGATCTTAGAGAGAATCCGTCAGCAGATTTTTGACATGTAATACAAGAGCAGCATGATGTACGAGCTGAGAGCCTGATTGCAGCAATGTATCACATACTGGACTGCTTGGTGTAGTTTAGATAGAATATGTTTTCTCTGTTCTAGATGTAGAAATGGTCAGAATGTTGAGCCCTGTCTAATCCTCTCACACTCCCGATTGGCATCTTCCTGATCTTCCTGTGTACACTGTAAATTGTCAGCAAGATGCCAATCAGTGATGGGTGTGGGTTTACACAAACTAGCCTGACTATCTGGCACATGAGACCTAGTCTGGTATTGGTAATCTTCTAAAATATTGATTGTATTTAAACTACAGCACAGTAAGTGACACATCCTGGAATCAGCCTCTGTTCCTATCTCATCCTGCTGACAGATTCCCATTAAAATTTCAACTTTCCCTCAGTGTCAATGTCAGCGTCATTCAGTCTCAGAGGAAAAGTCTGTAGCCACTACATGGGCCCGATTCATCAAGACTGGCAATATTCAGTAGATGTTGATGAGGGGGCAGACTGGAGTGCGAGGTATCTGATTTAATTACAGGCACAGGTCTCTTAATGAATCAGGCAACACACCAATAGGCATGCATCGCCATCTGCTCCCCACCATTAATCTTACTCCAGCCCTGGCTGGAGTAAGATAGGTAGTGCAGCGAAAGCCACTGCTCATCATAAATTTGATGAGGGGCTGTGGTGACATCCATTTCCTGTCCCAGCTCTGCCCCTTGTGCAAAAAATGCTGCTGCCTAAAGTTGAAAAATTTTAACGCAGCCTTTTGTTTCGCCAAAATGTTGTGACACTTCAAAGCTATTTACTACAGAATTCTGATATAAAATGTTTGATGAATCAGGCTTTATATACATACTCTGTCATGAGTCCTCTGTATTCCCTATTCAGGTTAGTAGGTCACATGATCACATAATTTTGATTTCATAATTGTGGGCACTTGCTGACTAGACTCCTTGGCTCCTCTCAGTTCTCTCAATTTAAATCGCATCGCACACTGTCACAATGTGGAAGTCTGCAGACACATAGAGTGACTGGGGAATTTTCTTCTAAGGCTTTGTTCACAGAGTGCTTTACCCTACGTTTGATGGTTCAATCAGGGCTTACATCTGAACCCTTACAAAACAGACAAGACTTCAACAAGGCATATATGGCTAAAAGTTATGTGCAACAGAGAACACTGTGACTCCGTCAGCTCATAAACTGAATCTCATTTTGTGGGTTTTCAGACTAAAGTACCAATAGAGACATTGATCTTAAAGCAAAAAAAAGGCTATTTTTACACAAAGAGCTTTTGTTGTTGCAGGTTTACTGCAGCATTTCTGCATTTATTAAGTATTTCATTTTTGTCAGCTTTTTTACATATGTATTTATCATGTTTTGACAGTTTTTTGTCTCATGTGGTGTGTCATGTTTTAATTAAAGCTGCTTTGTTTTTGATACTTTCTGGTATTTTGTGTTCATGTGCAGATTACATGCATGTAAGTAGTGTCTAATTGATTTGCTGTTTCTTCTGTATCTGCTGTCATTTTCCTGCAATGAGAGCTTTTGTCTTATATAGTGTACAGTTTGGAGCTTGACCACTAGTGCCTGGCTAAGTGTGTTCAATAAATACTTTACAGGAAAGGCAATAACTTTTAAAATACCAGCGACCTCTGACCTGACTAGCTGCTCTTATCAGTCCCAGTCATGATCATGACACTCACTATCCTGAGCTATTTGCTTGTTCAAATGCCCTGTTATCTCTAAAAGCAAATCAAGCACTAGACATGTATATAGACTCAGAATAAACCACTGTCAGATGAATGTGTTACAGCAGAACTTGTACTGAGCTTTTGTATTTCTACTAATACTTAGGGTCCCGTTACACGCTTCAATGTCCCAGTGGTCCCACCAGCGATCCAACGTGGATGGGATCGCTGGGACATAGTTAGCTGATCGTTGGTGAGCTGTCACATAGACGAACCCACCAGCGATCAGGACCAGCGAGCAAGCTGGTATCCAGGGTAAACAGCGGGTAACTAAGAGCCGTGCGGCTCTTAGATACCCGCTGTTTACCCTGGATACCAGCATGCACAGCGGGTATCTAAGAGCCACGCGGCTCTTAGTTACCTGCTGTTTACCCTGGATACCAGCTCCCAGCGTCGCTGATCGTTGGTCTCTCGCTGTCACAGGCAGCGATGTGTGCTGCCCAGCGGGAGACCAATGACAGAATTATGGCCCAGAGCATTAAGCAACGATTAACGATCAGCCATCTGATCGTTGATCATTGCTACATGTCACACACAACGATGTTGTTTCGATATCTCTGCAACGTCACCAAACTGGTGACGTAGCAGCGATATCGTTCACAATATCTTTGTGTGTAATTGCCCTCTTAAGCTCTGCTTCTCACCAGAGATGTCACAGGGAGTGACTGCCACGCAATGAACCAGAAAATTTGAGAGACTAAAAAGCTGTATGCTGCTCAAGAGACAGCTTGAAAATAACTTTGACAAAAAAAAAGCAAGAACTACCAAAAAGACATGAAAGAAGAAGCTTCCAGAAAAAAAAATTGGCAGAATTTTCCTGCAGAGACTCCTACTTCAAAAACTCAGACTTCTAAAATATGAGCAGGTTTTTTTTTTAGGCGTTTTGAGTTTGTGAGGATATGGAGTGTTTTCCCTCAGTTTCTGCTCTAAAACCTCTGAATAAACTCTGTACATACCCAAAGAAGTATTTTCTAAAGTGTTTTCTACTAGAAGTAACCTAACCATTCTTCAAGCAAGTGGAAGATGCTCTGTACTTTACAACACACCACAATGGAAAGGCTCAAAAGACATCCAGAAGTTGCCCTGGTGTCTTTTTGCGCATTTTCCCAGTTTTTGATTCAGAAATTGCAATTGATTTTTTAATTGTTGAAGTTTAAAAAAACTACCAGAAAATGCCTGGGAAAAAAAAGACAACCCAAAGACAATGAAAAAATGCTTGAAAAAACTACCGTCCATGAAAAATGTTGAGGCAAGAGCTCAGGAAAGGACCAAAAAGACCCCAAAAAGATGCTTTAGCACAAAAACATACCCTTAAGCTACCTTGGTTTCTAACTTTCATTAGTTTTAAATTTTCTTTCTTTTCTTTTTATTAAAATACATAGAATTATAACTTCACTTGTATACCATATTTCATTTTTTTACAGTTTTAACAAAAAGTTTATAGAACGCTTTTACAACTACATAGCAAGAAATTACAAGAAGTTACAAATTTACTATCAATAAGACATATGTATATAGTTATAACTTGAATTCATTGTATTTTACTTATAAGCAAGGTAAGTCATTTTCTTGCTCAGTATGAATCTACTCTGTGTGACAAATATATAAATTAAGTTTATGCGCAATGGTTTTGAACCTTATCATTTTTTAAATGTTTAAAGATGGGTTGGGTGTGCGATATATCAATGTGAATGTTGTGAGAAGAATGAGGAGACTGAAATTGTAAGATTCACCTTTGGGAATCATTTGGGTTTGGATTAGCTTGTTATGGTGTTGAGATCAATGTTAGAAATAAGGGCTCATTCTAACTTGAGAGAGATTCGCACGATTCTCGAGTGAGTATCTCGCATGAAAAACCGGCACTGCCGCCGACACTCGGACCGGAGCGTGCGGCTACATGTATTTCTATGCAGCCGCACGCTCCAGTCCCAGTGCCGGCGGCAATGCCGGGTTTTCATGCGAGATTCTCACTCGAGAATCGTGCGAGTCTCTCTCAAGTGAGAATGAGCCCTAAGGAAAAGTGATGCTCATGGTTGGGTTTCCAGGATTCCTGGAATTTGGGGTAAGAGAGTTTTTTCTCAATTTGATCTGAGTGATAGAGGTGGACCACTATATTTAACCCCTTCCAACTGTAGTCAATTTTCATTTTTGTGATTTCATTTATTTCTCCCCTTCTATCAAGAGCCATTTTTTAATATTTTCATCTACCACACCATATGGAGCTTTTTTTGTGGGATGAGTAGTAGTTTTGAATAATGCAACTGTAGTAAAATTGTTTAAAAATAATTGCAATTCCCGAACTAGTTTTTGGGTTTTGCTCTCATGTCATTTATTGTGTTGTTAAAATAACCTGACAATAAGATTCGTAAATTCAGCATGTTTTTGATGTTACCAAACTTTTTTGTTTATTTTAATTGTAAAAAAAAATCTTGAATTTGTAAAAAATAATAAATTTAGTAGTTTTGCCATTTTTTGCAATTTTGGCATCTCGTTTTTTTCTTAACAGAATTTATTATACAGGTTAAAAAGAACCTGTCAGCACAATTTTATAGTGTAAAGTAAAGACATGGCTGTAATGGCGCTGTAATGCAGGTTAAATTGATACCTTTGGTGAAAAAATCCACTTTGTTCTTCTTCAATCACCATTTGAAGTTTCATGCTAATTAGATTTTGGTGCACAAGACGCCGGACTGTTCACCGGGTCTTCTCTTCCCTGCCTGTGATTCTCGAACCCCTCTACTGCCAACAGTCTGTTAATTATAGATCACTGCTGAGATTTCAAACAGGGGAGGCAGCCCATTCAAAGACCAGAGGCAGCGGAGGGGCTTGGAAATCACAGACAGGTAGGAGAAGACCCCATGTACAGTCCGGCCCATGTGCACCAAAATCTAAGTAGCAGAAATCTTCAAATAGTGATTGAGGAAGAAAAACAAAGCAGATTTGTTTGCCAAAGATATCAATTATTTACAGTGCCACTACAGTCATATCTTTACTTTACATTACAAAATCATGCTGACAGGTTTTCATTAAATAATTTTAGATTTGCATAGATCTGAATTTTATGGACTTGGCAATATTGAATATATTCATTTTTTAAAATATATTTTATTTTTAATGGAGGGAAAGGAGGGGGTTCAAATGTTAGGGCTTGATTATTTTAAACTTTTTTTTTATTTTTACTTGTATTTTTGTCCATTTAGAAACTTGAACGTACAATTGTCTGGTCAGTGGTCACTTCTTATATACCATGCAATACAGCTGTACTGCAGTATATGGAGAGCTATGGGCTGGTCTTCACAGGAGTACCATCATGGCAAGAACTGTCACTGTCACTAGGCCCATAGCTTATATGGCAACCTATTGGCACCCAACAATGACATTTCAGGGTGCTGATGAGTACACAGAATAGCATGCCATCCAGACTGCATATCTTAAATGCCACTGTTAGAGATTAACAGTGACATTTAAGAGATTATCAGAAGCCATCAGAATTCAGCTCTAATTGCTGTTGTTAAAGGTAGGTGCTAGCTGTGTAACACAGCCAGCACCTGTTAGTTATGATGCATATTCAGCTCCTGAGCTCACATCATACATGAGGACCCACCATGCATCATACATGTAGAGTGGATGTTGGTAAAGGGTTAACCATTGTGAAACTGGTGGACATCATGTTTTCCATTGAAAGGAAATTAACAGTATCATTCTCGTGGAAAAGTGTCAGAATAATGCATTTGGGCTTCCAGTAAAGGACTGCATGAACAAATGAAAGAATATGAACATTAAGAGGAATTTTCTTACTTAAATTTATTAGAATTAGTAAGTGTCAATCCAACTGACTCTGGTAGCACGGTTCTTCAACTCTTATCTGTCTTCTTCTGAACTGTCTTAAGCCCCCTTCACACATAGCAAGATCGCTAGCGATATCGCTAAAGCGTCACCAATTTTGTGACGCAGCAGAGATATCGCTAGTGATCTCGCTACATATGACACTTACCTGCGACCTGGCCCCCGCTGGATATTGCTGATCATGCAAGAACGTCCAGGCCCATTTTCTTTTCGCTGGCGTCCCACTGGCATCCCGCTTGCTCCAACGAGCGACGCATGGACGCAGGCGGAAGACGTCATCGTCGCTGCGTCTGACAGATAAGTAACGACCGCCGATGGGCTGCTGCATCGCTGGTGAGATCTGCCTGTTTGGCAGCTCACTAGCAACCATTTAGCGATGCACCAGCAATCCTGACCGGGTCGTATCATTTTCGGGAACGTTGGTGCATCGCTAAATGTAATGGGACCTCTAAACTGATTTTTTTGCCACTAGTGCCTGGCCAAGTGTGCTCAATAATTACTTTCCATTAATTTAGAAAACACCAGTGACCTCTGACCTGGCTAGCTGCTGTTATCATTCCCAATTATTATCATGACACTCACTGTCCTGAGCTATGTGCTTGTTCAAATGCCCTGTTATCTCTAAATACAAATCAAGTACTAGATGTACTGCCACTCCAGGAACCAGGAAATTTGAGCAACTGGAGAACTTTATGTGCTGCTCAAGTGATAGCTTGAGAATAATCTTTGAAAAAAAAGCAAGAGCAACTGAAAATATAGAAGAAGCTTTTCAAAAAGCTTTTCCAGAATTTTCCTGCTCCAGAATGCTACTAAACTAATTTATGACTACATCAAAGTTCAGCTTAACTAAATATGTATAGAAAAGTTCAGGAGAAGAAAGTTAAGAATTACAAGCTCTGCCATCAGAAAAAGTTCAAATATGGATTCACTGTGAACTCTTTCTTCAGCTAGCTATGTAGAGGTTTTTCACGAATCCAGAAGACAGGTGTCCCACCACTTCAACTCCCACCAGTCATAAGAATAGAGGTCCAAGAGAGAGTGGAGCGTAATGTGCATGTGCGACTACTGCTCCATTCACTCTCTACATTACTGTAGTAAGAGAGTACAGAAATTTGCCCACATAATCTATGCTTTTTATGTAAGTTTCACAGCAATTACATATTTAGGTAGAAGCGGAGAAAGCTCGTTGGGTTACAGATGTTTGAAAACACTACTGGGAACTGTACTTTTCATAAGAGACCATTTATTTTTTTTTTTCTTTTATTATTGGATATGTACGTCTCTGAATCTCTGGATAAAATGCCTCCTATCCATTATGGCATAGTACTTGAAAAACTATACAGTGATAATAGCAGCAACTCTTCATAGTTTCATCCTTGATGAATTGCTCTCGAATTCCTTTCTCGCTGTTCATTCATCACCGGTTTAAATATTCCAGAAAGACTGGATAAAAAACAATAATAGTGAATTCATACAAACAAGCGAGCTGTAAATATATAAAATATTTCTAAGAAAGGTTGTTTTATCATAAGAAGGATATAAACCACGCCAGTAAATTTGAAGAGATTTATCATAAACTTCATATTTACATGGATTTCCTAGTTAGAACTGCTGTATAAATAAGTAAGTCTCATACTGACAGGTTATCCTTGTCAGTTTTATGTAAATGTATTACCTTTTTACACACATTTTTCTAACTATGTCTGTAATCTTTTATTACCATTTAGTCCTCCAGAGATAGCACTGTGAGTTTATCATGCTTTAATTGATGCCGAGGTAATTAATACATTGTCTCAATTAGACAGGAAGTCCATGTCAAGGCTAAGAATCATTACACGTAATGTGTAAAAAAGAAGTAATAACTATATTAATGGAATGAGGGTCTCCAGACTATCTCATAGCAGGAATAAGACCTACAGATGGAAGAATAGCCATAGTTCTCCATTGTACATGTATTGCTTTTAGAGTCTGGAAAAATCATGGAAAGATATACCGGATTTATTCACTGAAATATTAAAAGGAAAATTGAAATGATATTGCATGCAAAAACCCCTTAAGACAACTTGTACATGCCACCGTTATCATATTGCAATGTTCATAAATATTGCATGAGACATAAGAACAAAGAAAGCATTTTTTTTATTTCATTGGTTATGCATGTAAATGTAACATCAGGTAAAAATGAAGTAAATATCATAACTGTAGAAAAAAGACATGGTCTGCGCACCCAAATATTAAATGTTAACTCGTTTATTTTGCTTAGTATAATGTATAATATTTGTATATGTCATGCACATCTTTTTTTTTCTACAGTTATGGTATAAAGCTACTATCTCGAAAAAATTGAGATAAATCTAATAACAATATATTGCACTGAGTAGATTATACTTTTTGTGCAACAATGTAAAAAAATATAGAGAAATGTTGCTAGAAGTGTGGCTTCCTCAACTAAGAGTAATCCCATTGCTTGAGATCATGCTCTAACTGAACAAGTTTTGGCAATGCTGTAGCCTTCATATATTTTGGGGAGATTTTGCAGAGATGTTAAGAGAGAAAAAAAGGGAAAATTAGTAAATTTGATCTATCGTTAGATGAGAAATATCTAGGATAGTTCAGCAATCATGCCACCCTCTCCCGGGTGAGAATCTCCTGTCAAAAGAGCAAATGGGTGACAGGGAAAATAAAATACACTTAGGTCCAGAAATATTTGGACAGTGACTGAATCTTTGTGATTTGGCCTCTGCATGCCTATATTTTTTATTTAAATTAAAAATTAATGAGGTTGAATAAAAATATCTCGTGAAAAGTTTAGGAATTTCAAGCCTTTTTTTACAAAGCCTCTTTCATTCCAGGGGCTCAAAATTAATTGGACAAATGAACTTTACCATAAATAAAATGTTCATTTTTAAAAATTTGCAGAGAATCCTTTGCAGGTAATGACTGCCTGAAATCTAGAAGCCATAGACATCACCAATGCTCGGTGTCCTCCTTTGAGATGTTTTGCTAGGCCTTTGCTGCAGCTGATGTGACGTACTGCCCTTATTCATAGATCTATCTGTATCTGACTAAAGGTGGTAATTTTGAAATGCGTATGACATATATTCCAATTGCCAGTTTCTCAAATAAAGAAATTCATTTTATGGAGTTTGGGATTTTCAGAAAACATTCTATGATTTGACTTGGAGCCTTCAAGGAATCTAGAGCACCCATCACACAAGGGACTCAGAATTACCTTCATGGGTGTAAAATTTAGTGATCAGTAGTGTTGAGCATTCCGATACCGCAAGTATCGGGTATCGGCCGATATCAGCGGTATCGGAATTCCGATACTTAATTCCGATACTTTTTTCATATCGGATTCCGGGATCGGAATCGGAATAGGAAGTTCCCATCATGCTATGAGCCTGCTTGCTTTGATTAAGCCAATGGGAATCCTCCGAAGTGTGGGCACATCCTGTTAGGCATGTAGGCATGTTAACTATTGGCATGGCTGTGATTGGCTGCCGAAATGATGTCATGATGCACTATAAAAGCCACCGCAGCCGCCATTTCTGGTCACTCTGCTGTGAATTCAGTTAGGGACAGGCTGCTGTAGAAGACTGTGAGGGACAGTTAGAAATAGCGATTCTAAAAACAATATTGTGCTTTATCCAGGCTACATAAACCACCACTGTAGCTTGCTTTTCCCTAGCAGCGCTGTTTTCACAGCTGTCTGCAAGGGCTGTGTGAGTGCAGCTCACGCTGTGGAGTGGGTCCTGCAGCCACGTCAGGCTGTAGGCCACCCAGTGTGATCACTGCTGCCTCATACATCTTTTATTTTTTGAGCTGCATTTTTTAAATAATTTCAATCTAGTGTGCTTCCATCCGTATCCATATACGTTGGTTGCAAACACTAGTAGTAGACAGCGGAGCCTTTCTGCAGCCTTTCAGTGCTAGTGTCCACTTTGCTGCACTGTTCACGGCTGTCAGAGAGGTCTCTGACTGTGTGTGAGTGCAGCTCACGCTGAGTAGTGTGTCCTGCAGCTACGTCTGGCTGTAGGACGCTCAGCGTGCGTCACTGCCTCACACATATTTTTATTTGAGTGCAGCTCATTTTTTCTTCTATTAGTGTGCATCCATCCGTCTCCATCTACGGTGGTTGCAAACACTATATAGGAGTACACAGCGGAGCCTTTCTGCAGCCTGTCAGTGCCAGTGCCCACTTAGCTGCACTGTTGACGGCTGTCTGAGAGGTCTCTGACTGTGTGTGAGTGCAGCTCACGCTGAGTAGAGTGTCCTGCAGCTACGTCTGGTTGTAGGACGCTCAACGTGCGTCACTGCCTCACACATATTTGTCTCTGAGTGCAGCTCATTTTTTCTTCTCCTATTAGTGTGCATCCATCCGTATCCATCAACATTGGTTGGTTGCAAACACTATATAGGAGTAGATAGAGGAGCCTTTTTTTCTGGCTTGTGCCCTGCCGGCGCAGCCAGATTAGTATTACCCAATTTTTTTGGAGCCTCATCTTTTGCATTGTAGGTTACCTGCCTGCATTGTAATAGCTCCAAAAAGTTGGTGATACTATCAGTTTCAATTCTTTGTTCTCATACTTTGAGTTTGTTTCAAACAAAGAAACCACATAAAAAGTTCACAAAACACTACATTTTGAACTTGTGTAGGCCACATCAGCTCCTATTAAAGTCTAGTCCACACACACACACTTCATAAAATTAGTGTTTCTTGTACCTGTAACCAGCTGTTCAGGAATAAGCACACTAAGGCCCCCCTTTGTCCTTTTTTGCCTATCTTAAGCAGTCTTGCAAGATGAAGAAGGCAGGGAGTAAGGCGCGGGGGCGTGGGCGTGGGCGTGGAGTTTCAGCAGGGAGAGGACGTGGGGATTCTGCAGGGAGAGGACGTGGGGATTCTACAGGTAGAGGACGTGGGGATTCTGGGCCTGCTGCGGGCACCAGTGGATCAGCATCCCCCAGTTTTAGCAGGCAACAGTCCTTTATGCGCAGCTTTGTAGGACCTCAACGTACCCCACTGCTGCGGGAGGAACAAATTGAAGCCGTTGTCGGATGGATGGCAGCTAACGCATCGACTTCAATTACTTCCGCATCCTCTCAGGGTCAGAGCACCGAAGAGCAACCATCTGTCTCTTCACCACCTGCCAAAGTGCCCAGGCAGTCAGAGAGACATGGACAGGAGCCATCACAATCTCTACTTCTGTTCTCGGAATCTGTTGGCTTGGAAAGAGGGGGCCAGCCAAGCAGCATTCCTGAATGTGAAGAAGAGGGAGTATGCAGTGATGCGCAACTTCTTTGTCCCTCTGAATCTGAAGAGGCGAGTGGGCCAGTGCCTATGGTCAGCACACCTCAGTACGCATCAGATGATGACGAGACTCAGTTGCCACTTTCTGGTGCGTACGGTGCTGGCGAGACAACCCCGGAGAAGCAGCTGTTTGAAGAGGGGAGGGAAGATGATGAGGTCCTTGACCCATCATGGCGTGAGCAACAGGAAGGTGGTGGGAGCAGCTCGGAGGAAGAGATTCCCCTACCGGCCAAAACAGGAGGCAGAGGGAGGGGGAAGACTTGGTTGCCTGTACCCTCCACTTCGGCACCCGTTAGGAGCATTCCTCCTTCCAAAGGCAAACCGGGCGCTCACAAGAGTTGCAGTGCGTGGTCCTTTTTTGACACAGTTGCAGATGACATTTGCTTTGTCAAATGCAAGCTGTGTCATCAGAGAGTCAAAAGAGGGAGAAATGTCAGCAACCTCAATACCACAAATATGTGGAAACATGTGCGCACCAAGCACGAGTTGGAGTTGCAGAGACACCCTCAAGACGTAGGCCAACGTACAGCACCACCTACCACCTCTTCAGTTCGTGTTGGGCCCTCTTCCTCCAGCTCACACACTGCTGGTTCGGCTTCCTCACAGGATCGCCAAGGAAGAACCTCTGCCACTGTTGTCCGGAGACCCTGTCAGATTCCACCCATAACAGCACGTTCCCATCCATCACAGCCATCGGTAGCACAGGCATGGGATAAAAGGCGCCCTTACTCGGCAAACCATCCCCGAGCACAGTCTCTGAATGCTGGCATTGCCAAACTTCTGGCAGTTGAAATGCTGTCATTCAGGCTGGTGGACACTGACACCTTCCGGGACTTAATGGCATTGGCAGTCCCCCAATACAACGTGCCCAGCCGCTTTTATTTCAGCAGGCGAGCCGTCCCTGCCCTGCAGAAACATGTTGAGGGCAAAATAAAACATGCGCTACTAAACGCCGTTAGTAGCAAGGTCCACCTGACCACCGATGCGTGGACCAGTAACCATGGACAGGGACGATACCTTTCCCTCACTGCCCACTGGGTCAATGTTGTGGAGCCGGGTACGGATCTGGAGAGTGGCGCTGTACGTGTTCTTCCAACGCCACGGATTGCAGGACTCCAGTCTGTACACATAGACTCCTCCTCCTACTCAAGTTCCTCAGAAACAGCAGAGCAGGAGCCTGTTACGACCGATATGAGCACAGCCGTGGCCAAACGTCAACAGGCTGTACTCAAATTAATTTCTTTGGGGAATCGAAGCCACACAGCGCAGGAGCTCTGGAATGCTATCAAGCTGGAGAGCGATGTGTGGTTTGGGCCAGCGAATCTCCAGCCGGGCTTGGTAGTGTGTGACAATGGCCGAAATCTGGTGGCAGCTCTTGGCCTAGGCAACCTCACACACATCCCATGTCTGGCACATGTTCTTAACTTGGTCGTGCAGAGCTTTCTGAGGGACTATCCGGATCTTGATGCACTGTTGCACAAGGTCCGCATAGAGTGCGCTCACTTGCGACGTTCCAGCACGGCAAGATCGCGCCTCGCTGCTCTGCAGCGACGATTTGGCCTTCCAGAACATCGCATCATATGTGACCTACCCACCCGGTGGAATTCAACGTTACATATGTTGGAGCGGTTGTGTGAGCAGCAGGCAGCAGTCATGGAGTACCAGCTGCATCAGGCGCAAACAAGTCGCACTGTGCGCCGTTCACACTTCAGCACCATTGAGTGGGCCTCTATGAAGGACATCTGCCTCGTTTTGCGTGCCTTCGATGAATCCACGCGGATGGCGAGTGCAGATGATGCACTAGTCAGCATGACTGTCCCCCTTATCTGCCTGCTTCAACAAACACTGCAAGCACTAAGGGATGAGGTTTCAGAAGAGGTGGAGGATGAGGAGTCCCAAATGCCATCTGCTTCTGGACAGTCTGCGCTACGTGTTTCCTCACAAAGGCCTAGGCAGGGGACACTTTGTGAGGAGGATGAGGAGGAGTCGATGGAGGAGGAAGACATCTCTCCAGAGGAGGGAGGTACACAAACCTCTACTCAGTATGTACAGCGAGGGTGGGGTGATGCAGAGCAGGTCGAGGTCACGCCTCAAACAGGGGACAGCGGTTCTTTGGCAGTTGGGAGTCTGCAGCACATGGTTGATTTCATGCTGCAGTGCCTGAGAAACGACCGCCGCATCGCCCACATTCTCGTCTCGGCTGATTATTGGGTGTACACCCTCCTAGATCCTCGCTACCGGGACAGCGTACAAAGGCTCATACCAACGTTGAACCGGGAGCGTAAAATGCGGGAGTACGAAGAGTCACTGGTGCAGTCCATAATGTTTTCCATTCCACCCGACAGCATTGTTGCAAGTGCTTTACAAAGCAGCTCTGTGCGTCGAGGCAGTGGAGGAAACTCTGCACAAAGAGGGAGCAGAGGCAGTGCCGCAGCACAAGGCAAGACCACTATGGCCCAAATGTGGCAAAGTTTTGTGTGTCCACCACAATTGTCTACACCATCAGCGACGCCTCGAGTCAGCAGGAGGCAACGCTTCCGTCAGATGGTGTCAGACTACATGTCTTGCCCTGTCGCTGTACTCCCAGATGGCTCTTCCCCCTTCAAGTTTTGGGTCTCTAAGCTGGATACATGGCCAGAGCTTAGCCAGTATGCATTGGAGGTGCTGGCTTGCCCTGCTGCCAGTGTATTATCGGAACGTGTCTTTAGTGCCGCAGGTGGTGTACTAACAGACCGTCGCACGCGACTATCTTCCGATAATGTTGACCGGCTGACTTTTCTGAAAATGAACAAGGCCTGGATCTCCAAAGACTTTGCCATTCCTCTTACAGACTAAATTAGTGGTTGGCAACTGTATCCAGGTCTGCTGGTGTGTTCATTTTTCTACCACCTGAACTATAATCCCTGTGCTTCAACACAGCCAGTTGTCGCTCAGATGTGTCGTCTGCACAGAGAAACACACTAGCTCCTGTGTTACTGGGGTTCAGTAATGCCAGCTGATCCCCTGCTGTGTGGACGGCAGAGTCACCAGCTCCATCAACATTCAAACCACTACTGATTTTTAACCGTGCCCAACTTAGGTCTCTGGCTCCACTGTCTCTACTATTTCCCCTGACCTCCAACCCCGCCATCTACATCTCTGAAGTGGCGTCAGCACAATCTACACTTGTTCCTGTGTTCCTGTGGCTCAGTCCCATCAGTTTATCCCCTGATGTGTGTCCGGCAAGGTCTCCTGCTCTGTCCACATTCCCATAACCAGTAGTGGGAATGAGGACAGAGCTGGCGAACTTGCCGGACAAACATCAGGGGATCAACTGATGGGACTGAGCACCAGTAACACAGGAACAAGTGTAGATTGTGCTGACGCCACTTCAGAGATGTAGCTGGCGGGGTTGGAGGCCAGGGTAAATAGTAGAGACAGTGGAGCCAGAGGCCTAAGTGGAGCATGGTTAGAATCAGTAGTAGTCCACAACCTCCATAAAAACCGCTGCCCATTGGCCTCTGCATGCGGCATGCGTAATCCTGGGCACCAACAGCGTCAGTTGGTGTTCAGAAGTGTCGTCTCCACAGAGCCAAACACATTCGTTCAAGTGTTAGTGGGGTTCAGCACTGCCAGCTGTTCCCCTGCTGTGGAGATGGCAAGTCTCCTGCTGCCTTCACCTGCCCAAATCCAGTAGGCCCCAGCCTGCTCCTCGCCTAATCCTGGGCTCCAACAGCGTCAGTTGGTGTTCAGAAGTGTCGTCTCCACAGAGCCAAACACATTCGTTCAAGTGTTAGTGGGGTTCAGCACTGCCAGCTGTTCCCCTGCTGTGGAGATGGCAAGTCTCCTGCTGCATTCACCTGCCAAAATCCAGTAGGCCCCAGCCTGCTCCTCGCCTAATCCTGGGCTCCAACAGCGTCAGTTGGTGTTCAGAAGTGTCGTCTCCACAGAGCCAAACACATTCGTTCAAGTGTTAGTGGGGTTCAGCACTGCCAGCTGTTCCCCTGCTGTGGAGATGGCAAGTCTCCTGCTGCCTTCACCTGCCAAAATCCAGTAGGCCCCAGCCTGCTCCTCGCCTAATCCTGGGCTCCAACAGCGTCAGTTGGTGTTCAGAAGTGTCGTCTCCACAGAGCCAAACACATTCGTTCAAGTGTTAGTGGGGTTCAGCACTGCCAGCTGTTCCCCTGCTGTGGAGATGGCAAGTCTCCTGCTGCCTTCACCTGCCCAAATCCAGTAGGCCCCAGCCTGCTCCTCGCCTAATCCTGGGCTCCAACAGCGTCAGTTGGTGTTCAGAAGTGTCGTCTCCACAGAGCCAAACACATTCGTTCAAGTGTTAGTGGGGTTCAGCACTGCCAGCTGTTCCCCTGCTGTGGAGATGGCAAGTCTCCTGCTGCATTCACCTGCCAAAATCCAGTAGGCCCCAGCCTGCTCCTCGCCTAATCCTGGGCTCCAACAGCGTCAGTTGGTGTTCAGAAGTGTCGTCTCCACAGAGCCAAACACATTCGTTCAAGTGTTAGTGGGGTTCAGCACTGCCAGCTGTTCCCCTGCTGTGGAGATGGCAAGTCTCCTGCTGCCTTCACCTGCCAAAATCCAGTAGGCCCCAGCCTGCTCCTCGCCTAATCCTGGGCTCCAACAGCGTCAGTTGGTGTTCAGAAGTGTCGTCTCCACAGAGCCAAACACATTCGTTCAAGTGTTAGTGGGGTTCAGCACTGCCAGCTGTTCCCCTGCTGTGGAGATGGCAAGTCTCCTGCTGCCTTCACCTGCCCAAATCCAGTAGGCCCCAGCCTGCTCCTCGCCTAATCCTGGGCTCCAACAGCGTCAGTTGGTGTTCAGAAGTGTCGTCTCCACAGAGCCAAACACATTCGTTCAAGTGTTAGTGGGGTTCAGCACTGCCAGCTGTTCCCCTGCTGTGGAGATGGCAAGTCTCCTGCTGCATTCACCTGCCAAAATCCAGTAGGCCCCAGCCTGCTCCTCGCCTAATCCTGGGCTCCAACAGCGTCAGTTGGTGTTCAGAAGTGTCGTCTCCACAGAGCCAAACACGTTCGTTCAAGTGTTAGTGGGGTTCAGCACTGCCAGCTGTTCCCCTGCTGTGGAGATGGCAAGTCTCCTGCTGCCTTCACCTGCCAAAATCCAGTAGGCCCCAGCCTGCTCCTCGCCTAATCCTGGGCTCCAACAGCGTCAGTTGGTGTTCAGAAGTGTCGTCTCCACAGAGCCAAACACGTTCGTTCAAGTGTTAGTGGGGTTCAGCACTGCCAGCTGTTCCCCTGCTGTGGAGATGGCAAGTCTCCTGCTGCATTCACCTGCCAAAATCCAGTAGGCCCCAGCCTGCTCCTCGCCTAATCCTGGGCTCCAACAGCGTCAGTTGGTGTTCAGAAGTGTCGTCTCCACAGAACCAAACACATTCGTTCAAGTGTTAGTGGGGTTCAGCACTGCCAGCTGTTCCCCTGCTGTGGAGATGGCAAGTCTCCTGCTGCCTTCACCTGCCAAAATCCAGTAGGCCCCAGCCTGCTCCTCGCCTAATCCTGGGCTCCAACAGCGTCAGTTGGTGTTCAGAAGTGTCGTCTCCACAGAGCCAAACACGTTCGTTCAAGTGTTAGTGGGGTTCAGCACTGCCAGCTGTTCCCCTGCTGTGGAGATGGCAAGTCTCCTGCTGCATTCACCTGCCAAAATCCAGTAGGCCCCAGCCTGCTCCTCGCCTAATCCTGGGCTCCAACAGCGTCAGTTGGTGTTCAGAAGTGTCGTCTCCACAGAGCCAAACACGTTCGTTCAAGTGTTAGTGGGGTTCAGCACTGCCAGCTGTTCCCCTGCTGTGGAGATGGCAAGTCTCCTGCTGCCTTCACCTGCCAAAATCCAGTAGGCCCCAGCCTGCTCCTCGCCTAATCCTGGGCTCCAACAGCGTCAGTTGGTGTTCAGAAGTGTCGTCTCCACAGAGCCAAACACGTTCGTTCAAGTGTTAGTGGGGTTCAGCACTGCCAGCTGTTCCCCTGCTGTGGAGATGGCAAGTCTCCTGCTGCATTCACCTGCCAAAATCCAGTAGGCCCCAGCCTGCTCCTCGCCTAATCCTGGGCTCCAACAGCGTCAGTTGGTGTTCAGAAGTGTCGTCTCCACAGAACCAAACACATTCGTTCAAGTGTTAGTGGGGTTCAGCACTGCCAGCTGTTCCCCTGCTGTGGAGATGGCAAGTCTCCTGCTGCCTTCACCTGCCAAAATCCAGTAGGCCCCAGCCTGCTCCTCGCCTAATCCTGGGCTCCAACAGCGTCAGTTGGTGTTCAGAAGTGTCGTCTCCACAGAGCCAAACACGTTCGTTCAAGTGTTAGTGGGGTTCAGCACTGCCAGCTGTTCCCCTGCTGTGGAGATGGCAAGTCTCCTGCTGCATTCACCTGCCAAAATCCAGTAGGCCCCAGCCTGCTCCTCGCCTAATCCTGGGCTCCAACAGCGTCAGTTGGTGTTCAGAAGTGTCGTCTCCACAGAACCAAACACATTCGTTCAAGTGTTAGTGGGGTTCAGCACTGCCAGCTGTTCCCCTGCTGTGGAGATGGCAAGTCTCCTGCTGCCTTCACCTGCCAAAATCCAGTAGGCCCCAGCCTGCTCCTCGCCTAATCCTGGGCTCCAACAGCGTCAGTTGGTGTTCAGAAGTGTCGTCTCCACAGAGCCAAACACATTCGTTCAAGTGTTAGTGGGGTTCAGCACTGCCAGCTGTTCCCCTGCTGTGGAGATGGCAGTCTCTCCTGCTGTCTCCACATTACAAAGACAGTAGGCCTCTGCCTACACCCTCCTATTTCCTGGGCTTCAACACAGCCAGTTGTAGTTCGGAAGTGCCGTCCACACGGAAAGAGATACTTGCTCCCGTGTCTCAGTGGGGTTCAGTAACGTCAGCTGATCCCCTGCTGTGTGGATGGCAGTCTCTCCTGCTGTCACCTCATTCAAAATTCAGTAGGCCTCTGCCTACACCCTCCTATTTCCTGGGCTTCAACACAGCCAGTTGTAGTTCGGAAGTGCCGTCCACACGGAAAGAGACACTTGCTCCCGTGTCTCAGTGGGGTTCAGTAACGTCAGCTGATCCCCTGCTGTGTGGATGGCAGTCTCTCCTGCTGTAAACTCATTCAAAATACAGTAGGCCTCTGCCTACACCCTCCTATTTCCTGGGCTTCAACACAGCCAGTTGTAGTTCGGAAGTGCCGTCCACACGGAAAGAGACACTTGCTCCCGTGTCTCAGTGGGGTTCAGTAACGTCAGCTGATCCCCTGCTGTGTGGATGGCAGTCTCTCCTGCTGTAAACTCATTCAAAATACAGTAGGCCTCTGCCTACACCCTCCTATTTCCTGGGCTTCAACACAGCCAGTTGTAGTTCGGAAGTGCCGTCCACACGGAAAGAGATACTTGCTCCCGTGTCTCAGTGGGGTTCAGTAACGTCAGCTGATCCCCTGCTGTGTGGATGGCAGTCTCTCCTGCTGTCACCTCATTCAAAATTCAGTAGGCCTCTGCCTACACCCTCCTATTTCCTGGGCTTCAACACAGCCAGTTGTAGTTCGGAAGTGCCGTCCACACGGAAAGAGACACTTGCTCCCGTGTCTCAGTGGGGTTCAGTAACGTCAGCTGATCCCCTGCTGTGTGGATGGCAGTCTCTCCTGCTGTAAACTCATTCAAAATACAGTAGGCCTCTGCCTACACCCTCCTATTTCCTGGGCTTCAACACAGCCAGTTGTAGTTCGGAAGTGCCGTCCACACGGAAAGAGATACTTGCTCCCGTGTCTCAGTGGGGTTCAGTAACGTCAGCTGATCCCCTGCTGTGTGGATGGCAGTCTCTCCTGCTGTCACCTCATTCAAAATTCAGTAGGCCTCTGCCTACACCCTCCTATTTCCTGGGCTTCAACACAGCCAGTTGTAGTTCGGAAGTGCCGTCCACACGGAAAGAGACACTTGCTCCCGTGTCTCAGTGGGGTTCAGTAACGTCAGCTGATCCCCTGCTGTGTGGATGGCAGTCTCTCCTGCTGTAAACTCATTCAAAATACAGTAGGCCTCTGCCTACACCCTCCTATTTCCTGGGCTTCAACACAGCCAGTTGTAGTTCGGAAGTGCCGTCCACACGGAAAGAGATACTTGCTCCCGTGTCTCAGTGGGGTTCAGTAACGTCAGCTGATCCCCTGCTGTGTGGATGGCAGTCTCTCCTGCTGTAAACTCATTCAAAATACAGTAGGCCTCTGCCTACACCCTCCTATTTCCTGGGCTTCAACACAGCCAGTTGTAGTTCGGAAGTGCCGTCCACACGGAAAGAGACACTTGCTCCCGTGTCTCAGTGGGGTTCAGTAACGTCAGCTGATCCCCTGCTGTGTGGATGGCAGTCTCTCCTGCTGTCACCTCATTCAAAATTCAGTAGGCCTCTGCCTACACCCTCCTATTTCCTGGGCTTCAACACAGCCAGTTGTAGTTCGGAAGTGCCGTCCACACGGAAAGAGATACTTGCTCCCGTGTCTCAGTGGGGTTCAGTAACGTCAGCTGATCCCCTGCTGTGTGGATGGCAGTCTCTCCTGCTGTAAACTCATTCAAAATACAGTAGGCCTCTGCCTACACCCTCCTATTTCCTGGGCTTCAACACAGCCAGTTGTAGTTCGGAAGTGCCGTCCACACGGAAAGAGACACTTGCTCCCGTGTCTCAGTGGGGTTCAGTAACGTCAGCTGATCCCCTGCTGTGTGGATGGCAGTCTCTCCTGCTGTCACCTCATTCAAAATTCAGTAGGCCTCTGCCTACACCCTCCTATTTCCTGGGCTTCAACACAGCCAGTTGTAGTTCGGAAGTGCCGTCCACACGGAAAGAGACACTTGCTCCCGTGTCTCAGTGGGGTTCAGTAACGTCAGCTGATCCCCTGCTGTGTGGATGGCAGTCTCTCCTGCTGTAAACTCATTCAAAATACAGTAGGCCTCTGCCTACACCCTCCTATTTCCTGGGCTTCAACACAGCCAGTTGTAGTTCGGAAGTGCCGTCCACACGGAAAGAGACACTTGCTCCCGTGTCTCAGTGGGGTTCAGTAACGTCAGCTGATCCCCTGCTGTGTGGATGGCAGTCTCTCCTGCTGTAAACTCATTCAAAATACTGTAGGCCTCTGCCTACACCCTCCTATTTCCTGGGCTTCAACACAGCCAGTTGTAGTTCGGAAGTGCCGTCCACACGGAAAGAGATACTTGCTCCCGTGTCTCAGTGGGGTTCAGTAATGTCAGCTGATCCCCTGCTGTGTGGATGGCAAAGTCTCCTGCTGCCTACACAGTCGTACCACTACTGATTTTTAACCGTGCTCCAATTAGGCCTGTGGCTCCACTGTCTCTCGTATTTCCCCTGTCCTCCAACCCTGCCAGTTACAGCTCCGAAGTGGCGTCTGCACAATCCACACTTGTTCCTGTGTTACAGGTGTTCAGTCCGATCAGTTAATCCCCTGATGTGTGTCCGGCAATGTCGCCTGCTCTGTCCACATTCCCATTATCGGAATGTGGACAGAGCAGGCGACATTGCCGGACACACATCAGGGGATTAACTGACCGGACTGAACACCTGTAACACAGGAACAAGTGTGGATTGTGCAGACGCCACTTCGGAGCTGTAACTGGCGGGGTTGGAGGACAGGGGAAATACGAAAATCAGTGAATCCACAGGCCTAAGTGGAGCTTGGTTCAAATTAGTAGTCTACAACCGATCTTAAAATTTCTTCAATGCAGCCTAAGCCTGCTCCGTGCTTGTCCCTGGGCTTCAACACAGCCAGTTGTTGCTCGGAAGTGCCGTCTTCACAGAGTAAAACACTAGCTCCTGTGTTTGTGGGGTTCAGTAACGTCAGCTGTTCCCCTGCTGTTTTGATGGCAATCTGTCCTGCTGCCTCCCAATTGACAGCACATCAGGCCTCAGCCTGCTAAGTGCTTGTCCTGGGCTCCAACATCGCCAGTTGCTGCTCATAACTGACTTTGGCACGGGTACTCCCTCCTGCCCAGCTTGGTTCCAGCCCTGCCTGCTGTTTCCGGGAAGTGTCAATGTCAGTTTGCCACCCCAAGTTGCCATGTCGTGTTGCGGTTGGGTTAGCCGAGGCTAGGGTGCCAGCAGTTTAGGTGCTTCCTATGTGGACTGCGGGTTCTGGTAAGAAAGGTTTGTTCCATAGTGCCAGTAGGACAAGCACCCCCTGTAGGACTGTGTGATTCGGTAACTGCGGCCAGCTTGCGGCATGCCAACTTTGCTTTTCAGGGGTAACTTCTGATACCCCTCCGGGTTCCAGCACCGTCAGCTGGTTCTCATCAGAGCCTTTGGCCTAGGTGCCTCCATCTCGGTATCCGAGTTCCAGCAACGTCTGCTGGTCCTTGGTAGTGCTTTGTAGCACAGGTACCTCCTGCTTAGTAACCGGGTTCCAGCACCGTCAGCTGGTCCTCGGTTGTGCCATTGGCTCTTATTCCTTCTGCTGCCCCTCCGGGTGCCAGCACTGTCAGCTGGTCCTCGCTATTTCCATTTGCTCTTGCAGCTTATGCTACCCCTCCGGGTTCCAGCACCGTCAGCTGGTTCTCGTCAGAGCCTTTGGCCTAGGTGCCTCCATCTCGGTATCCGAGTTCCGGCAACGTCTGCTGGTCCTTGGTAGTGCTTTGTAGCACAGGTACCTCCTGCTTAGTAACCGGGTTCCAGCACCGTCAGCTGGTCCTCGGTTGTGCCATTGGCTCTTATTCCTTCTGCTGCCCCTCCGGGTGCCAGCACTGTCAGCTGGTCCTCGCTATTTCCATTTGCTCTTGCAGCTTATGCTACCCCTCCGGGTTCCAGCACCGTCAGCTGGTTCTCGTCAGAGCGTTTGGCCTAGGTGCCTCCATCTCGGTATCCGAGTTCCGGCAACGTCTGCTGGTCCTTGGTAGTGCTTTGTAGCACAGGTACCTCCTGCTTAGTAACCGGGTTCCAGCACCGTCAGCTGGTCCTCGGTAGTGCCATTGGCTCTTGTTCCTTCTGCTGCCCCTCCGGGTGCCAGTACCGTCAGCTGGTTCAAGAGGACAAAGAACAGGAAGACAACCACCAAGATGCAGAACAACAAGAGAGAGAAGACAAAGAAGCATAAAAAAAACAAAGCAGAAGAACATTAAGCATAAGACTAATACTCTGAGCAAATGATATTATCTTATTTATAAGCAGAAGAAGACTAAGCAGTGTATGGGGGTGAGTCCGTTCCTCCTCGTGGTGCCCCTGGAAAAGGCCTGCTTCTGCAGGCCAAACTGAACGCGGACAAATCCTGTTGTAAATCTTTTGTGACAGGCAGAACGGAAGGTGTAAACTTCTAACTTTTCTAGATAACAACTACAGGAATGCCTGACACAAACAAGAATATGATGAAGAAGAATAGGAAGAAGATGAAGAAGCTGAATATGTAGAATAATAATTGTTGAATAAGAAGAATATGAAGAATGTAAGAAAAGGAAGAAGAAGAAGAAGAAGAAGAAGAAGAAGAAGAAGAAGAAGAAGAAGAAGAAGAAGAAGAAGAAGAAGAAGAAGAAGAAGAAGAAGAAGAAGAAGAATGTAAAAAAAGGAAGTAGAAGAAGAAGAAGAAGAATGTAAAAAAAGGAATAAGAAGAAGAATGTAAAAAAAGGAAGTAGAAGAAGAAGAAGAAGAATGTAAAAAATGGAAGTAGAAGAAGAAGAAGAAGAATGTAAAAAAAGGAAGTAGAAGAAGAAGACATACATGTCTGGCAAAATATAAATGAGGCTAACATAGTCAATATCTTTGTAACTCCTAACATCTTTAAAAAAAAAAGTTTAATTCCTGCTATTCCATTTGATTGGGCTAAACCTCTATGGCTTTAATGTCTCCTCCACCTCCCACAATACATTCTACATTATTCTTAGTTGTTTTTCTTCATGTAGAATTAACCTACAAGGAAAGAAAGGTTTTTTTTTAATTCCGATATTTTGGCCCCATTGACTTGCATTGGTTCCCGGTATCGGAATCGGCGATACCGATACTTTTTTTTAAGATCGGCCGATCCATTCCGATCCGATATTTTCAAGTATCGGCTGGTATCGCTCTACTCTAGTGATCAGTTCCTTTTTCTTATGCACATTGTCAGCAAGTCCTAATCACATAAAGCACAGAAAATGCTGTTGTCAGATACAAACCTGAAGATGACTTGCCAGTGTCATGATCTCAGTGCGGGTTTGACTCGCACATGTGGGGTTAATGCCTGGAACCAGTGCTGATGACTGGCACTTCTGAGGTTAAAGGTTATGATCCCAGTGCAGGCTTAAGGGCATGTCACACTAAGCGATATCGCTAGCAATATCGCTATAACTAGTGACGTTATAGCGATATTGCTAGCGATATCGCTGTGTGTGATACTTACCTACGACCGGCTCCCCCACTGGTTATCGTTGATCGCGCGAGAACGTCCTGGACTGTTTCTCGTCGTCAGCTTCCTGCGGCGCTTCCTGCTGTGATGATGAGCGACGCGTGGAGCCGGGCGGGAGGACGCAGGATCGCCTGGTGTGACAGGTAAGTAGCGATCCCCGTCCCCAGCGATGTCGCTAGTGAGATCTGCCTGTGTGGCAGCTCACTAGCGACCACTTAGCGATGTACCAGCGATCCTGACAGCGTCATATCGCTGGTCGGGATCGCTGGTACATCGCTAAGTGTGACAGTACCTTTAGGCCTCTTTCACACATCCGGTTTGTGCCATCAGGCACAATCCGACATGTGTGTAAAAAAACGGTTCCGGGTTTTTTTTACCACCGGAAGCGTTTTTTTGTCATTGAGAAGCACATGCACCGGATCGCGCCGCATGTGCTTCCGTTTGTTCTGGTTTTTACCGGATCCGGCTGAATTCCTCCGTGCGGCGGCCGGACAGGACAAGTGCTGCAGCATTTTTTTGTCCGGCGAAAAAAGCCGGACATGGACATATGCGGCCCTTCCGGCTCTGCGGGACAATGTTTCTCAATGGCACATTCCGGCCGCCAGATCAGGCTTCTACCTGATTCGGCCACCACATGCACGGTTTTACCCTGTGCGCATGCCCGGATATCTCTTTCTCTTTCATACCCCGGTCTCTCTCTCTCTCTTTCATACCCCGTTCTCTCTCTCTTTCATACCCCGGTCTCTCTCTCTCTCTTTCATTCCCCGTTCTCTCTCTCTTTCATATCCCGGCCTCTCTCTCTTTCACACCCCGTTCTCTCTCTCTTTCATACCCCGGTCTCTCTCTCTCTCTTTCATACCCCGTTCTCTCTCTCTTTCATATCCCGGCCTCTCTCTCTTTCATACCCCGTTCTCTCTCTCTTTTATACCCCGTTCTCTCTCTCTTTCATACCCTGTTCACCGGCTCGTGGATCCTTTTCTTCCCCGGCGACTCCTTTGCAACATAGCCGTGTCAGGCGCCGTAAGATGCGCCGCATATACTTCCGGTCCCTCCGTTCACGGCTGGATCCGGCAATTCATCTTTTTGCCGCACGGCGCCGGAATGCCGCCGACGGACATGTGAAAGAGGCCTTACCTGCTCACCTGGGGCTCATTATGGTGGCCTCTCTGTTATGAATGAGTCACCGGAGGAGGAGAAAACAAAAATACAAGCTAAGTCCAGAAAACCGGAGAGGTTGGTAGCTATCGGATTGCAGACACCTGATCCTATACACCACAACTAACAGTAGCCATGTGGGGTTCCTACAGTGCCCTAGACCCCTCGTCACAGCCGGAGAACTACATAAGCCTAAAGAAGGAAAGGGGAAATCTAAACTGCCCCAGAGCAGACCCCAAAGCAATAGACAGCCCCCAACATGTATTGTCGGTGAAAAACAGATGAAAACACAAACACAGACAGAAAGACAGGCTGAGCAAATGATGGGGCCCAACTAACTAGATAGGACAGGACAGAAAAGATGCTGGCTGCAATCCACAAAAAACCCTACCAAAAATGTCCCAACCGTCTGATAGGGAAAAAGGCCCTGAAGTCGCTAGACTTCAAAATCACTATATCAGCACTCATGTATATTCTGAAAACAGAGCAAAGAGATCAACTGATCAGAGACAAAAATGGAATTCAGCCAGTCCCAACCAGGACTGGCTGAATACAAACACTAAGGAAACCAGACAAAATCTCATGGAATAATAGCAGGGCAAAAACTTAGCTTTTAGTAGACAGGAACTAAGCTGGATGCAAGAGCTCAGAGCAGAAAGGATCACCAGCAGCCTTGCAGGGCGTCAGCTGCCTTATATCCACTCAGAAATCCCAGATGTCCAATCACACTTCGCCTGTTCAGATGACAAGTTCTTCCCATCCCAATCAATTTCACTACCTCTCTTCACCAGCAGAGGGAGTTCATCAGACATCAAAGGTGAAGGGGAGAATGAACTCACAACACCTCTCCCTGGTTCTGGGAAGGTTTCTTATGGCCTCAGGATGCTCCTATCCCTGTCAGTTATACTTTTGCCCTTGGCAGAGTGTGTTGACCCCTGAGTGTGTTTGTGCTGTGTTCTTGTTTGCCTGATAACTTGGTGTATGACTCGGCCTGTTCTCTGGATACTGCTTGTTGGATTCTGCTTGGTACCTTCTATGTCTGTTTGGCTTTGACCACTGCCTGTCCCCGACTATCCATTCTGTCTCATCCCTGGTACTTTACTGTTATCTCTGTGTATGACCCGGTTTGTCTGACTTTGAGTATTCCTGTATAGTATTTTGCCTATCTCTGGCAGCAGGATGCCAAGCCCCGCCCCCTTGCAGTCACATGACCGTAGGTCCTTCACTGCTCACTGACTTCAGCTTCTCGAGGTCCTGTTTGCCTGAACAATCTGGCCGTGTTTGACCCCGGGCCCCTCTGCAGTGGGTTTCTGAGACAGTGTGGGGGGCTTTAGCTGCTGGATCTCTGGGGGCTGGGGCGAGTGATGTTGTTTTGGTGTCTCCAGAACCACCTGTTAAACTGCCTGACTTCTTTTCTGGAAACAAAAAGGAGTTCAGGGTCTTCATGGAGTGGTGCAAACTCTTCTTTAGTTTGAGGCCATGTTCCTCTTGGGACAAAATTCAGAAGGTAGGGGTCATTATGTCTTTATTAAGAGGGTCCCCACAAGCTTGGGCTTTCTCCCTTCCTCCCACTGCCCCTGAGAGAGTGTCCGCGAATGCATTTTTTGAGGCCCTCGGGCACATATATGATGAGCCTGACCGAATGCGATTGGCAAAGGACACGGTGATGAGTGTCTGTCAGGGGAAACACTCGTCTGAGTGGTTTTGCACTGAATTCTGCCACTGGGCCACAGAGGTCTCTTGGGACGACGACGCACTCCGAGGACTTTTTCGCAGAGGCTTGTCCGAGCGGCTACAGGATGCCTTGGCACTACATCCCCCACCTAGCTCTCTCGATGACGCCATGACCCAGGCCGTCTGGATGGACCGCAGGTTGCGGGCCAGGGGGGTGATGCAGGTGGAAACTCCATTGTTCCCTAGTGGAAAAGAGACTGTTTCTGTGCCCATGGACGTAGGGGCTCTCTCCCTGAAGGAAAACGAGAGACAACGCCGGAGAGAAAGGCAGTTATGCTTTTACTGCTGTAAAATGGGACATTGGAAAAGGGAGTGTCCTGATTGCCCATCCTCGACCCGGTCGACGGGAAATGACTTGGTCTGGGTAGTCAGTGGGGAGACTACTCAGACCCTCAGGTACCCTTTTCCTCGGTTTCTAGGGTGTTGCTTCATGTGGAACTGTTAGTGGACGGTAGTTTTTTTCCCTCTACAGCCTTCATGGACTGCGTATCATCCATCAATCTTATTGACTCCCAATTGGTCACATGCTGTAAGATAGGGACAGTTAGACTCAAGGTGGTGGCCATTGACTCCTCCCCCTCACTAAGGAGGGAATTCTCTTTATGTCTGACTTGTTTTCGCTCAGAGTGGGCGCTGCTCATGTGGAAAACTTAAGTTGTTTGATTCTGGACAATCTACCAGCAGGATTGGTGTTGGGCATGCCCAGGTTACAACGCTATAACCCAGTTATTAACTGGAAAACAGGGGAGATTGTTCAATGGGGGTTTAATGATTCGATGTTATGTGATAAATCTGCACTACTGGTCGAACCTGTTAAATCTATATCTGTGTTATCTGTCAAGCTGGAAGGTATTCCGGAGTACCTGAAAGAATTCGAAGATGTATTCTCTGAAAGCGAGGCCGAGACGTTGCCGCCACATAGACCCTTTGACTGCGCTATCGAATTAGTCCCTGGGGCTAAATTACCTAAAGCCTGTCTGTTTAATTCATCTGGCCCTGAGCGCTTGGCCATGAAAGATTACATTGCTGAGAGTCTTCGCAAAGGACACATACGTCCCTCAGTCTCACCTGTAGCGGCAGGGTTTTTTGTGAAGAAAAAAGATGGCGGTTTACGTCCCTGCCTCGATTTTCGTGAACTCAATAAGATTACTGTACGAAATATGTACCCTCTTCCGTTGATTCCCAATTTGTGTAACCAACTTTCCGGGGCTAAATGGTTCTCCAAACTGGGTCTTCAGGGGGCATATAATTTGATAAGGGTCCGGGAGTGGGATGAATGGAAAACCACGTTCCTCACGACCGAGGGACTGTTTGAAAATTTAGTCATGCCGTTTGATCTTACCAATGCCCCCGCCATATTTCAGAATTTCATCAACGTGGTATTCTCGGATCTCATTGGTCGTTTTGCTGTCATTTACTTAGACTATATTCTGATATACTCTCCCGACAGTCAGTCTCATCGGAATCATGTACGAACCGTTCTTCAAAGACTGAGGGAAAATCATCTGTATACCAAATTGAAGAAATGTGTTTTTTGTTCAAGAATTGTCTTCTTTGGGATTAATTGTGTCCTGTGAGGGTTTTTGTATGGACCCCAAGAAGATGCAGGCAATTGCGGATTGGGTGCAAACCCAAGACCTTAAGGGTCTTCAGCACTTCTTGGGGTTCACCAATTATTACCGCAAATTTATTTAGGGGTTTCACAGGTGGTCAAACCACTCACAGATCTTACATGTAAAGGTGCGGATGTGAGAAACTGGTCCTCGCTTGCAAAAGAGGCCTTTGCGACCCTGAAAAGATGCTTTATGTTTGCTCCCGTGTTAGTACAGCCAGATCCGTCTAAACCATTCGTCGTGGAAGTGGACGCCTCCGAGGTGGGGGTGGGGGCAATGTTGTCCCAAGGGCCTGCCACTCTAGCCAACCTCAGGCCATGTGCTTTCTTTTCCAAGAAGTTCTCTGCTGCGGAAAGAAATTACGACGTAGGCAATAGAGAGCTTCTTGCGGTCAAATTGGCATTTGAAGAATGGAGGCACTTTTTGGAGGGGGCCAGTCACCCTGTTACTGTGATCACCGATCACAAAAATTTGTCATACATTGAGTCTGCTAAAAGACTAATGACCAGACAGACCCGTTGGTCACTTTTTTTTCCCGCTTTCAGTTTACGATTACATTTTGGCCAGGGTCTAAGAATGTCAAGGCTGATGCCTTATCGCGCAGTTTTCAGCCGGTGTCTCCCACTGAGCCACTGTCCTCCATTCTTCACCCTGGGGTTGTGTTAGCAGGGGTCTCATCTGAATTGGAACGGGAGATTCAGGGGACCCAGTCACTGACTCCGGCGGCCAAGCCGGGGGTTAAGTTGTTTGTCCCAGAGCAACTTGGCCTGAAACTCTTGCAGGAGTTCCATGAAACCAGCTGACTGCTCACCCTGGTATTTCAGCCACGCGTCTGGCGGTGGCTAGGATCTTTTGGTGGCCTACCCTTGGTTCGCACATAAAAAAATTCATTTCTGGTTGTGGGGTCAGCGCTCGTTCTAAAAGCTCTCATAGCCGGCCGGCAGGGGAGCTGATGTCCGTGGCAGTGCCCGAAAGACCATGGACTCACTTGTCCATGGATTTTGTTACCAATCTCCCTCCATCTAAGGGTAATACGGTGGTATTGGTAGTGGTAGACAGATTTTCTAAGCAGGCTCATTTTGCACCCCTGTCCACACTACCATCAGCTGAGACTTTATCCAAATTGTTTGTGCAGCATATGATCCGGTTGCATGGGGTACCCCTGAATGTGGTGTCTGATCGTGGTGTGCAGTTTGTGGCTAAGTTTTGATGTGCTTTTTGCAAAAAATTAGGGAATCTCTGTCCTTTTCGTCTGCATACCATCCTGAGAGCAATGGTCAGACGGAACGCACTAATCAGTCCCAGGAACAGATCCTCAGGTGTCTAACTTCTGCTAGACAAAATGACTGGTGCGATGCACTGCCATTGGCTGAATTTGCCTTCAATAGTCGGGTGAGTCAATCCACGGGTATGACTCCTTTCTTGATCAATTATGGATTCAGTCCTCATTTTGGTGAGTTTTCTCATCTGGACTCGGGGTGTCCCGGGGCTGAGGGCTCTGTTCAGCGATTAAAGAATACGTGGGCGGAAGTCCAGCAGAATATATCTAGGTCTCAGGGCAGGTATAAGTTTTTCGCGGACAGGAAACGAACACCAGGTCCCACGTTTCAGGTTGGAGAGAAGGTTTGGCTCTTCACGCGAAACATTAAGCTGAAGGTTCCTTCAGCCAAGTTGGGGCCCAAATTCATTGGCCCATACAAGATTGTGGAAAAAATCAATCCAGTGGCGTATAGGCTTCCACCTTCTTTCAAGATCCCTAACGTCTTCCATAAATCTCTACTGAAACCTTTTGAAGCTGTCCGGGAGACTCCGAGTCCGCTGCTCCTCCTGTTTGGGTCGAGGGGCAGGTGGAGTACGAGGTGGGTCATATCATAGATTCCAGGTTGGTACAGCGGTCGGTACAGTACCTGGTCCATTGGAAGGGGTATGGACCGGAAGACAGATTCTGGGTGCCAGCCCAGTTGATGCATGCTGATCGCCTGGTGCAGGCTTTCCATGCTAAATACCCGGGCAAGCCTGGGGGTCCAGAGGCCCCCCGTTGAGAGGGGGGTACTGTCATGATCTCAGTGTGGGTTTGACTCGCACATGTGGGGTTAATGTCTGGAACCATTGCTGATGACTGGCACTTCTGAGTTTAAAGGTTATGATCCCAGCGCAGACTTACCTGCACACCTGGGGCTCATTATTGTGGCCTCTCCCTGGTTCTGGGAAGGCTTCTTATGGCCTCAGGAAGCTCCTATCCCTGTCAGTTATACTTTCGCCATTGGCAGAGTGTATTGACCCCTGAGTGTGTTTGGACTGTGTTCTTGTTTGCCTGATAACTTGGTGTACGACTCGGCCTGTTCTCTGGATACTGCTTGTTGGATTCTGCTTGGTACCTTCTATGTCTGTTTGGCTTTGACCACTGCCTGTCCCCGACTATCCGTTCTGTCTCATCCCTGGTACTTTACTGTTATCTCTGTGTATGACCCGGTTTGTCTGACTTTGAGTATTCCTGTATAGTATTTTGCCTATCTTTGGCAGCAGTACGCTAAGCCCCGCCCCCTTGCAGTCACATGACCATAGGTCCTTCACTGCTCACTGACTTCAGCTTCTCCAGGTCCTGTTTGCCTGAACTATCCGGCCGTGTCTGACCCCGGGCCCCTCTGCAGTGTGGGTGAGTCCTTGCTCAGCGATGACTGCACGCCGACCCTAACAGGACCGTAACAGCCAGGAATCAGAATAGGAGTCAAAATCTTCGGATCAATGCACTTTTTTAAAAATTAATGTCTATTAGCAAGTTGCATACCCTACTAATTTAAGCACATTTAAACATGTTTTAAACTATATACCCTTTTTTATTTTGACAGTGCATTTTCCTGTATGTATCCATCTATAGAAAACATAGTATTTCACTAATTCATGGTATATAAGTATACAACTAACACAGGAAAACAGAAATTCATGTACATACACCATGAAAATATAGGAAAAGCATAAACATAAATTACCTATTAGTTTGTTTTTTTTTAAATGATAATACTGTACAGTACAATCCAAAAGGTTGGCACTACTATGCATACTCTTGATGTAGATCTACACAGATGTCATTTTTCTTCATATTTCATGAAACATCTGTTAAACTTTCCAAAGTGTGATTCCTTGCCATCATCTCCATGAAATGTCACGTGTTATCAGAATAAATTGTGGTATAAAGTGACACACTGTACTCAAAAATATATTTATTGAAATTATTGAATAAGCAAAAAATGTTACTTAGTATATGATTGACAAACGGATATTTACTGTAAATATATATTTATACTGTATATATCAGTCATTGAATTTAATGTGGCTCAGTCTGGTGGATTACTTTTGGGGTTCACTAATAATTCAGTCTATACAGCAATTGTTGCAAATGTAAAGTAGATCACATATAAGAAACATTGCATACCACTACATGCAACTGAGGTTCATATGAGAATTCTATGGTGAGCATGATGCAGCTTCCAAACATATGCATTATAATATAGTGCCCTATAATTTAATAAAGCACTTTGTGGATAATCAAATATGGGGGATTAGTGATTTCTACTAAACTTCCCTTCAGCTTGAAAATTCTGATATTCACATGGGGCAGAAAATGAAAAGTCTCTGAGATGTCACCTCCCATCATATCAACAAGCTACTGCTGAGAAATCTATCACATTATGCTTTGCTTGGGGACATTTTACATATTTTTTCACCTGAAACTGTAAGTTTCAAGTAAAAATTATTTGAAAAAAATAATTACTTTCATTTACATAACCAGTCAGTTGAAGCTTACTATTTATATATCAAGAATGATATTCGTGTTACTTTGATGTTTACTTAAATGTTGCTTATAATTGAATGTAAAATGACACTAATATACAGATTGCTCACAGTGCATATCATACTATACTAACTAATGTCAGCTAATGATCTTTGTTCAACTTACTTTTGCTGACTTCAAACACTAAATGGAATCTGTCCACAGTTTTTCACTATATAATCTTGGCGAGAAATCCTGATTCCAGTGATGTATAACTTATTTGGCTGCTTGGTATAGTTTTGCTAGAATCCTCATTTTGCCTGATATAGATGTAGCAGAGCTAAGACTTCTTAGCTGTGTATAACCCCCACCCCCCACCCCTGTTTGGCAGCTTTCTCTGTACACTGTGAATTGTCAGCAAGCTACTAATCAGTGGTGGGGCGGGGTTATACAGATTAGCCTGACTGATGTGCACGTGCACTGTAGTCCTGCAGTGATAACTTCCAGTTGATAAAATACTGTTTGTATTGAAACTACAACAAATTCCCTAATAAGTGACACATCCCTGGAATCAGGCTCTCTTGCCCTATGTTATGCTGTCCTCAGATTAAATGGCAAAAATCTGCTGACAAATTCATTTTAAGAGATGGCATTGATCATTGAAAAAGTCACAAGCATTAATAATGTCTCTGGTGTTAAAAAAAAGTCTAAACTATCAAGCATCTTAAGTATAATAACTTATTGAAATATACAGGTTTGTTATGACAGTGAAAACTTTTAGAATGACACTCCTTCATAAAGCAACAGAGTAAATGCAAGAAATCTGTTTAGTCATGTTAATTCAACTAATGTGTATACTAAGTTATTCCTATTAGTATTCAATGATTGGAAAATAATCAAGTTAGAAATAATGTCTAATAATTTTTGGCATTTTCCATGAGTTTTATCAGTAGCCGTGTACTAATATCAGTGCATGACTACAAATAAGACTATTCATATAATGTATCTGTGGTCACGATTGCAGTCCTTATGTGCTGGCTCACTGATGGACACATGGGGTTAGAGGTGCCACTTGGGTTTTTTTTTTTTTTTTAAATTTGCAACATTTTAAAGTCAAAAGATACTGAAACAGCATTATTAATCAGTCTAATAGAGTCCCTTTCAAGAAACATTTTTTTTCTCCAAGTCTAATTGGAAGAGATAGTTGGAGTGATTTGCATCAACGATGTTAAAAAAGACACACCTTTCTGGCGCATTCACTAGTACCATTGGCAGACAATCAGGAGTAAACTTTATCCAGAAATTTAGATTTTTTTTTATAGCATTCGTTGAAGAAATGTGGCCAAAAATATGTCTTTTTGGAGACCAAGCCAACTTTTCTGGGCACTTTTGAAATGTGTCAATTGATAAGAAAAGTTACAAACTTCTGTGCTGCACCTGTATTGAAGGCACAGGCCTCATTACCTTGCTTTCGGTATAAAAAGTGAATAAGAGTATTTTTTGGTTTACGGCAGTTGAAATCAGAGTTCAAGCACAGTGAAATGTTTATATATTGTTACAATTTCCAGAAATTAAAGAGAACTTGTCAGCACGTTTTTATAATGTAAAGCAAGACATGGCTGTAATGGCTCTGTGATACAGATTAAATTGATACCATTGGTGGAGAAATATGCTTTGAGGTTCTTCTTTATTAACCACTAGCTGAAGAGCCCGGCGTTGCCTGGGCATAGTAACTAACTGTGGGTAGTTATAACAAATTATAATGTGTCACGGTCCATTTTTGGAGCCGTGGCAGATTGTGGATTCTTATAGAAACCTTTTTCCTTTTTCCCCCGGTGGCCGCTGGGGTTTACTACAACTGTAGTTGTTTTTGGTGCTGGTTTTGCCCCTGGTGGCCGCTGGGATTACTACACGTGTGAATTAACCAACAGGTGATGACTACTCCCCCCTCCTTCCTATAAAGGGTCATCATGTGCAGTAATTACTGTTGGCAATATTGTTCATTTGTTATCCAACCTTGGTGAAGACTGGACCTGCCTTGTGGAGAAGGGGTTCAGCTTGTCTGGAGCAGTGGAGTGCTGCTGGATGCTGTTCGGATCCTTTCTCTGTTGCTTAGAGCTTTTACAGCAGAGCAAAGCTAAGTTTTGGGTTTTAGTTGCTTTAACCCCGTGGTGTCAGTTTTATTTTCCTTTGTGTGTTATTGGGTGCAGTTCACTTTATTCCCTGTCTCACCTCCTGGGGAGGGGGTTGGTAGTTTAGCTCAGGGCTAAACAGGAGATAGGGACAGGTCGGGGACTTGGGCCTTACTGCCTTCAAGTGTACCCCCAAGTTAAGGAGAGTCAGGGCACCCCCCTAGCCTGAGGGGCAGTTCAGGGGCCCAGGTTCCACGTCTACTGCTTTGTCTCAACTGCCCCGTGACATAATGATTATCCTCCATCCATAATCCAGTTCCCCTATAACCATCACACATATCCTCCATCCCATAGTCCCGTGCCCATATACCCATCACACACCCTCTATCCCATAGTCCAGTGCCCATATACCCATCACACACCCTCTATCCCATAGTCCAGTGCCCATATACCCATCAAACATCCTCCATCCCAAAGTCCCATGCCCATATACCATCACACATCCTCCATCTCATAGTCCAGTGCCCATATACCCATCAAACATCCTCCATCCTATAGTCCCATGCCCATATACCCATCACACATCCTCCATCTCATAGTCCAGTGCCCCTTATACCCATCACACATCCTCCATTCCATAGTCCAGTGCCCATATACCCATCACACATGCTCTATCCCATAGTCCAGTGCCCGTATACCCATCACACATCCTCCATTCCATAGTCCAGTGCCCATATACCCATCACACATCCTTCATCCCATAGTCCAGTGCCCATATATCCATCACACATCCTCATCCCATAGTCCAGTGCCCATATACCCATCACACATCCTCTATCCCATAGTCCAGTGCCTATATTCCATCACACATCCTCTATCACATTGTCCCATGCCCATATACACATCATACATATCCTACATACCATAGTCCTGTGCCCATATACCCATCATACATATCCTCCATCCCATAGTCCCATGCCCATATACCCATCATACATATCCTCCATCTCATAGTCCTAGTGCCCATATACCCATCACACATCCTCCATCCCATAGTCCCGATCTGGGTGGCACTGAGCAGGAACTACAGTTGTGGCCAAAAGTATTGACACCCCTGCAATTTTGTCAGATAATACTCCGTTTCTTCCTGAAAATTATTGCAAACACAAATTCTTTGTTATTATTATCTTCATTTAATTTGTCTTAAATGAAAAAACACAAAAAGAATTGTCCTAAAGCCAAATTGGATATAATTCCACACCAAACATAAAAAAGAGGGTGGACAAAAGTATTGGCACTGTTCAAAAAATCATGTGATGCTTCTCTAATTTGTGTAATTAACAGCACCTGTAACTTACCTGTGGCACCTAACAGGTGTTGGCAATAACTAAATCACACTTGCAGCCAGTTGACATGGATTAAAGTTGACTCAACCTCTGTCCTATGTCCTTGTGTGTACCACATTGAGGATGGAGAAAAGAAAGAAGACCAAAGAACTGTCTGAGGACTTGAGAAACCAAATTGTGAGGAAGCATGAGCAATCTCAAGGCTACAAGTCTATCTCCATACACCTGAATGTTCCTGTGTCTACCGTGCGCAGTGTCATCAAGAAGTTTAAAGCCCATGGCACTGTGGCTAACCTCCCTAGATGTGGACGGAAAAGAAAAATTGACAAGAGATTTCAGTGCCAAATTGTGCGGATGTTGGATAAAGAACCTCAACTAACATCCAAACAAGTTTAAGCTGCCCTGCAGTCCGAGGGTACAACAGTGTCAAGCCGTACTATCCGTCGGCATCTGAATGAAAAGGGACTGTATGGTAGGAGACCCAGGAAGACCGCACTTCTTACCCCGAGACATAAAAAAGCCAGGCTGGAGTTTGCCAAAACCTACCTGAAAAAGCCTAAAACATTTTGGAAGAATGTTCTCTGGTCAGATGAGACAAAAGTAGAACTTTTTGGGCAAAGGCATCAACATAGAGTTTACAGGAGAAAAAAGAGGCATTCAAAGACAAAAACACGGTCCCTACAGTCAAACATGGCGGAGGTTCCCAGATGTTTTGGGATTGCTTTGCTGCCTCTGGCACTGGACTGCTTGAACGTGTGCATGGCATTATGAAGTCTGAAGACTACCAACAAATTTTGCAGCATAATGTAGGGCCCAGTGTGAGAAAGATGGGTCTCCCTCAGAGGTCATGGGTCTTCCAGTAGGACAATGACCCAAAACACACTTCAAAAAGCACTAGAAAATGGTTTGAGAGAAAGCACTGGAAACTTCTAAGGTGGCCAGCAATGAGTCCAGACCTGAATCCCATAGAATACCTGTGGAGAAATCTAAAAATGGCAGTTTGGAGAAGGCACCCTTCTAATATCAGGGACCTGGAGCAGTTTGCCAAAGAAGAATGGTCTAAAATTCCAGCAGAGCATTGTAATAAACTCATTGATGGTTACCGGAAGCGGTTGGTCGCAGTTATTTTGGCTAAAGGTTGTGCAACCAAGTATTAGGCTGAGGGTGCCAATACTTTTGTCTTGCCCATTTTGGAGTTTTGTGTGAAATGATCAATGTTTTGCTTTTTGCTTCATTCTCTTTTGTGTTTTTTCATTTAAGACAAATTAAATGAAGATAATAATACCAAAGAATTTGTGATTGCAATCATTTTCAGGAAGAAACTGAGTATTATCTGACAAAATTGCAGCAGTGTCAATACTTTTGGCCATAACTGTATGTAACCTGGCAGTGTGGGTCTGTGTGCGGCTCTGTGTGCGGCCGCTGATGTGATTTTCTATGCCAGTAACAATAGAGCCTGGCTGTCAGGGTCCTGTCAGCGCCGGCAAACTTCCACGGCTGAACAGGGTGACTCACCCACACTGCGGGGGTCAAATACTGCAGGGAAAGCTCATTCAGACAGGACCTGGGACGCTGAAGGTAGCAAGCAGTGAAGGACCTACGATCCTGTGACCGCAGGGGGTGGGACTTAGCGTTCTGCTGCTTGAGATGAATGCAGGATTTTACTACAGGGATCCTCGGGTCATACACAGAGAGGGCGGTGCGGTACCAGAGGGACAAGCAGAGAATAGTCAGAATGTAAGCAATGAGTCATACACGGAGATAACAGCACAGTACAAAAGGGGCAATCAGAGAATAGTCAAGACATAGGCACTGAGTCCGAAACCAGAGAAACAGATATACAGTACAGAAACAAGAGACAAACTCACAACAGGGGACAGAACTGGGTCAGAACCATATAAGCAAGCTAGAAGACAATCAGAAGGCACAGGCACACAGGGGTCACCACACTCGGCCAAAGGCAAAAGTATAACTGACGGGGATTGGAGTTTCCCTGGGCTATAAGAAGCTCTCCTTGAACCAAATTATTAACCCCTGGCCTGCAATGGGCTCAAGACATTAACCCCTGACATGCAGGTCAAAATCTGCACTGGGATCACGACAGTACCCCCTCTCAACGGGGGGCCTCTGGACCCCCAGGCTTCCCCGGGTATTTGGCATGGAAAGCCCAAACCAGGCGATTAACATGTACAGAGTGAGCAGGGACCAACGAGTGATCCTCCGGTCCATATCCCTTCCAGTGGACCAGGTACTGCAAGGAGCGGCGCACCCACCAAGAGTCCACAATATGTCCGACCTCATACTCCAAGTGACCCTCCACCAACACTGGAGGAACAAAAAGCTCGGAGTCCTCCTTGACACAGACCCCACGGGTTTCAACAGCGATTTATGGAACACATTGGATATTTTTAAGGAGGCGGGTAGATGCAGCCTATATGCCACTGGGTTGACTATCTCAACAATCTCATACGGACCAATGAACTTCGGTCCCTATTTAGCTGATGGTACCTTCAAGTTGATGTTACGTATGGAAAGCCAAACCTTCTCTCCCACCTGAAACATGTGTCCCAGGGCTCTCTTTTTGTCAGCAAAATATTTATACCTCCCCTGGGCCCGAGAGATATTACGCCGAACTTCAGCCCAGAGGTTTTTTAACCGTTGAATGAATCCCTCTGCCCCTGGACAACTGGAATCCACCTGTGAAAACTCCCCAAAATGAGGATTAAACCAATAATTGACCAGGAATGGGGACATGTTGGTGGATTGATTCACCCGGTTGTTAAAAGCAAACTCCACCAATGGTAACGCATCACACCAATCCTCCTGTCTGGTGGAGGTCAGACACCTGAGAAACTGTTCCAGGGATTGATTGGTGCATTCCTTCTGACCATTACTCTCCTGGTGATATGCCGAGGAGAAGGAGAGTGAGATGCCCAATTTCTTACAGAATGCCCTCCAAAATTTGGCCACAAACTGCACACCTCTGTCAGACACAACATTCAGGGGTACCCCATGCAATCGGACCACATGCAGCACAAACAACCTTGACAATGTTTCTGCTGAGGGTAATGCTGCCAAGGGAATGAAATGGGCCTGTTTCAAAAACCTGTCCATCTTCCCAGATCACGGTATTGCCCCTGGAAGGTGGAAGAACGGTAATAAAGTCCATGGAGAGACGAGTCCATGGCCTATCAGGAACCGGTAAAGGTATGAGTTCCCCAGCTGGCCGGTTATGCGAGCTTTTGGAACGGGCACAAACTCCGCAAGCAGAAATGAATTTCTTCACATCGGACCCCAGTGAAGGCCACCAAAAACCCTGGCTACTGCCTCTCTAGTGGCCGTGATACCAGGATGAACATTCAGCCTAGACTCATGAAACTCCTGCAGAAGTCTAGACCGCAATATATCTGGAACAAACAATTTATCTCTTAGTCTGGCCACTGGAGCTAGGAACTGAGGCCTCATAATTTCTTTTTCCAACTCTGATGAAACCCCCGCCACTACCACCCCCGGGCGAAGAATGGAGGATGGCGGCTCAGGTGGGTGACACTGGGTCAAAACTTCTGGACAGCGCATCTGCTTTAACATTTTTGGACGCTGGTCAAAAAGTAAGGGAGAATTGAAAGCGTGAAAAAAAAAGTGACCAAGGGGCTTGTCTAGGAGTAAGCCTCTTAGTAGATTCAAGGTATGCCAAATTTTTGTGATCCGTGATACAGTAACAGTGATAGGGGGAGCTGCCCCTTCCAAAAAGTGCCTCCATTCTTCGAATGCCAGCTTGACCGCAAGAAGTTCTCTATTGCCTACATCATAGTTTCTCTCGGCAGATAAGAACTTCTTGGAGAAGAAGTCACAGGGTTTGAGATTAGTAAGGGTGGCCGCACCCTGGGACAACATTGCCCCCACTCCTACTTCAGAAGCATCCACCTCCACAATAAATGGTTTGGGCAGGTCTGGCTGAACCAACACTGGGGCGGACATGAAACATTTCTTAAGAGCTGAGAAGGACTCCTTAGCGAGTTCTGACCAATTGTTTACATCAGCCCCTTCCGGGTAAGATCCGTGAGTGGTTTAACCACTTGAGAGAAACCTTTAATGAATCTCCGGTAATAGTTTGCAAATCCCAAGAAGCGCTGGAGCCCCTTGAGATCACGAGGCTGAACCCAGTCTGCGATCACCAGCACCTTCTTAGGGTCCATACGAAACCCCTCACAAGATACAATCAGCCCCAAAAAAGACAGTTCCTGTGCGAAAAATGAACATTTTTCCAATTTAGCAAACAAGTGGTTCTCCCTGAGTCTCTGGAGAACTGTCTGTAGGTGTTGCAAGTGAGACTGACTGTCTGGGGAATACACCAAAATGTCATCCAAATAAATGACAACAAAACGGCCTATCAGGTCAGAAAACACAACATTAATAAGGTTCTGGAAAATAGCGGGGGCATTAGTTAACCCAAACGGCATAACCAGGTTTTCAAAGAGTCCCTCTCATGTGAGGAACGCAGTTTTCCACTCGTCCCCTTCCCGAACCCTTATCAGGTTGTAAGCCCCCCGGAGATCTAATTTGGAGAACCATTGGGCCCCAGATAACTGGTTACATAAGTCTGGGATGAGGGCAAGTGGATAAGTGTTCCTAATCGTTATCTTGTTATGTTCCTGAAAGTCGAGGCACGGCCGCAAACCACCATCTTTCTTCTTCACAAAGAAGAATCCTGCTGCCACGGGTGACACAGAAGGCCTGATATGCCCTTTGCGGAGACTCTCAGCTATGTACTCCTTCATGGCTTGGCGCTCAGGCCCGGACAAATTGAACAATCGAGCCTTAGGTAACTTGGCTCCAGGTCCTAAATCAATGGCACAATCGTAGGGTCTATGAGGTGGCAGCGCCTCAGCCTCACTTTCGGAAAATACGTCTTCAAAATCCTTCAGGTACTCCGGAATACATTCCAGACCGACAGACGACACAGATATGGTTTTAACAGAGTTAACAAGAGGCCCCAGGTTACAACATTTATCTTTGCATCCCCATTGAGTGATCTCCCCCGTCACCCAATAAATGGTAGGATTATGGCGTTGTAGCCAAGGCATCCCCAGTACCAATCCTGCAGGCAAGTTATCTAACACAAGACAAGTTAATTTTTCCACATGAGTGGAACCCACTTTCAGAGAAAAAAGTTCAGACCTGAAACAGATACCGTCCCAGGTAAGAGAGGATAAGTCAATTGCCACAAGTTTAACAGGATCCTGAAGCCTGACTGTCCCTATCTTATTAAGAGTCATAATCTGGGCATCAATCAGGTTAATAGCAGAGCCACTGTCAACAAAGGCGGTAGTCTGAACAGGACCATCACCAAGTTCCAGTTCCACCCGAAGCACAAGATTGTCAGTGACCGAGGTCCTCAGTTGGTATCTCACTTCTGGAGAGAGCTCTATCGCTTGCTCAGTATTGAACTGAATCTTTCCTAGGCCTATCATCCCGAGATGAAAGGGTTGGTAGAGAGGGCCAAACAGACCCTAGTCACATATCTCCGACATTGCGTCTCGGCCAGGCAGGATGACTGGGCATCTTTGATGCCGTGGGCTGAGTTCGCCTTGAACAACACTGTGGCCGATTCCACCGGCCAGACGCCATTCCTCCTTAACTACGGCCAACATCCTCGTGTCCCTGTGCCTATGCCCGTGTCATCCACCGACTCTAGGGTGGCAGACTGGGGGGTGGAGGCACATGATATTTGGGATCGCACCCAGGATGCCAGTCGGGCTTCTAAGGAGAGAATGAGGTCCTCCACGGACGCACATCGGCGTCCTGCTCCAACCTTCTCCCCTGGTGACATAGTGTGGCTCTACGCCCATAACATCAGGCTGCGAGGCAAGTCCACTAAGTTTGCTCCTCGCTACATTGGTCCCTTCAAAGTCATCGAGCGGATCAGCTCTGTGGTCTATCGTCTGGCTCTTCCACCACATTTGGCTATCTCTGACTCCTTCCACATGTCCCTCCTTAAACCTGTTCACATGTCTTCTGCCGGGA
This sequence comes from Dendrobates tinctorius, assembly GCF_039654945.1. NCBI lineage: Eukaryota > Metazoa > Chordata > Amphibia > Anura > Dendrobatidae > Dendrobates > Dendrobates tinctorius. The sequence continues at coordinate 4,488,317 of NW_027361833.1, forward strand.
CATCAGACCTGTCTTCGGACGAGTTTGAGAATGCCATTGTGGGATGCAGGGTGGTGCGTGGTAAAAAGTTTTATTTGGTGGACTGGAAGGGTCATGGTCCAGAGGCTCGGACCTGGGAGTCAGTGGAGAACATCCACGCTCCGCTCCTTATCACAGCGAGGCTCAGAGGGGAGGGGGCCCTAGGAGGGGGGTAATGTTAGGCGTTAGGTTCCGGCCACTGCACAGCAAGAATCAAGAGCCCTGCACTCGGCGGTCTCCCATTCTCCTTCGGCCGCAGAGGAGCCTGCTCAGCAGACTCATCGTTCCCAGCACTCTGCTCAGACCAGCACTGTGGGCTTGCTGGCTGCTGCCACCTCTGGTCCACATATAGCAATGCAGGCTAGCCAGCAGCGAGTCTCACCAGGGACTAAGTCCTCCTTTCGGTCCACTGAGCATGCCCGTGGAGTGATCTCCCATTGGAGATCAAAGGTCACGTGCTCAGGTCCTTCTCCAGCTCGGATTGGTCCATCAGAAAGGCCAGGAAGGTCCCAGAAGCACGTGGCTATAAAAGGTTCGCATGGCCACTCGGCCATGCGCTAGTATAGACTGCATTATCAGACTATGAGGAGTGAGTGTTGGTACGCATGTGTTGTGCAGCCTAGCCTGTTAAGCGCCCAGGCTTAGGTGTAGGAAGGACAGAGTCTAAGACAGGCATCAGTCTCCACCAGTGGCTCGGCATGCCTCAGTGCATGTGCTCTACACTCCGTAGTCAGCGTCTATAGCGGCGTCTGCAGTTGCGATGCTGCGCGCTCAGAAGGCCTAGAGGGACACTGACCCCGTGTCCTTGGGGCAGAGTCCTGTGACCACTTTCTGTGCGCTCCTTGGCCGGGCTCTGTGAGCTAAACAGGCTCTGGCATTTATGTTCAGCGGTAGTGCGGCTCTGTAAGTTAACAGAGTTTGCTTCTGTTCACACTGGGTGACGTTTACCCACATGTGACCTTTCCACACCGCTTTATACTCCTGCTATTACCTAGCAGCAGTGTACCACCTCTGCACGGTGGACCCCGGGCTGCGAACGCTCCTACTATTATTTTATAATTTTGTGCGTTACGCCAGCACTAACACCTTAAACAAAATTTTCGGTTTCCCACCGTCATCTACTTGTGATCGTGGCTGCTCTAAGCTTTGTGCATCACTGAACAGCATGTCCCGCTGTCCCTCTTGGAACATGCAGGGTGAGAGGCCACAATCAAGAAATGATGTAAAGAGCTCCCCGGAGTGTCCTAGTGTGGGATCACTGGTTTCCTGGGACTCGACATGGTGAGAGGAAGGCGGATCAGAGTGAAGATTAAGTGATCCAGACTGTTGGCTGGTGAGACTGGACCTTGTGGGAGACTGGTGGTGCTAGTAAGCATACTGGAAGAATTATCTGCTATCCAACCGACCACTTGTTCGCACTGGTGTGGCTTCAGAAATTGTGTCCTGTGCCTCCCTGCTAAGTGTGGCAGGAAGCGATGTGGATGGACATGTTTTATTGTGCTCCAGCAACAGAAGCAGTCGCACCTGACCCACATCCTCAGCATCTGAGTGCACCATCGTCAGCACTATTACTTCCCTTACCATACGCATAACATATTTTCTAATGGCTAGGCCTCTGGAAACCAAGTTTCCTTGACAAATTGAAAATACATTTTTTTAATTAAAAAAAAAAAATTGGTCACCTGCAGCAGGCAAAGCGATTATTTTTTTAGTTTAAAACCACCATATTTTTATAGAAAGCAGGTTAAAACAAGGTTAAAACATATGGATGATAATAATCCAGTAATTTTTTTCACAAAAAAATTGGGTTATGTGCAGCAGACAAAGCATTTGTTTTTAGTATAAAACCATGGCAATTTAACACAAACCAGGTTAAACTGTATGGATGACAATACAGTCAATTTTTTTAAGTTTTTTTTTTAGTTTAATACCACGGTAATTTAACACAAAGCAGGTTAAACTGTAGACAGTGGGGCAAAAAAGTATTTAGTCAGTCAGCAATAGTGCAAGTTCCACCACTTAAAAAGATGAGAGGCGTCTGTAATTTACATCATAGGTAGACCTCAACTATGGGAGACAAACTGAGAAAAAAAAATCCAGAAAATCACATTGTCTGTTTTTTTTTCATTTTATTTGCATATTATGGTGGAAAATAAGTATTTGGTCAGAAACAAGCAATCAAGATTTCTGGCTCTCACAGACCTGTAACTTCTTCTTTAAGAGTCTCCTCTTTCCTCCACTCATTACCTGTAGTAATGGCACCTGTTTAAACTTGTTATCAGTATAAAAAGACACCTGTGCACACCCTCAAACAGTCTGACTCCAAACTCCACTATGGTGAAGACCAAAGAGCTGTCAAAGGACACCAGAAACAAAATTGTAGCCCTGCACCAGGCTGGGAAGACTGAATCTGCAATAGCCAACCAGCTTGGAGTGAAGAAATCAACTGTGGGAGCAATAATTAGAAAATGGAAGACATACAAGACCACTGATAATCTCCCTCGATCTGGTGCTCCACGCAAAATCCCACCCCGTGGGGTCAGAATGATCACAAGAACGGTGAGCAAAAATCCCAGAACCTCGCGGGGGGAACTAGTGAATGAACTGCAGAGAGCTGGGACCAATGTAACAAGGCCTACCATAAGTAACACACTACGCCACCATGGACTCAGATCCAGCAGTGCCAGACGTATCCCACTGCTTAAGCCTGTACATGTCCGGGCCCGTCTGAAGTTTGCTAGAGAGCATTTGGATGATCCAGAGGAGTTTTGGGAGAATGTCCTATGGTCTGATGAAACCAAACTGGAACTGTTTGGTAGAAACACAACTTGTCGTGTTTGGAGGAAAAAGAATACTGAGTTGCATCCATCAAACACCATACCTACTGTAAAGCATGGTGGTGGAAACATCATGCTTTGGGGCTGTTTCTCTGCAAAGGGGCCAGGACGACTGATCCGGGTACATGAAAGAATGAATGGGGCCATGTATCGTGAGATTTTGAGTGCAAACCTCCTTAAATCAGCAAGGGCATTGATGATGAAACATGGCTGGGTCTTTCAACATGACAATGATCCAAAGCACACCGCCAGGGCAACGAAGGAGTGGCTTCGTAAGAAGCATTTCAAGGTCCTGGAGTGGCCTAGCCAGTCTCCAGATCTCAACCCTATAGAAAACCTTTGGAGGGAGTTGAAAGTCCGTGTTGCCAAGCGAAAAGCCAAAAACAACACTGCTGTAGAGGAGATCTGCATGGAGGAATGGGCCAACATACCAACAACAGTGTGTGGCAACCTTGTGAAGACTTACAGAAAACGTTTGACCTCTGTCATTGCCAACAAAGGATATATCACAAAGTATTGAGATGAAATTTTGTTTCTGACCAAATACTTATTTTCCACCATAATATGCAAATAAAATGAAAAAAAACAGACAATGTGATTTTCTGGATTTTTTTTTCTCAGTTTGTCTCCCATAGTTGAGGTCTACCTATGATGTAAATTACAGACACCTCTCATCTTTTTAAGTGGTGGAACTTGCACTATTGCTGACTGACTAAATACTTTTTTGCCCCACTGTAGATGACAATCCAGTTAATTTTTTCACAAAAAATTTTAGTCCGCTCCAGCAGGCACAGCTTTTTTTAGATTAAAACCATCATAATTTAATACAAAGCAGGATAAACAGTATGGATGACAATCCAGTCAATTTTTTCACAAAAAATGTGGTGGTCACCCCCAGGAGGCAAAGCATTTTATTTTTGTTTAAAACCATCGTAATTTTAGCCTGTGTGCCCACGTTGCGTTTTTTATGCATTTCCGCCGCATTTTTGCCACAGCGGAAATGTTTAAAAAACGCTAATAAAATGCATCCCCTTGCAATCCTATGGGATTCCACAGTTGCTGTGCCCCTGCTGCGGATTTTTCCGCTGCAGAATCGCATAGAGGTAAAATCCGCAGCATGTCCATTATTTCTGCGGAATCGCGGCGATTCCGTTGCCATAGGATTGCATTGAAACGCTCACTTTACGCATGTGGCTATGCCCACCATGCGTGAAGTGAACGCTTCATGTGCGGAAGGTACCCAGGGTCTGAAGGAGAGGAGACTCTCCTCCATGCCCTGGGTACCATAATCCTGTAAAAAAATAGAATAATAAAAAAAATAAAAAATAGAGATATACTTACCCTCCGTCAGCCTCCGCTATCCTCCCGGCCCTCATGGCGCTGCCGGCAACTTCTGTTCCCAGGGATACATTACGCGAATGACCTCTGATGATGCTCTGCTGTACTAACTGTCCCCCTACGCTGACTGCTGTTAAGTGAAAACCGAAAGGTGTTAGTAATCTCTAAATTAATCCCAGAACTTGTAATGACATACAGCTCTGCACTGAGGTCAGTGAAGAAAGCAAACTGTCTGTCATTACATGTCTCACGCAGGAGAAAATATGTTGTAGCCTGTTTATAATTGGTCACCATCATATAGGGAAAAAAAAGTACATGTCTCCAGTGAAAATTATCTGGTAACTTCTCCTTGGACTTAACATAAATTATTACCTGACCTTTCCAATTTAATGTCTCCGTAACGAAGATGAGAAATGAAACAATGAAAACTATGTTTTATTCATCTCTGCAGCAACTATTCCTTGATGTGACCAGTTTAACATGCTAAAACTGGTGAAAGGTCCTCTTTAAACTATACATACTACATTGTGCTAAACTTATCTTAAGCATTTCTGCATCAGTTAACATTTTTAGGCAGCTCAAATTTCCCATTTATCATGTTAACAAGAAATCCTGTGAGCGAGGTCTCCAATTCTAATGTAGTGTGACTACCTTGCATTTTTCAGGGTTTTGTATAATTCTGCTGTCATACATATTGCATATGTTTTATTAGAGCGTTAGTATTAAAAAATAGATTTGTAATGTGCTATCGTTTTACCTGTCAAAATGTAAGTGAGTGAGACCACACCATTACAAGTTATTTCCTACATCAGGAAAATATTGAAGGATGTGAATTCCATACTTGTATTGCTTTTTCAGCATTTCTTACAGTGTGCTGCTGAAATGAAAATTTACAGACTCAGAATGGTTTGACAATATGATATAATGTATTTTTATTAGCTATGATTGCATGTGTTTGATCTAATGAGAAAAATAATGATTTAGTAAATAATAGATGTATGTTACACTGTAAGTAATATTACATCTTTTTGAACATCTTTAAAGACACTTAGTACTCATGAATGAGATTATTCTTATTTTTTCTTAGCATTGTTTTTGATTATTTCTTATGTAAAAATTATGAATGTGAAAAACAAAGTAACAGTAATGTGAGAAATACTAATAGAAATATTAACCAGGAAGGAAGATTTACAAAGAAAGGAGAGAGAAGAGGAACTCAGGGATAGGATTCAGTGAACTGCAATTAAAATGACCCTCCGAGCTGGCACTGAAAAGTCACTATTTGCCACGTATTATCACCCAACATGAAACCCTATGCTTGCCAACCAAGGTCTTTTCCTCTGTTCTGGTCCTCCTGTACCCAAGATGGTTGACACAGTGGCATATGGAGCTGTCATAAGTCTAAACTATGGCTCCATAGTACAGAAAAGGCATTGGAGGCATGGTTCAGACGTATCACTGTACTCCCCATGCCACAGCAGTGGCCATCTTGTATGCAGGAAGATAAGAGCGCAGGTCTCAGTGGAGGAGTTGGTAGAAAGCAAATGGAGGATGCCTGGTAGGATAAATATACATAACAAATATATAGGGTGAAGGTTTGTGTTAAATGTTCACAAAGGAGTACAAGACAATATACTTTAGACAAACTAGACTACCATTTAAGAGTAAAATAAATAGCTAAAACAAAAAATAAGGATACATAGCATTGCTGGTTATGACAGACAGGCAGATAATTTATTAGTATGAATTTATTTTAATTAATTTAATACAGAGCTGTGTTTTAATATCAGAGAGATGTAGTTCTCAGACCAGGCATGTATGTTAGTAGTATAACAAAAAGTATATAAAAAGAACAAAGGAGTTCCATAATGACAACATTGGGTCAAAGGTGACTTTTTTTTGTATTTATTTTACTCATTTATATAGCACCATTAATTCCACAGCCACTGTCCCCAATTGGGCTCACAATCTATATTCTCTATCAATATGTCTTTGGAATGTGGCAGGAAACTGTAGTACCCAGCGGAAACCCACGCAAACACGGGGAGAACATACAAACTCCTTGCAGATGTTGTCCTTGGTGGGATTTGAACCCAAGACCCCAGCGCTGCAAGGCTACTGAGCCACCGTGACATTGGTAAAAATACATAGCAGCTGTGTGGCAGCTTGTTTTTTGTGGGACAAGATTATGTTTTCATCAGTACCATTTTTATTTTCATTTGACTTTTTGTTAGCATTTTATTCCACTTTTTGTTCTGCTGTATGATGAAAAAGCATAGTTTTTTCTTAGTTTTTTGTTTCTTTTTTTACAGTATTCACTGAAGGGGTTAAGTAATGTGACAGTTTCATAGATCGGGATATTCCGGATGCGACAATACCAATTATGTGTAATTTTTTCGTTTATTTCTGGTTTAATTTCATGTATTTTTTGGTTTAATTTTTTTTCCTTTTTTTATTTATTTTGCAATTTTTTTTAAAATAGTTTAAAAAAGTTTACTTTTTTTTACTTAGTCCCTGTATGGAACTTCAATTTTTATTTTTATGATCACTGGTCTCATACATTGCAATACACATGTATTGCAATGCATGAGAACTGTCAGCTTTATACTGGCAGATCGCCTGTCAGACCCTGCTGCTGGCTAGGTGTAATAGGCTTGCCATAGCTTGGAGACCAGGAAGTCATTATGTGACCTCCAGCTGCCATAACCACCCAAGGGTATCATGGGGGTGCCGGAGAGGTAAGATAAAGAGCTCTCAATCTTCTAAATGCCACGATCGATATTGATGGCGGCATCTAGAAGATAATAAAAGGTTAACATAATTGGCATCTGAGCCAATCAAGTCCTGATGACGTCACCGGTCAGAACTATGGCTCTGCACCAGAATTACAGCGCTTGCAGGACTCTGGGAATCCTGAGCGCTGTCAGACCGCCAACCACACACAAACATTGGTGCTGCACAAAGTTCAGCAAGCACCAATGCTTATCTACAGTTGGCGGTCGGGAAGTGATTAAACGTCTTTTCACAGCATCGGTTAACTTTCGATTTGGACCAATTTTATTCTAACTGCATCTGCCAGTTGCATTTCTAGATGCTAAATAATTCTACTTATTCCCTGCTACAAGGAAAATACGCCACTGGTTTTAGTTTTTTCTAATTCTATGAAAACGTCAAACCCAAGTCAGCTGATTAGCCTTCCTTTATCCTGTAAAGACATCCACTTTAACTGGACTAAAGCCAATAGCAAAAAAAGACTGTAACTATCAATCTATTACCAGCCAAGCCAAAGCCAGTGTATGCTTCAATAAACCATAGGACGTGCTTTGGATTATGCAAAGAACATGGCGTTATGGTTGATAATTTTAGGAATCAAACTAGAGAATTGTGCCTACAAGAAAATGGGAGACCTACTCAATTGTGCAGGCAAACAAGTTTTTTATGTCGTCAGCAAAAAAATAAAGGAGATTACAATAAGATGTCATAAATAAGTCATGCTTACATACATTTCTATAGCACCATAGCCGCTATTGCTTGTTTTTTAGTAACTTTTCCAATTTGATTCTGGACACTGCAGCATCTATACCCAATTTCTGTTCATTTCTTCTTCATTGTTTATTATTGTTGTTTTGCATCACTTTGAATTTCAATTTCTTCATACAGTCCAAAAGTACTATCATAGCCTTCCACAAAAATCATCAACATGTGCGTTCCAATTATAGGTTATTTAAATTGCAAGCTCCACAGACACTTAATTAGGCCGGGGTCACACATGCGAGAAACTCACATGAGTCTCACATCTAATTACCCGACACTGCCACCGGCACTCGGGTCCGGAGTGTGCGGCTGCATGTATTTCTATGCAGCTGAGCGCTCCTGTCCGAGTGCCGGCAGCAGTGCTGGGTATTGAGACGCGAGACTCATGCGAGTTTCTCGCAAGTGTGACCCCGTCCTTAGAGTGGATACAATCTACACTATGTATAGGGTTATGGAGTAACAAATACTGCACAAACATGTGTTACATAATATTAAAGCAGCTCAATATATGTATAGCAGCAAACTATTTTACAGCTATTCCTCCAGTATTAAAAATAAAATTTGCCTTTATTTTGTACTTATATTTGTCTACTTTACCAAAGTGCTAATTTGATTTAGAAATATGGACATTCACCTCAGTAGGATATATTATTAAGGCAGATACAGTGAGGCACAAAGCCCAGGACCATAATCTATCACACGTATTAAATCAGAATGTGCTGCATAAAGCAACAGTGTATGTATTTTCCACCCCAGGTGATCTTTTTTTTATAGCTGGTAAATCTATAATATGAAGGCATCTTTAACATAAAAGGCTAAGGCTGGTTTCACATTTGCGTTTTTTAGCGCTGGAAAAAAACGCTAACCTGCGCATGCGTTTTTTCCCCTATCTTTAACATGGGTGCGCATACTTGCGCGCTTGTAAGCGCATGTATGCGATTTTCATGCGCTGCGTTTTTTTGGGGTGTGCGATTGGATTTTCCAGACGCATCATGTTGCATTTTTTGGCCCTGCAAAAAAGCGCATGCGCACATATGCGCACGTTTTGCGCTAAAAAGGGCCATTATAGCCTATGGATGCGCATATGTGCGCACTGGCATGCTCATGTAAGCGTTTTTTTGCATATGCGTTTTTTTTTTTTAACCATGGAATTTAGGGGTTTGAGTTAGAGTTAGGGTTAGTTAAGGGGGTTTAGGGTTAGGGTTAGGGTCAGGGTCAGGGTTAGGGTTGGGTTTTGGGTCAGGGTTAGGGTTTAGTATGGTTTGGTTAAGGGTTAGGGTCAGGGTTAGGGTCAGGATTAGGGTTAAGTATGGTTTTGTTAAGGGTTAGGGTCAGGGTTAGGGTTAGGGTTAGGGTTAGGGTCAGGGTTAGGGTTAGGGTTAGGGTTAGGGTTAGGGTCAGGGTTAGGGTTAAGTATGGTTTTGTTAAGGATTAGGGTCAGGGTTAGGGTCAGGATTAGGGTTAAGTATGGTTTTGTTAAGGGTTAGGGTCAGGGTTAGGGTTAGGGTTAGGGTTAGGGTCAGGGTTAGGGTTAGGGTTAGGGTCAGGGTTAGGGTTAGGGTCAGGGTTAGGGTTAAGTATGGTTTTGTTAAGGATTAGGGTCAGGGTTAGGGTCAGGATTAGGGTTAAGTATGGTTTTATTAAGGGTTAGGGTCAGGGTTAGGGTTAGGGTCAGGGTTAGGGTTAGGGTTAGGGTCAGGGTTAGGGTTAGGGTTAGGGTCAGGGTTAGGGTTAGTAAAGTCATGGTTTGGGTAGTGTGAGGGGCCACCTAAAAATGTTGGAAAAAAACGCAAACGCGGTAAAAACGCGCTAAAAACGCATACAAACGCATAAAAACGCTGCGTTTTTTTCATGCATGCTCATAAAAATGCTTGAAAAAAACGCAGCAGTTGTATGCTTATGTATGCGTTTTTTCAATGCGTTTTTTTGCGGGAAAAACGCGCTGCAAAAAAAAGCAAGTGTGAAACTAGCCTAAGTGAGTATGTTATATTGCTCCAGTGCAACACAATGCGGAATGACAATTTAAATTAAAGTTGTTGAAGATTTTCTTGTAGCCCCCATGTGTGAACATCTCATACGCTGGCACGCTAGAGCTCCGATACACCGTCCGCAGCCTTAATTAGCGAGAGCGCACTATGTTATGTAAATATTTCTAACATGCAGTGTGCAGCATGGGAGCAGTAAAGACGCTGTTTTAAGGAAATTAAATGTTTGGCTGCAGTACAATGGGAATTCCAGCCACCATGTATCTCTTTTTCAAAGCTAATAGCCTGCTTTACATAAAGAGTAAGTTACAGTGTTAATCAGCAGAGAGAAACGGAGAAAAAAAAGACATAAATCATTTTCAATTGCCAACAATAGTGATGTAAGTGAAGCTAGAAAAAAAAAAGAGACCATTTTTTTGGAAGACTCCCAGAGATGCTTATACACAATATTATTAGCTTACACTGTAAATATGTTCTCCTAAACTACAACACTTCTAGTATAGATATTAATGGTCTGCAGATGAACATATGGAAGATCACGTGAGTGATGAGTGTCCTAGATTTCTCATGAGACATGATGTTAGGTAGTAACGACCTATGTGCCAAGTACAAACGTATATATGCAATGTGCCCATATACTATTATTAGTCAAAGTCCAGCATTCATGCCAAAGTACTCTGACTAGATCAACTGGATTGATTAGCAATTTTGCTATTTTTTGCTATATCTAAAGGCAGGCGCAGACAAGCGTATTTTCGGATCACACCTGGATCAATGTTATTCAAAGAGGCTATGCACATGTCAGGTTTTTTCCTTGGGCAAAGACTGTGCAAGCAAATAATTGCTGCATGCCCAAGTTTGATCCAATATCTAGATGCAAGTCAATGAATGATCGAATGAGTGGGAAACCTCGGAGCGCACTCGGATAACATCTAAGTGCAGTCCGAATGTCGCATCACACGCTCATAGAATGGAGAAGATGGAGACTTTTTTTTCCACCTTCCCCTCATCCAAGAGAATCGGAGCACACTATGGTCACACTCTGATCAGAGTGTCATTCTCTTGGATGAAAAACTCTACGACCATCTGCATCTGCCCTAAAACAGGTCAACTGTGTTACTTAGAATAATTATTGGTGACGACTGCTATTCTGCTGTTTACATGCATAGACAACATCATCATCGATACAGGTATTCACCATCAGCAGGGAAAAATGAGTCAATTAAACCATGTGAAAATGGGATTTAAAGGGGATTCTAGTACTTAGATATTATTCCACTTAGAATCATTCTTCAACATCAGATAATCACTCCTACCAATCAGCTGTTAGCAGGTTCCAAACCAGCTGCGACTAAAGAGTTTATTGAACCTAACAGGTGCAGATATATCATTGGTGCAGCATGTGGGCCCAAGAGGCAAGGGGGCCCATTTCCACTTCCAAAGTCCACTTCTGTCATAGCAGAACTATTGGACTATTAGAATTATGCTGACCAGTGATGCCTAGTCTAGAGTCCACCTAAATCGAATCCATTTCTCAGTCACTTCCCAGATGTCTTGTGATTTTCTTGCAAGACATTTAATGGTAATGTGTCTTGCTATAATCATTCTTTATCACATGCAGCGGGATCCAAGTTATGGCGTTCTCAAACCTATGTGTGTTCACTCAAGCCCTTAGTAACTATAACTATTTCTGTGCACAATATGAGTAAAAAGTTCTCGATCAGCATTGGAGATTGGGGGAAGCCTGCTGCTTATGAATGCCATCGCTAAACGCAGGGCTCCACTTTGGCTGATAAAGTGAGAAAAGTAATATTATAACCTTCAAACCTAGGCTAAGTGATTTTTGTACGTTACCTACATTTGCTGAGCTGTTGCTATTCAGTTTTTTGGTTTAGTTAGTTAGTATATGTTCACATGACATTATTTTCTAGACAGGTTTAAAGGCAGTCTGCTCCAAAATCTGCCTGAAAAAGTGCTCAGAAAATACTTTAATGAATGTTTTTCATTTTAAAAAAAATGCTAGCGTATTCTCCATGATTTAATAGAATTAGAAAAACTATATTTCTGTTAAAATCATCACAAATAAGACTGAAAAAGGCTCAGGAAACAAAAAAATGCTAAAAAAGATGAAAAACTAAGTGCAAGTTTTTAATATAATGTTATATCTATTTATATAATTGCCTTGTAATGTTTTCATTTCCTGTTCTGTCCAGATGTCACCATATCTCCCAGAATTCCAAGCGGAGGAAGTTCACCGACCGCCATATTGGGACACCCAAGTGATGGGTGTCTCAATATGGAAACTGCTGCTGATACCAACCTATTGCGCGGTACCACCAGCAGAGCACTGTCGCACCACACACATACACACACACACTCTGTACGCTGTACGCACCAAAAACACCCATACACACTCAGACACACTCATTTTGTGCCGTACGCACCACACACACACTCTATACGCCGTACGAACCAAACACACACACACTGTATACGCTGTACGCACCACACACACACACACTCTATATGCCGTATGCACCACACACACACTCACACACACTCACACACTCACACTGATACACTCACACAGCCTCTTGTGTGGTACCACCAGCAGAACACCGTCGCACTGTGCCTGCGCGAATTCCATGCAGGCACAGTGAATCATTCGGCTGATCCCGGCGGCAGATAAACGACGTATCTACTGGCAGACGAAGCCGGTCACATTAAAGGGGTTTTCCCATGAACAAAAGTTCATTTTTAAAGATTGTCTGTGTCTGACCGTGTACAGAGCATACCATATCTCCTGGGCAGGGGAGGAAGCAAAAGACAATACTGATATTACAGCAGGGGATCACAGAGGATTCATTTTGTGAGGAAAAAAATATTTCACTGACTGTTTTTAAACAATATTTACCTCACAAAATGTATCTTCTGTGATCTCCTGCTGTAATGTCAGTATTGTCTTTTGCTTCCTCCCCTGCCCAGGAGATGTGGTATGTTCTGTACACGGTCAGACACAGGGGTGAAAGAAACAGAGCACAGGGGGAGACAGCTCAAACGGGACAGCACATGAGGGGAGAACATAGCACAGGAAGGAGAGAGACAGCAGACAAGGGGGATAGCACATGGAGTAGACAGGTCAAAAAAGAAAGCACAGACGGGAGAAGTCCACACATGGGGAAAGAGAGAGTGGATAGGTGGGTGAGCACATGAGGGAGAGAGTCTCAACGCTGCAAAGCCTGCCCTCATTGTGACATTACCGCCCTCGCATCGGGCCTCCATCTAGTTTTCTTATATTTTTTGTAAATGCACCAACCTGACTGTGAAAAATAGAAATAAAAAAATAGAGCTATTAAATAATAGCAATGTTGTTATCAAATATTGTATGGTTAAATATCTTATGGGGTTTTCTAAGGCTATGTGCCCACGTTAGCGTTTTTAAACGCTCAGGAAACTGATCCCCTTCCCAGAAAACGTGCGTCTTTTTTTGCACAAAAGACGCGCGTTTTTGACACGCGTTTTCTGGGAACATTGGGGAAGGCTAAAACCGCTCAGCAATGCGGAAATTAATGAGCATGCTGCGTTTTTAGCCACTAAGCGATTCCTGAGCATTTAAAAACACATGGATTGGCACACAAAGCCAAAAACGCATGCAAATTAATTTGAAGCTTCTTTTAAGCGTTTCTGCAGCGTCTGATTTGGCACAAATGCTGCGGAAACGCTTAAAAAAGCGCGACGTGAGCACACAGCCTAAAAATATAAAAAAAACTTTTTTGTGGGAAAAATCTAAAGTTAAAAAATCTGCTTGCTTCTTTGGAGATGTAACTGAGCCCACTTACCTCTTAGACCCATGTGCAACTGCAGAGGTTACCTCCATGGTATGTCCGCCTCTGCTTTTTTATTTGTTAAAAGTAGTAGCTCATTAAATGCTTGTCAAGATTCATCAACATTTTAAAGTCTAACCTGGACACGCAACATAATGTTTAGAGGGATGTGAGACTATAACTGACTGCCAGGATAAATTAAATGTTTTGGGCTCAGAAATTAAATCATGGTCTTGTTCTAATAGAATATTGATCGGACTTTTCAGTTTGCTACCTATAGAGATTCTCTGTAAAGGTTACCATTAAGTAGCATGCTGTTTCTCCTTCCAGTTATTTTTTTAGAAACAATTTTCATTCCATCTTATAGTACATGAGAAAGTGCTACAACCAGCAGTCATTTCCAACACATGGGATTACATGTTTGAATTTTCAATCTATATTAACTTTCATTTTATAAATATGCTATGGTTTGCATGCTATCATGTACACTTGACTTTTTTTTAGTTTTCTTTTAATAAAAGTGTACCATGATTTTGATAAAACAGGTATTACAGTGGAAAGCTGAAATGTGAATTGAAGTGAAATCTAAAAGGATGAATAGTAGTCATTAGAGATGAGCGACTTTGCCTTTTTTAGGGTCGAGTCTGGTTTCATGAAACCCGACTTTCGCAAAAGTCGGGGCGAACGAAATCGGCCGACTATAGGGAAAAGTCAGAGGCCAACGGAAACACGAAACCCAATGCAAGTCAGTGGGAAAGCAAAGTCGGCAGGGAGTGGAGGACAGTAAACACACCTACAGTGCCCATTTCAATGCCAAAAACATCAATTCTTATTACTGAAGCTTGTCAACCTTAATTTACTTTATAATAATAGTTACACATTGAAAACTGGGGGTTATTTGGCTAAAGTTGTGGGGGGGGTAGGGCTGGCTCCAGGTTTTCATGTGCCCTGGGACAAAGATTGTCAGTGCGCCCCTTTAACACATACCACAACTCATGATGCTCCAATACGGCACAGAAATATAGGTATAGTACAATGACAAATACTTCACTGCTTACATGACATGACTGATCTATTTTAAATTGTACAATAGCTCAAAAAAAGGACAGTATATTACTCCATACAGTATTATTGCCACCACATTGTGCGCCATACAGAATAATGAGCCCCATATATTTCTAAATACAGAATAATTGGTCACTCACATATAATGTTCCATACAGTATATGATGAGCTCCACATAATGCTCCAGTATATGATGGGCCTCATGGATGATGCTCCAGTGTATGATGGGTCCTAATAATGCTTCATATATAATGGGCCCCATTTCTAATGCTCCACTGTATAATGTGCCCCATAGATGCTGCTCCAGTGTCTGATCTGCCCCATTTATAATGCTCCAGTATATGATGATCCCCATGGACGATGCACCAGTGTATTATGGGCCCAAATAATGTTCCATATATAATGGGCTCCATTTCTAATGCTCCAGTGTATAATGGGCCCCGTAAGTGCTGCTCCAGTGTCTGATGTCCCCAATCTGGAATGCTCCAGTATATGATGGGCCTCATGGATGATGCTCCAGTGTATGATGGGCCCTAATAATGCTTCATATATAATGGGCCCCATTTCTAATGCTCCACTGTATAATGTGCCCCATAGATGCTGCTCCAGTGTCTGATCTGCCCCATTTATAATGCTCCAGTATATGATGATCCCCATGGACGATGCACCAGTGTATTATGGGCCCAAATAATGTTCCATATATAATGGGCTCCATTTCTAATGCTCCAGTGTATAATGGGTCCCGTAAGTGCTGCTCCAGTGTCTGATGTCCCCAATCTGGAATGCTCCAGTATATGATGGGCCTCATGGATGATGCTCCAGTGTATGATGGGCCCTAATAATGCCCCATATATAATGGGCCCCATTTCTATTGCTCCAGTGTATAATGGGCCCCGTAAATGCTGCTCCAGTGTCTGATGTCCCCCATTTGGAATGCTCCAGTATATGATGGGCCCCATTTTTAATTAACCCAGGCATGGTATGTGAAAAGAGCTCCATGGAGTAATCTGAAGTGTGTGCTGCCGCATCCTTCACTTTTGGGGTGGGTGAAGGACACAAGGAAAGGGGTTGCTCCTGACCAGAAGCCTGCACTTACGATTCAGTGCTTGCATTTTTTAAACTTCAGAAGAGGAGGCGATAGAACTGGAGACTGTTTCAGCAATGTAAGGCAAAAACAGCTCCTGATGCTCTGGCTTTAAAAGCAGTCTACCTACTCCCAGAAAACGGAGCCTTACAGGCCTTCCAGAGCTACACCATGACGCAGGCTCAACACCTCCTGCCTTAGCTGCTATTGTGTTATAAGTATGGATTACACAAGAATATGAAAAGCTGTAAATGGGTAAGGTAACACAAGCGTACAGCTGTATATAGCGCTGGGGTAATCTTAAAGCACCTAATATATTGCCGGAGTAACAGACAGACGTTCACAGGCTCATTATGGATTACACCAGAATCTAAATAGCTAAAAAGGTTACTGTATCAGAAGCGTACAGCTGTATACAGTGTTGGCCAAATTTGAAATCTCGGTATATATTTCCGGAGTCACCCTCAGACACTCACTCAGTCTGGGTTTGACCATAATTAAAAATGTTGTAAAAAAGGTACTGGATAACAAGATAGCAAGTATATATATATTATAGGGTACAATTGAAATCTCCATATACATAGTCCCGTAGTCACTCAGATGCTTACTCAGTATGGATTTGACCGTAATACTAAATGTCGAACAAAGGTACTGTATAACAAGGTACAAGCTGTATCGAGTATAGGGTAAAATTTGGTATCTCCGATTCACCGTATATATAGAAGGCGTAAACCACACATGCTCACTCACTATGGATGATACCGTAACACAAAATTTTGGACAAAGATACTGTATCAGCACATACCAAGTGTATCCAGTCTAGGGGTAATTGTAAATTTCTGTCTATACTTCCGGAGTCAAACACAGACACTCACAGGCTCACTATGTATTACACCAGAATTTAAAAAGTAGAAGAAGGGAAAGTTAGTCGAAGCGTACAACAGTATACAGTGTTGTGGTACTTTTAAATCTTCGTATATATTTCAATCTCAGTAAGCCAGTCCAGACTCTCCGCTACTGGAAACTACATGGATACAAGTACAGATGGAAAGTCGAGAGTTAGCAGAAATTTGAGAATTACTCATCGTGGGAAAACCTCCCGGTAGAAGTTGCAGAGGCGATGCAGACCCTCAATTACTGTGTCTGTGGAGACAGCGAAAACGGTTCTTTGTGCAGAAAGGATTGCTTTATCGCAGTAGCGTGGATCACATCATCGTTACTCATCTCTATCAAATTGTGATCACAGGGAGAGATGTAGACATGGTCCTCACTGCCTATCATGATGTGTCTGGTCATTTTGGAGTGCAAAAGACAGAAGCCACAGGTCGTAGGCGATTCTATTGGATTGGCATGAGAGGAGACATTGAAAAATGGTGGCAGGAATGTCACACGTCTGTGACTATCACAACTGTGAAAGGTGATCATAAAGCACCACTGCATCAGCTTGTAAGTTGACGTCCATTACAAATGGTAGCCATTGATCATCTGAAGGTAGAGGCCAGCAGGACAGGCCATAGCTACATCGTAACCATCATTGATCAATACACCGAATTTCTAGTGGCCGTCCCTGTGAAGGATTTAACTGCCCAGACTACACAGGGGTGGAGCAGGGAGAGGTAAGTATTGCAACATGCAAGTGCTGTGGCCATTACCAAGCAGGGGGGGCACACTCGTGGTCGACGGTACTGGCACAGTGCCCCTCATCTAAACTGGTGTATCTGACGGCAAGTGGGCCCCCCCACCATCAGAGACACTGTATTGTACTATGAGGGGCCCTGTGCCAGTGCCGTCGGCCATCAGTGGGCCCATCCACCTGTTCAAAGCAATGGCACTTGCCCGGGTGCGCCAGGTGTTGACCCCAGCCATTGGGGGGTGGGTGGGCAGCCCACTTAGGGAGGTTTAAGACATTCAGCTGCTGCAAAGGGTGGAATTGGGCAAGTCCAAGGAAGAGGAGGACAAAAGCGAGGCAGTTTTCTGGCAACCAATGTGTCATCAGGGGAAGGTGGGACAAAATCCTTTGAAACCCATGCATGGTTCATTTTAATGAAGGCTAGATCATCAACATTTTGGGTGGACAGATGGGTCCTTTTTTCTGTCAGGATTGATCCAGCAGCACTGAAGACACTTTCAGATAAAACACTAGCAGCAGGGCAAGCGAGCTACTGTAAGGCATATTGTGCCAATTCAGGCCAGGTGTCCAGTTTAGAGGCCCAATAGTCAAAGGGGAATGACCTGTGAGGGAGAACATCGATATGGGAGGAGAAGTAGTTTGTAACCATAGTTGACAACTGCTGTCTCCTGTCACTTTTAATTGATGCAGTATTAGCAGTCGTGTGAGCGGTACTTGAGAAATCATTCCACAACATGGTCATTAAACCCATGTCTCCAACGCCACTTCGGCTGTGTGCACCACAAACACCTCTTCCATTGTGCCAAGTACGGCTCGTGGGAGAACCAGCACCGCTGCTGTGTGCTGGGAAAGCCTTAAATAAACAGTTTACCAGAGTTGCTTGTTTGTTAGCCAATATTATCCCTAGGTTCTCCTGTGACATGATGTTGTGTAATTTGCCTTTGTAGCGTGGATCAAGGATGCTGGCGAGCCAGTAGTCGTCATCCCTCATCATTTTGGCAATGCAGGGGTCCCTTTTTAGGATCCGCAAGGCATAACCGCACATGTGGGCCAATGTTCCAGGTGTCAATTCTGCACTGCCACTGCTGGGTGGAGGAGCACTTTCTGACAAATCCACATCCCTACAGTCATGCACAAACACTGCACCTGACCTTGGAATGCCAACATTTTCTCTTGCCCCCCTCAGAAGCATCCTCCTGCCCAAAATAATCATCCCCCTCATCCTTCTCCTCTTCCTCTTCTTCCTCCACCTCGTCCAGGAGAGTTCCCTGACCAGACAATGGCTGACTATCATCAAGGCTTCCCTCCTCCTCCGCTGCAGACGCCTGATCCTTAATGTGCATCAAACTTTGCATGACCAGGCGCATAAGTGGGATGCTCATCCTTATGATGGCATCATCTGCGCTTTTGTGCATTCCTCAAAACACTGAAGGACTTTACAGAGGTCTTTCAGCTTTGACCACTGCACACCCAACAATTCCATGTCTTCCCTCAAACTGCCTGCCCGTGTATCCTCCCACAGATGCATTACAGCCTGCCTCTGTTCGCACAGCCTCTCAACCATGTGCAGGGTGGAGTTCCACCTTGTTGCAATGTCTATGATTTGGCGGTGCTTGGGGAGGTGGAGCAATCACTGCAGCTTCTATATACGAGTGGATTGGATGTTTGAGAGATGGATGTGCGAGCACAGTCTTCGCACCTTATGTAGCAGGGATGTTAACTCCGGATAATTATTAAGGAAGCACTGCACCACCAGGTTCAAAGTGTGAGCCAGGCAAGGTATGTGTGTGAGTTTTGCATCGGCTATGGTTGCCACAAAATTATGGCCGTTATCACTGACTACCTTGCCTGCCTCAAGATGTAGACTGCCCAGCCATGACTCAGTTTGTCGCTGCAAGTGGTCAGCCAGTACCTCCACGGTGTGTCTGTTGTCGCCCAAAGACATCATCTTTAACACAGCCTGTTGATGCTTACCACTAGCTGTTCAATAGTGGGACACCTCGTGTGCAACACTGCCAGCTGCGGATGGAGTGCTCGTGCGACTGCGCTCTGTGGACGAGCTTTCGCTGATGGAGGAGGAGGAGGGTCGAAAGCCTACAGCCAACTGTTTCCTATACCGTGGGCTAGGCAGCACTGTTCCACCGCTGCTGTCCCCTGTGGAGCCTGCATCCACCACATTAACCCAGTGCGCAGTGATGGACACGTAATGGCCCTGGCCATGCCTACTGGTCCATGCATCTGTTGTGAGGTGCACCTTTCCACTCACTGACTGTTTTAGTGCATGGACAATGCGGTCTTTCACATGCCGGTGGAGGGCAGGGATGGCTTTTCGAGAAAAGAAGTGCTGACTGGGTAGGTCATAGCGTGGGAACACGTAGGCCATGAGCTCGTGGAAAGCTTCGCTTTCAACCAAACGGTAGAGCATCATCTCTAATGAGATTAGTTTGGCAATGTAGGCGTTCAAACACAGTGTTCACGGATGAGAGGATGAGTACTTTCTTGTCCTACTCAGAGTGTCTGGTAGGGTGAGCTGGACTGGAGAGCTGCATATGGGGGAAGTAGCGGTGGACTGGACGGAGTGAGAGGGGGTTGGTGATGGTATTGGTGGTGATGGCCTAGATTCAGTGTTGTGTTGCAAAACCATTGTGATTCCCTGAGTGCTTTGGCCTTGCGATGACACCTCCACATTTAGTGCCGATGGTGTGCTTAACGGTGGCGGTGGTCTTACAGTGGGGGAAGCGATGGAGCATTGCTGGCTACCTTCAGTCGGAGCTGGTGCACATGTGCTACCTAAGGTTTTGTAGTCCGTCAACGCTTGCAAGTGCATGTTGATTAAATGTCTAAGCATGCAACTGGTATTCAAATTTCTGAGCTGTTTACCTCAGCTAAAGGTCCTTCCGCACTTCTTACAGGTAACCTTTGCTTCATCAGTAGGATTTTGGACAAAGAAGTGCCACACTGCACTCTTCCTACTATGGTAAATATTTTCTGGCCTTGCATGCTGTGCTAAGTTGACCGTCTGGCCAAGCTGTCCTGCAACTTTTTTAGTTTTTGCTCCACGTTTTTGGACAGCTACGGGCCTGCCAGATAACTGCTGCTGCGATGTCAATGCCTGCTGCGGATCCTTCTCCTTATCTGAACTATTGCCAGCGCCACCCTCCTCCCCCAATGGATGCCAATCCGGGTCAAGAACTGGGTCATCCATCACCTCCTCTTCAAAGTAATCTGCACCTTCCCCTTTACCTTCCTCTGTGTCACCGTGTAAGGTGGTAGAGTATGCGGGAAGGGGCACCAGAGTTTCATCAGGGTCAGATTCTGACTCAATAGAATGCGAAGGCAATGTAGTGCTCTGGGTCGATGTACCAGCAGAATCATCTAGCAGTGGCTGTGCATCAGTGCACTCCATGTCAGATTCATCTTGGACTGGGGAATTCTGGATTTGACTGGATAACCCAGGCATGGTATTTGAAAAGAGCTCCATAGAGTAATCTGAAGTGTAGGCTGCTGCATCCTTAACTTTTGGTGGGGGTGAAGGACACAAGGAAAGGTGTTTTTCCTGACCAGCACCCTGCACTGACGACTCTGTGCTTGCAGGTTTCGAACATTCAGAAGAGGAGGCAATAGAGCTGGTGGCTGTTTCGGCAATGTACGCCAAAACCTGTTCCTGATGCTCCGGCTTTAAAAGCGGTTTTCCTACTCCAAGAAAAGGTAACCTTACAGGACTTCTTGGGCCAGACAATGACGCAGGCTCAACACCTCCTGCCTTAGCTGATATTGTGCTTTTGCCAGAACCAGCCGATGCACCACCACCATCAGTACCAGCTGCGCCCCCCTGCCCAAGTCCACGGCCTCTTCCACCATACATCCTCATGTTTGGGAAAATGTACCAAAAATACCAGCAGAGAGATGGTACTGTATGAGGAGCGTCCACCTATGTAAGGTGTATTAAAAAAATTAAATCTACTCGTACGTATATATTTTGTTAGTCACAGACGCTCACACAGTATGTATTTGACCGTAATCCAAAAGAAGATATACGGAACTGTATCAGAAGTGTACAGCTGTATACGTTTTTTGTCTAACTAACAATATCCGTATATGTATTTATGGAGTGTCACACAAACACATGCTGACTCTGTATAGATGTGACTGTAATGCGAACGGCAAATATACAATACTGTTTGAGAATCGGACAGCTCTATACGGTGTTTGCATGGAAAATTGTCAATTTCCGTCTATTTTTATACGGACTGACACACGCTGTCTCTGTCTAGTTTTGACTGTAATCAAACAGCAGATATACGAAACTGAAAAGCGGACAGCTCTCTAAGGTGTAGGTCTGTAAAAATGGAAAATTTCCTATGGCTTGTTTTTCCAGAGTCACACCCAGATAGCTTCTATTTGTCCGTGATACAAGGCGGTACACGGTAGTGTGTGAGGAGCGTACACCGCTATACGGTGTGTGTATGGAAAATTGTCAATCTCTGTCTATTTGTATACAGACTGACACACGCTGTCTCTGTCTGGTTTTGACCGTAATCAAACAGAAGATATACGAAACTGTTTGAAAAGCGGACAGCTCTCTAAGGTGTAGGTCTGGAAAAATGGAAAATCTCCTTGGCTTGTTTATCCAGAGTCACACCCAGATAGCTTTTATTTGTCCGTGATACAAGGCGGTACACGGTAGTGTGTGAGGAGCGTACACCGCTATACGGTGTGTGTATGGAAAATTGTCAATCTCCGTCTATTTTTATACGGACTGACACACACTGTCTCTGTCTAGTTTTGACCGTTATCAAACAGCAGATATACGAAACTGTTTGAAAAACGGACAGCTCTCTAAGGTGTAGGTCTGGAAAAATGGAAAATCTCCTCGGCTTGTTTTTCCAGAGTCACACCCAGATAGCTTCTATTTGTCCGTGATACAAGGCGGTACACGGTAGTGTGTGAGGCGCGTACACCACTATACGGTGTGTGTATGGAAAATTGTCAATCTCCGTCTATTTTTATACGGACTGACACACGCTGTCTCTGTCTAGTTTTGACCGTTATCAAGCAGCAGATATACGAAACTGTTTGAAAAGCGGACAGCTCTCTAAGGTGTAGGTCTGGAAAAAAGGAAAATCTCCTCAGCTTGCTTTTCAAGAGTCACACACAGATAGCTTCTATTTGTCAGTGATACAAGGCAGTACATGGTAGTGTGTGAGGAGCATACACCGCTATACGGTGTCTGTATGGAAAATTGTCAATCTCCGTCTATTTGTATATGGACTGACACATGCTGTCTCTGTCTAGTTTTGACCGTTATCAAACAGCAGATATACAAAACTGTTTCAAAAGCAGACAGCTCTCTAAGGTGTAGGTCTGGAAAAATGGAAGATCTCCTCAGCTTATTTTTCCAGAGTCACACACAGATAGCTTCTATTTGTCCGTGACACAAGGCGGTACACGGTAGTGTGTGAGGAGCGAACACTGCTATACGGTGTCTGTATGGAAAATTGTCAATCTCTGTCTATTTGTATACGGTCTGACACACGCTGTCTCTGTCTAGTTTTGACCGTAATCAAACAGAAGATATACGAAACTGTTTGAAAAGCAGACAGCTCTATAAGGTGTAAGTCTGGAAAAATGGAAAATCTCCTCGGCTTGTTTTTCCAGAGTCACACGCAGATAGTTTCTATTTGTCCGTGATACTAGCCGGTAAACGGTAGTGTGTGAGGAGCGTACACTGCTACATGGTATGTGAAAAAATGAATGCTCAGTAACTCACCAGAACAAAATAATAAAAGTTGGAGTGCTTTGAAAAAAGCAGTTTGAACAGCAGTGTGCACACAGCAATGCAGCTAGCAGATTGCCTTTAAAGGCAGCCTAATCACCACCAGCGCTGGTGCACACAACAAAAATCCTCCCCTTTCACTGCACACTAACTGTACAGTGAAAAGCGCTATCAGCAGAAGCAATTTTGTTTTTCTTCTTCCCTGCCTAACGCTCTCCCTAATCAGAATCAGCAGCAGCACCTCTCCCTATTCTAAAATCGTCAGAAGTAAGATGGCGGTCACGGCCTTTTATACCCACTGTGACGCCACACAAAGCCAGCCAATCACTTCAATGCCCTTCTCTAAGATGGTGGTGGCCGCTGCCCATGTCATCGTGTTGCCCACAGTGTGCATCCTCCATCATTGGCAGCATTATTTGAAACACGACTTTGGCGCTCTGATTGGCGACCTCACGCTATGGTCGGGTTTCAATCGGCGAAACCCAACTTTAGCTAAAGTCGGCTATTTTTAATTTGACCAACCCGTTTTGCTCAACTCTAGTAGTGAGTGATGATTCAGCACTGAAATGCTCGAGTTCTTGGTAATCGAATCAAACACGTTGGATGCTTGGACGGGATCGACTTCAGTAACGAGCATAATGGAAGTAAATGTGAATCTCGAGTATTTTTCTGGAGGATAGTCGGTCTCAATTTCTCTGTCTCTCTGTCCTCGGAGTTCTGTAGCTCATAAAGAGTCCAGCAGACAGAGGAGTCCCCGCGCTCCCACCAGGGGATACCCCTCTTCAAGGCGTCACGCAGCTCAGATGATTCAAATGAGCTACTTATGGGGACCCAAGTGCTCGAGCACCACGCAATACTCTGCACTGCTCCTTACTCGATGGAGTACCCTGATGATTGATTGAGAACTGAGCAGTGCTGAGCATGCTCGCCCATCACTTTAATAATAATAATAATAAATTTTATTTCTATAGCGCCGACATATTCCGCAGCACTTTACATTTCAGAGGGGACTTGTACAGACAATAAACATTACAGCATAACAATAATCACATAGATCATAATAGACACCAAGAGGAATGAGGGCCCTGCTCGCAAGCTTACAATCTATGAGGAAAAAAGGGGAGACACGAAAGGTGGGTGGTAACAGTTGCCCTGATTGTATGGACCAGCCATAATGTTAAGTGTGTAACAGTACAGATGCAGAGGTCTAATGGATGCATAAAGCATGTGGGAACATAATGCGGGTACCTGGTTATGGTAAAAACTTTTGGCTGTGCCACATAGGGATAGATTAGGTTAATGTGTTGAGGCGGTAGGTCAGTCTGAATAAATGCATTTCCAGGGCACGCTTAAAATTGTGGGGATTGGGGACTAATTGTATTGACCTGGGAAGTGCATTCCAAAGAATTGGGGCAGCACGTGTATAGTCTTGGAGACGGGAGTGGGAGGTTCTGATTATTGAGGATGCTATCCTCAGGTCATCAGCAGAATGGAGGGCACGGGTAGGATGGTATACTGAAACAAGGGAGGAGATGTAGGGTGGTGCTGAGCCATGAAGAGCTTTGTGGGTGAGGGTAATAAGTTTGTACTGGATTCTGGAGTAGATGGGTAGCCAGTGTAATGACTGGCACAAGGTAGAGGCATCGGTGTAACGATTGGCGAGGAATATGATCCTGGCTGCAGCATTCAAGACAGATTGGAGGGGGGAGAGTTTGGTAAGAGGGAGACCGATTAGAAGGGAGTTACAATAGTTGAGATGAGAATGAATAAGAGAAACAGCCAGAGTTTTTGCGGAATCAAAAGTAACAAAAGGTCGAATTCTAGAAATGTTTTTGAGGTGCAGATAACAAGAGCGAGCCAGTGATCGTAGGTGGGGACAAAGGATGACCCCAAGACAGCGGGCATGTTGCCGGGGAGTAATAGTGGAACCACACACGGAAATGGCAATGTCGGGTATAGGTACATTAGTAGCGGGAGGAAACACAAGGAGTTCAGTCTTTGACAGGTTCAGTTTCAGATATAGTGAGGACATGATGTTAGACACAGCGTTTAGACAATCGCCGGTGTTTTCTAGAAAGGCTGGCGTGATGTCAGGAGAAGAAGCGTATAATTGGGTGTCGTCAGCATAGAGATGGTACTGGAAACCAAATCTACTGATTGTCTGACCAATAGGGGCAGTATACAAAGAGAAGAGGAGGGAGCCTAGGACTGATCCTTGAGGAGCCCCAACAGTAAGAGGAAGAAGAGAGGAGGAGGAGCCAGCAAAAGATACAGTAAAGGAACGGTCAGAGAGATAGGAGGAGAACCAGGAGAGAACGCTGTCCTTGAGGCCAATGGAATGGAGCATAGTGAGGAGGAGCTGATGATCCACAGTGTCGAATGCTGCAGAGAGATCCAAGAGAATTAGCATGGAGTAATGACCATTTGATTTAGCTGTTAGTAGATCATTAGAGACTTTAGTGAGGGCAGTTTCAGTAGAGTGTAAAGAGCGGAAACCGGATTGGAGAGGGTCGAGAAGAGTGTTATCAAAGAGATAGCGGATAAGACGGGAGTGGACCAGGCGTTCAAGGAGTTTAGAGATGAAGGGAAGATTAGAGACAGGTCTATAGTTAGCAGCACACTTATGCTAGTTTTCTTTAAAAAATCTGCTTGGTTAAACAACATGCACAGAAAAGCTATTTAACATTTTAGTTACAGTGAGTACATCAAAAAAATTACATTAGCCTGCCTAAAATACTTGTTTAGAAACCATAAATCCAACAGGTACATATTTAATTTATAAATGAGTATTCAAGTCAAAATGTATATTACAAGAGTAATAAAAACCCATATAAGCCATTCCAAAACAAATATAGCAAGAAAATTGGAGGAAGGAAGTGTTTCACTCTTGTCAGATAGGTACATGATCACATTTGGACTTTTTCTGACCACTTATGATGCACAGATCATTCATGTACTATTTCTATGTCTTAGGCCCCTTCACACGTCAGTTTTTCATGTCCGTATGTGGTCCGTTTTTTAAGGACCGCAAATATGGACAAATGCATACCCATTGTGTTCAATGGTGGCGCGCACATGTCAAGTTCTTTTCACAGACCCCGTGTCCGTGTGAAAAACTCGCAGACATGTCCATTTTCTTAGAGCACCATGGATGAAATGCGTGCCACGCACATGCATCACATCCATATGTCATCAATGTGACTCGTACCGATGCATGGGAAAAGCCATACAGCTAGCGCTTTTCCCAGGTGCCAAAGACAGCTCTGATCTTCTGATCATTCTTGTCTGGTCTGTCTGTACTCAGCGTGACCAAGCTACAATTATGGAAGTTGTATTTAGTACCAGCTGTGTATATTGTGTGTGAAAATTGGCATGGGCTCTGTGATGGACTCAGCTCCTGCTGAGCCCATTTTTTGAGTGGACCCTCTGGGTCGTGGCACCCACCCACCGAGGGCGAGCTGACCTTGTGAGATTCCACCCCCTATACAGGGAGTGTCAGGGGCAAGACCAAGGGGGTGAGCCACCACGACTGCTGGGACCAGACGGCCGGCTCAGGGGACACTAGACGAGTGTCTGACGACAAGGACAAGCAGGAAGCAAGACGAGACTAGACGTAGGTGCAAGGTATCTTCATTAGAATAACACAGGATCACATACAGAGTAAACAAGCAAAACGTGCGAGGTGCGCGCGTGAGCACGCCAAGGTCCATAACATGGTACGTGCCAGATGGCACGCCTAGGCACAGGTAATGGCATGATGGCATCGGACTCCGGACTGCTGGCAAACCGACAGGGTCCAGGGATCAGGCTGCGGACGTCAGCTCCGGACATCAGGCCGTAGTCATCTGGTTCCGGACCTCTGGCAACGGTCGGCAGGTTCCGGGCATCCGGCAGGCAAACCAGGGTTCAGGCAAGGAGGCACGACAGATATCCAAGCAGGGTGCGTGTTTAGGGAACACGCCAAGGTCCAAGGCTAGGTGCGTGTGTAGGGGACACGCCAGGGTCCAAGGCTAGGTGCGTGTGTAGGGGACACGCCAGGGTCCAAGGCTAGGTGCGTGTGTAGGGGACACGCCAGGGTTCAAAGCGAGGTGCGTGTGTAGGGGACACGCCAAGGTTCACAAACGAGACAGGGTGCGTGTGTAGAGCCACGCCAAAGCATAGAATAAGACAGTGCGCGTAGAGACACGCCAAGGCACAAGGTACAAGACAGTGCGTGTAGAGACACGCCAAGGTACAAGGTATAAGACAGAGTGCGTGTAGAGACACGCCAAGGTTCAAGGTACAAGACAGAGTGCGTGTTGAGACACGCAAAGGCACAAGACAGGGTGTGTGTAGAGACACGCCAAGGTTCAAGGCAGGGTGCGTGCTAGAAGCCACGCCAGGCACAAGGAAGGGCTGCGTGCTAGGAGCCACGCAGGGACGCACACCTCACTGGCCAATGCACATGGCTGTAACGCCAGCACGAGGCACGACTAAGGCACAGGAGGGGGCAAAGGAACCTTCGTGCTAGGAGCCACGCCAGGTTCAGGGCAGGGTGCGTGCTAGGAGCCACGCCAGGGTTCAAGGCAGGGTGCGTGCTAGGAGCCACGCCAGGGTTCAAGGCAGGGTGCGTGCTAGGAGCCACGCCAGGGTTCAAGGCAGGGTGCGTGCTAGGAGCCACGCCAGGGTTCAAGGCAGGGTGCATGCTAGGAGCCACGCAGGGGGCACGCCACACTGGCCAGTGCACACGGCTGTACACAAACACGTGGCACTTACCACGGCACAGGAGACGGCCAAGGGGAACCCACACCGGGGTTCAATGCAAGTACAAGGCAGGGAAACAAGGCAAGGAACACAAGCAGAAACAGAGCCAGGTCAGAGCGAGGACAGAGTCTAGCAGCGGAGCGTAGGCAGAAGCCCAGAGCCGGGCCAAGGGAAGACCTTGGGACTAGACAAAGAAACGAGCACTAAGGAGAGGAGAAATGGTGCGTGTGCCAGGGAGCACTACAGAGCACCATAGGAGAGAGCGAGGAAGAGCAAGCAAAGACTGAGACCATAGGGAGGAACACAAAGCAAGGAATAGCAAGGCAGAGAACACAGGGAGGACTACAAGTCAAAGCATAGCAAAAGCAAGACATGGCAAAACAGGCGAGGCAGAGAACAAAGGAAGGACTACAAGTCAAAGCATAGCTAAGGCGAGACATAGCAAAACAGACTAAGACAAAGAACAGCAGAAGGACTACAAGGCAAAGCAAGGCAAAGACAAGCATGGCACGAGAGACAACACAAGACATGGCACAAGACAAGAGGCGGAATACGAGCACGGAGCGTGTGCAGAGACGCACTACAGAGCAAAGTGCAAGGGCACAGAATAGAGGGAGCAACCCCACAGACCCAGAGCCTTGCAGAGAAGCAACACAATAATCAGGCCCTGAGCATAGGAAGAGGCGGCCTGATATAGGGCATAGCACCTCCTCCTCCAGGTCAGGACCAGGGGAGAACTTCCGGGATTCTAGACATGACGAGATGATAGCAGAACCAGACAGTGCAGGATCTTAGGAAACGTCACATGATCAGGGTTTCAGACATGACGAGATGATCACCGAACCAACCAGTGCAGGATCCTAGGAAGAACACATGATCCGGGATTCTAGACATGACGAGATGATTGCAGAACCAGACAGTGCAGGATCTTAAGAAACATCACATGATCAAGGACTCCAGACATGACGAGAAGATCACAGAAGGCAGAGCAGAAACGCAGGGATCCTGCAGCTCAGACATGAGGTGAGTCTGCACACAGCTCTAGCGAACATGCAGGACAGCAGACAAAACATGCGCATGCACATAGCTCCAGGAGTTCTTGAGACAAACAGACATGGCAGACATGACAGTACCCCCCTCTTTAAGCCCCCTCTCACCGGGGCTGGAAAGAAGAAAAAAAAAAAAATTTTCTTCGGCAGAAACCAGAGTTTAGTACAAACCACTCCAACAATGTTGATCCGACATCTGAAACGGACACCTGCACCGGTCAAGACACAGGAGCCGCTAACGAGACATGAAGATCCAGTGGGGAGGACTGCGGTTAGACAAGCAAGTCTTCTTACTCTGGCTGCCATCATTTCCAAATGAGTCCAGAAGTCAAGGGCCAGGTCTGATTTACATCAGAAGAGTGGCCGGGGTACCGCCATATTCAGGAGAGTCCAGGAGACAGAGCAGATCAGATTCTATAACAGACGGGTCATCAGACGAGTAGCCGAGGTACCAGTGGAGTCCATGGCCTGATTAACTGTGACGGACTCAGCTCCTGCTGAGCCCATTTTTTGAGTGGACCCTCTGGGTCGTGGCACCCACCCACCGAGGGCGAGCTGACCTTGTGAGATTCCACCCCCTATACAGGGAGTGTCAGGGGCAAGACCAAGGGGGTGAGCCACCACGACTGCTGGGACCAGACGGCCGGCTCAGGGGACACTAGACGAGTGTCTGACGACAAGGACGAGCAGGAAGCAAGACGAGACTAGACGTAGGTGCAAGGTATCTTCATTAGAATAACACAGGATCACATACAGAGTAAACAAGCAAAACGTGCGAGGTGCGCGCGTGGGCACGCCAAGGTCCATAACATGGTACGTGCCAGATGGCACACCTAGGCACAGGTAATGGCATGATGGCATCGGACTCCGGACTGCTGGGAAACCGACAGGGTCCAGGGATCAGGCTGCGGACGTCAGCTCCGGACATCAGGCCGTAGTCATCTGGTTCCGGACCTCTGGCAACGGTCGGCAGGTTCCGGGCATCCGGCAGGCAAACCAGGGTTCAGGCAAGGAGGCACGACAGATATCCAAGCAGGGTGCGTGTTTAGGGAACACGCCAAGGTCCAAGGCTAGGTGCGTGTGTAGGGGACACGCCAGGGTCCAAGGCTAGGTGCGTGTGTAGGGGACACGCCAGGGTTCAAGACTAGGTGCAAGGCAAGGTGCGTGTGTAGGGGACACGCCAGGGTTCAAAGCGAGGTGCGTGTGTAGGGGACACGCCAAGGTTCACAAACGAGACAGGGTGCGTGTGTAGAGCCACGCCAAAGCATAGAATAAGACAGTGCGCGTAGAGACACGCCAAGGCACAAGGTACAAGACAGTGCGTGTAGAGACACGCCAAGGTACAAGGTATAAGACAGAGTGCGTGTAGAGACACGCCAAGGTTCAAGGTACAAGACAGAGTGCGTGTTGAGACACGCAAAGGCACAAGACAGGGTGCGTGTAGAGACACGCCAAGGTTCAAGGCAGGGTGCGTGCTAGAAGCCACGCCAGGCACAAGGAAGGGCTGCGTGCTAGGAGCCACGCAGGGACGCACACCTCACTGGCCAATGCACACGGCTGTAATGCCAGCACGAGGCACGACTAAGGCACAGGAGGTGGCAAAGGAACCTTCGTGCTAGGAGCCACGCCAGGTTCAGGGCAGGGTGCGTGCTAGGAGCCACGCCAGGGTTCAAGGCAGGGTGCGTGCTAGGAGCCACGCCAGGGTTCAAGACAGGGTGCGTGCTAGGAGCCACGCCAGGGTTCAAGGCAGGGTGCGTGCTAGGAGCCACGCAGGGGGCACGCCACACTGGCCAGTGCACATGGCTGTACACAAACACGTGGCACTTACCACGGCACAGGAGACGGCCAAGGGGAACCCACGCCGGGGTTCAATGCAAGTACAAGGCAGGGAAACAAGGCAAGGAACACAAGCAGAAACAGAGCCAGGTCAGAGCGAGGACAGAGTCTAGCAGCGGAGCGTAGGCAGAAGCCCAGAGCCGGGCCAAGGGAAGACCTTGGGACTAGACAAAGAAACGAGCACTAAGGAGAGGAGAAATGGTGCGTGTGCCAGGGAGCACTACAGAGCACCATAGGAGAGAGCAAGGAAGAGCAAGCAAAGACTGAGACCATAGGGAGGAACACAAAGCAAGGAATAGCAAGGCAGAGAACACAGGGAGGACTACAAGTCAAAGCATAGCAAAAGCAAGACATGGCAAAACAGGCGAGGCAGAGAACAAAGGAAGGACTACAAGTCAAAGCATAGCTAAGGCGAGACATAGCAAAACAGACTAAGACAAAGAACAGCAGAAGGACTACAAGGCAAAGCAAGGCAAAGACAAACATGGCACGAGAGACAACACAAGACATGGCACAAGACAAGAGGTGGAATACGAGCACGGAGCGTGTGCAGAGACGCACTACAGAGCAAAGTGCAAGGGCACAGAATAGAGGGAGCAACCCCACAGACCCAGAGCCTTGCAGGGAAGCAACACAATAATCAGGCCCTGAGCATAGGAAGAGGCGGCCTGATATAGGGCATAGCACCTCCTCCTCCAGGTCAGGACCAGGGGAGAACTTCCGGGATTCTAGACATGACGAGATGATAGCAGAACCAGACAGTGCAGGATCTTAGGAAACGTCACATGATCAGGGTTTCAGACATGACGAGATGATCACCGAACCAACCAGTGCAGGATCCTAGGAAGAACACATGATCCGGGATTCTAGACATGACGAGATGATTGCAGAACCAGACAGTGCAGGATCTTAAGAAACATCACATGATCAAGGACTCCAGACATGACGAGAAGATCACAGAAGGCAGAGCAGAAACGCAGGGATCCTGCAGCTCAGACATGAGGTGAGTCTGCACACAGCTCTAGCGAACATGCAGGACAGCAGACAAAACATGCGCATGCACATCGCTCCAGGAGTTCTTGAGACAAACAGACATGGCAGACGTGACCGGCTCCTGCATAATTTTGATTACCAGCAGAGGGAAAGTCCAGGGCTTGGGGTTGATGTTACTAATCTGGAAAATGGGCAATGCCCCAATAGATTCCCAAGCTATTAATAACAGCTCATAGCTGTTTGCTTAGCCTTTACTGGTTAGTTTACGGGGACCACAGAAAAAAGATGTAGGGTCAACCTATAAATTCTAACCAGCAAAGTCTAAGCATACAGCTAAAGGTTAATATTGATAGCCTGGGAAGGGGCCAGAGATATTGTCCCCCTCCCAGGCTACTAACATCAGCACTTAGCTGGCCCAAAAGTGGCACATCCTTAAGATGTGTCAAATCTGGCACTTAGCCTTGCTCTTCCTACTTGACCTGGTGCGGGTACGGTAGCAAATGTGGTAATCGGGGTGGGGCTGATGTCAACTTTGTATTGTCAAATAAAGTCCGTGGAGCCTCATTTAAGAGTCTCAAACACGGGACTAGCCAGATCTTCCTCCAGGGAAGAACCCAGCCAAGGAGTGGCTCCTTTCGGAAACCACCATTACCACCATATTAAGTGGCCCTTTAAGTCAATATCCAGCTCTTTACGAGTTTACAGATATGACAAGGGAAATACCAAGGCCAGGTATCCATTCACAGACAGCTGTTTCGGGGTGTTGCCCCTCATCAGTGTGGAGTAGGATTCTGGCTAGGTGGGAGCAATGCCTAGTAGACCAACATCACGAAACAATCACTGACCTCAGGGAGACCAGTCAAAGAAAACACTGCGGCAGCCGGCAAAGGTGCTCAATCACAGTGAAATCCTAGGTGCATTGCTCCCTGGGAAATACAAATATGCAAATAAAGTCCGTGGAACCTCATTTTAGAGTCTCAAACATGGGACTAGCCATATCTTCCTCCAAGGAAGGACTGGTCTCCCTGAGGTCAGTGATTGAGCGCCTTTGCCGGCTGCTGCAGTTGGCAGAGGGAAGCATGAATTGCTCTATAATTTCCTGGTGAATGGCCGCGCTGACTTTGGTCTTGATAAAACACAGTGTACCTATACCAGCAGATGACATGGCTCCCCAAACCATCAGTGATTGTGGAAACGTCACACTAGACCTTAAACAGCTTGGAGTGTCTGTCCCTTCACTATTCCTCCAGACTCTGGAACCTTGATTTCCATGGTCTAATGTTAAGTATCCACAATCAATGTTGGTTTCGGGAGCCATGTCATCTGCTGGTGTGGGTCCACTGTGTTTTATCAAGACCAAAGTCAGCACAGCCGTCTACCAGGAAGTTTGAGAGCACTTTATGCTTCCCTCTACCGACAAGCTTATTGGAGATGAAAATTTCATTCTCCAGTAGGAATTGGCACCTGTCCACACTGCCAAAAGTACCAATTCTTGGTTTAAAAACAACAGTATCACTGTGCTTGATTGGCGAGCAAACTCATCTGACCTTAACCCCATAGAGAATCTATGGAGTATTATCAAGAAGAAGATGAGAGACGCCAGACCCAACAATGCAGACGAGCATTGCAGACGAGCTGAAGGCTGCTATCAAAGCAACCTGGGATTCCATAACACATCTTCCATAACGCATCAGCAGTGCCACAGGCTGATTGCCTCCATGCCACATGGCATTGATGCAGTAACTGATGCAAAAGGAGCCCCAACCAAGTATTTAGTTCATTTACTGTATATACATTTCAGTAGGCCAAAATTTTGGATTTTAAAATCATTTTTTCAAGCTGGTGTTATAAAGTATTCTAATTTACTGAGATAATGACTTGGGTTTTCATTGGCTGTAAGCCATAATTCTCAACATTAACAGAAATAAACACTTGAAATACATCACTTTGTTTGTAATGACTCAATCTAATAAATGAGTTTCACTTTTTGTATTGAAGAACTGAAATAAATTAATTTTTGATGATATTCTAATTTTGTGAGATGCACCTGTATATGAATGAGTAATTTGATACAGTAATACCACTACCAAGATCACTACGGCATTATAGTGATGCACAGGCAATCCCCTCATGCTTATTTTCTGTGTAACAGGTGCCAAACATGTGAGGGTTTAAGTCTAATACTGTGCACCGGCTAAAGCTCACCGAGTGCCAAGCACATTCGAGCACCCAGACACTCAAGTGATATCCGGGTATTACCGAGCACGTTTGCTCATCCCTACAATTCATATGTTCGACTGCTTTCATATAAAGGAGTATACTCACTCCCAATTTTGTCTAAGAACACCTCTATAACTAAATAATGGTATCTAAACTTCTCCAAGAGCAACTGCTTTCAACAAGCCAGAAGCAATTTGATGATGAACAATGATGGTGCATCATGTCAAAAACCAAAAGGAGGGTTTTGCGTATGAGTGGCAACGATCTGAAGATGAAGTGAGGACCAGACTTGTGACAGCGAGAAGTAGAGGGGCCAGAGAGGTGAGCTGTGATATGAATATGAGTATTCTTTTTATTTTTTACATATTATGCTTGTTATGCTCTGGGATCTAATAAGACCCCAGAGCATAGTACGGGTCATTAAATTTGCTGAGTATA
Organism: Dendrobates tinctorius; assembly: GCF_039654945.1. Lineage (NCBI taxonomy): Eukaryota > Metazoa > Chordata > Amphibia > Anura > Dendrobatidae > Dendrobates > Dendrobates tinctorius. The sequence continues at coordinate 4,522,687 of NW_027361833.1, forward strand.
ACTTCTGTGTAAATAGAACTTCCTGCACTAACAGGCAAATTCACATTTTGCCTCACCCCTTCATCTTTATTGTTTGGTAATATTAATTACTTATACACCTGACTGGACTCCTACAAAATTCCTGGTTTTGTGCAAGTGTATCTAGAAAAATGTACTGCTGTTTTGATAGCAAAAGTTGGCCATACCAAATATACAGTGGGGCAAAAAAGTATTTAGTCAGTCAGCAATAGTGCAAGTTCCACCACTTAAAAAGATGAGAGGCGTCTGTAATTTACATCATAGGTAGACCTCAACTATGGGAGACAAACTGAGAAAAAAAAATCCAGAAAATCACATTGTCTGTTTTTTTTTCCTTTTATTTGCATATTATGGTGGAAAATAAGTATTTGGTCAGAAACAAGCAATCAAGATTTCTGGCTCTCACAGACCTGTAACTTCTTCTTTAAGAGTCTCCTCTTTCCTCCACTCATTACCTGTAGTAATGGCACCTGTTTAAACTTGTTATCAGTATAAAAAGACACCTGTGCACACCCTCAAACAGTCTGACTCCAAACTCCACTATGGTGAAGACCAAAGAGCTGTCAAAGGACACCAGAAACAAAATTGTAGCCCTGCACCAGGCTGGGAAGACTGAATCTGCAATAGCCAACCAGCTTGGAGTGAAGAAATCAACTGTGGGAGCAATAATTAGAAAATGGAAGACATACAAGACCACTGATAATCTCCCTCGATCTGGTGCTCCACGCAAAATCCCACCCCGTGGGGTCAGAATGATCACAAGAACGGTGAGCAAAAATCCCAGAACCACGCGGGGGGACCTAGTGAATGAACTGCAGAGAGCTGGGACCAATGTAACAAGGCCTACCATAAGTAACACACTACGCCACCATGGACTCAGATCCTGCAGTGCCAGACATGTCCCACTGCTTAAGCCTGTACATGTCCGGGCCCATCTGAAGTTTGCTAGAGAGCATTTGGATGATCCAGAGGAGTTTTGGGAGAATGTCCTATGGTCTGATGAAACCAAACTGGAACTGTTTGGTAGAAACACAACTTGTCATGTTTGGAGGAAAAAGAATACTGAGTTGCATCCATCAAACACCATACCTACTGTAAAGCATGGTGGTGGAAACATCATGCTTTGGGGCTGTTTCTCTGCAACGGGGCCAGGACGACTGATCCGGGTACATGAAAGAATGAATGGGGCCATGTATCGTGAGATTTTGAGTGCAAACCTCCTTCCATCAGCAAGGGCATTGATGATGAAACGTGGCTGGGTCTTTCAACATGACAATGATCCAAAGCACACCACCAGGGCAACGAAGGAGTGGCTTCGTAAGAAGCATTTCCAGGTCCTGGAGTGGCCTAGCCAGTCTCCAGATCTCAACCCTATAGAAAACCTTTGGAGGGAGTTGAAAGTCCGTGTTGCCAAGCGAAAAGCCAAAAACATCACTGCTCTAGAGGAGATCTGCATGGAGGAATGGGCCAACATACCAACAACAGTGTGTGGCAACCTTGTGAAGACTTACAGAAAACGTTTGACCTCTGTCATTGCCAACAAAGGATATATCACAAAGTATTGAGATGAAATTTTGTTTCTGACCAAATACTTATTTTCCACCATAATATGCAAATAAAAGGAAAAAAAAACAGACAATGTGATTTTCTGGATTTTTTTTTCTCAGTTTGTCTCCCATAGTTGAGGTCTACCTATGATGTAAATTACAGACGCCTCTCATCTTTTTAAGTGGTGGAACTTGCACTATTGCTGACTGACTAAATACTTTTTTGCCCCACTGTATATGTAATTTAAATTTCTCTTTTGCTTATTCACTTTCCATTTTGTTAATTGATAAAAAATAAATTGCTAGCACTTATATTTTAATAAGCATTCTTGTTTTGTAGCATTTTTTCCACACTTCCACTAAAACTTTTTCACAGTATTTATATTATATAAGGAAGAATTTCCATCCCTGCAAGCCTTTACCTTACTCACCAAAAAAATCAGTCTAGTGTGAAATGGTCAGACAGAGTGGAAGATGATTTAGCATGAGGACGGGGAAAGAAGAGCATGGGATGACATCTGATTTGCAAAACATCATATCACTAGTGGTCCACAAGTATGGAGAGAGGCACATCATTGTCAAAGTTGAACATAGGCACAGGTCCCTGAAGTGGAATCTATAATCCTAACATGTTGATCTAGAGAAATACAAAAACACCTTCTGTATAGGGGCAAATGCCAGTTGTCCCATATTAGATTGAAAAATTCCTTCTCAATTTTAGATATAACTTTAAAAATAGTTCCCTGAATAACAACCCACCTCCAGAATTCTGGTACCCCTTAACCTGTAATCTTATATTCTTCAAAAAAGGCATTGAGGCTCATCCTAAGCTTGTTCAATGAGTAAACTGTCACAACAGCTTGTTAAGTAGAATTTCATTGTCTCAACCTTTACAATGAAGAATATACAAATATTATGATGGTGAAACCTTCTTGCCTCTGCTACAGACCCACTACAATGGTGTGTGCGGTAGGTGTAATTAAAAAATCTTTTCAATAGCTAAATATTTTGTGACATGATTATGTTTTATCAGCATAAAGCTTTATTTATTACTTATCGGTAAGAAACATACTTAGAAAGTAATGAAACTCAAATTAGTGGGAGAAACTAATCAATATATTTCACCAATTTCCTTGTCTAAATGCAATTCAAAATATGGCTTCCAAATCTAATTGTACATTTAAGAAACCCATGCTGCAGGCTTTTCAATAAATTTAATTAAGGGCATTGGCTTACACCGTTTTATTGAGTCTATTTCATGATTCTTGGTATCAATAAATCGTCCTCATACTTTTATATACATTGCTTATGGCCAAATAGAATGGAATAGATTTTTCAAAATATCTACAAAAAAAGTGACATATTTTATAAGAAATGAATAGCTAACTGAAAAAAGTATTCAAAGGCTGCAAAAAATGTATAAAACATCTAAGTATCTAATTACATGTTGGAAGGAATGGTAACAGGTAAGGATGGTCATTTTAAGTGAAAAGATATTCAGAATTTTGAATGGAATCCAACAAGTATAGCTTGTAGCATATATATTTTGGAGGATGTCTCGATTTATACATATACACAGGTAAGGCAAGTAAGCCTTGAGACAGTTTACTTATAGCATTGCAACAAGTAATTACTCAATACACATCAAGCTATATAGATAAGGTTCCACAATTTGCACTTGAAGGTTAAATTATTGAAGGAATCACTGTGAGTATGTGGACAGATCTGAATACATTCAATATCAGACCCAAAGCTGTGATGTAAAAGTTGAAATGCGGCTTTTGTTGAATGTGCACATTACAGAATCACAGACATCTCAGTTGATCATTATCATAATGTTCTTATAGACTTTGGAACATTCTGGGGAGTTTGATAATAGGAATGCTTATGACGAGATTTCCTTTGCATAAGATCCATTCAACATATCTATGCTTTCCCTGATAAAAGACATGGGATGTACATTTTAAATGTGAGATGAGGAGAGCTCTGAGATGACCATGGATTGATAAATAATTAATCAATCGCAGCAGGGTGGCAGTTTGAAATGTAAATGTGATGGATGAAGGTGCACTGTTGTCATCAGCACAAAATGATGTGACTAGAATTAATAACTCCCAGTACCTGCTGACTGGCAAAAGCATGGACAGATAAGGAAAGAGGAGCTGTCAGATAGCTGCCCAGCAAGCCCAAATTATTGCCTTTGACCCTGTATTTCCCTTTAATGTATCTGTCCCAAAAGATATGTAAAAAAAAATATGATAAGAGATCTTGGGGCGCACTGGCAGGTAGAGGAGTCTGGAGGTTTTATGAGATTCCCTACCTGACATTGCTGCAGGCTACTAACTGAAAGCACCTTTTTATGTTACCTGCCTCCCTAAAGGAAACTCAGACCATGTTCCTTTGCAACTTGCCTCTGCTATCCTCCTGGGCTTTCATTACAAGTGGCTATGAGACATAGTCTGAACTTCACAAATTCTGTATGCCAAGGAACTATAAGCGAGATTGGCACCTGGAGGTGTGAAAAACACCTTTCACTCTTCGATCATGAAAGCCTGTTTCTTTTTTTGTCAACTAGCAAGAAATAGTGCTGATCTAACCGTCACGATCCAAACTTTATATTTACTTTAAGATGTGACACCTAGTATATTTGTAGGGCTATTAGAGCATTAGTGTTCCTTTCCATCTGACAGCAGGATAGTGTTCTGCATTCAACCATTCATAGTGAACATATGTATTTTTTCTATGCAACTTTACGGCATTCATTGTTATTTTGGTGACTAGGTAAGACAGATGTTTAGCGTGACTCGTACAGTCAGATGGGAAAAAGGCAAATAGTCTAAAAATGCAAATAACGGGTTAATGAAATGATTCCTGTATTTAATATCTGTATAAACAGGAAACACTACCAAATTTGTACTGTAAAATAACCCTGTACTGTGTCTGGAATAAGGATGCCCTGATATTTTTTATGGTTTGATGACCAGTTTGAGAAATTACAAATACACTAAAGTTAGGAACAATACCTTTTGTCCCATTTGTGAACTCCCTCTGAATCCCACTAATCCACCGCCACTCACTGGACCTGTTTATATCCAATATTTTATGTTTCTGAAAAAGCTACAATGTTCATGATTCATTTTGTTGGTAGGGCAATTACCACCCCATGACAGCGTCCTCTGTTTTCCATGTAGTAACTACTTTAGTCTTCACACTTCCCTATCTTCGTATCTACCCAATATACAAATTTACAAATGTTCCAATGTAAAGTCTGTGTTGTTCCTTAGGCCTCCTCCTTACGGCTCATTCATGCGACCATTTTTTTGGCCCAAATGCTATCTGTGGAAAAAAAATGACAGCACTTGAACCAATGTTATTCAATGGAGCAGCGCAGATGAGCAATTTTTTTCACTAACTGAATCTGTGAGTGAAGAAAATCACAGCATGCACGAGTTTCTTCCATAAATCAGATGAGACTCACCCTTTAATGTAATGTCCGTCTATGGGTGCGTAAGAAAAATAGGATACCATACAGAGCTACAATATAGCATCCGATTTCTACAGATACCGTACATTGCAATTCTTTAACATAGGAAACTGTAAAGGGTCTTGTAAATGATTAATATCTGCTGTAAAAACAGATTGCACATGGATGACAAGTGAAAAAATATTGTCTCACTTTTCTGGATGAAACGCTGAATGATTTTTTTATAAGCTCATGTGAACCTGGCCTTACAACGATGACATGCATTAAAGCACCACTTTAGCATTTTTTTATTTCAGTGCTGGAGTGGTGCTGCTAGTATAAGGCCCCTGCACCTGGTCTTATACTCACCACCCACTGTCTTCAGCTCTTCCCGGTGTCCTTCTGATTCTGCGGCGCCATCTTGAGACTGACCGGAAGTCAAAGGTAATAGTCACAAGCTCTCAGAACGAGAGCCAGGCTCTCATAGTGTGGTGCCCCTGCGGATCCAGTCACCGCAGAGGTACTGCATCTCATCCAGAGGTGTGGTATCTCACGACCGGGTAAGATGGGGCACCTCTCCACACTCTTAACACTGCACTCAACACACACACACCAGCTAGTCAGGGCACCTGGGTGTACCCTTCGGGAGGATGACCTCATCCCAGACTGGCTAGGAAAGGGTGTTGGGAGCTAGTGGGGAACGTAGGAAAAGGGGAGGAGCTTAGAAAGTGGAATGATATAGAGCAGCCAATGGGAACAGTGAGTGGGCGGAGCTTAGAGAAAGAGTGGGAGATTTGAAGACAGTTGGAGAGAGTTCCCTCAGGGGAACCAAGCCTGATAGAATGACTTGGATGAAAAGCTCCCGGGAGGAAAGAGTGTTATTTCTAGAGTCCCATGCTGATTGCTATCAGGTGGGAGAAGAAATTAGGTCACAGAAGGGTCTCAGCCCCTAGCCTAGCGAAGTAAACAACGAACTTAACTAGCAAGCTGACAGTTGTGGTTGCTGTATGGGCCACAGCGAATCCCACAGTTACCTTCCCAGAAAGGCAGCCACATAGGATCAAGGAACCGCCTGAGTGACGAATTCTGACAGGATCCGCGGCAGCTAGCCTGGGACACTGACTGTGAAGGGAGAAAGGGGAGGAAACCAGTACAGTGAGACGGCCTAGAAAGGAACATACTGAAAGGGAGTGTTGGAGGAGTGTACTCATCTACCTGGAAGTTTACTGGACCCCTGACCTGGAGGACTCAGCACTGAAGCGGGCATCTGTACTGCAGACTGTGAGTAAAACCCATTGAACTACACACGATTGTGTCCTCCATTTTATTCCTGTGCCACTCCTCCACTCCACACCACAACCATACCAACAACTCCATCTATTCTGCCCTGGGACTACAGCCCTACCTGTGGAGGTCTACAACATCATAGCTGCGCCCAACATCCATCCCAGAGAAGCAACACTGCAGCGCTGGTCACCTCTGACTAGAATACCACAGGTAGCGTCACGTATCCAAACATAACCTTTATTCCCATCTCCATAAATACCACCCAAACAATTGCCTTTGACCGCCTGGGGCCACGGACCGGGTCCCAGCCGCCGTGACACGGTCCCCCATTGAAGTTGATGGGCCCGGCTCAGAGTACCCCGCGGCCCCCGGGGCGCGTCAATAGACTTGCATTGAAAGTGACCTCTGGCTCACTCCAGCAATCACTGGAGTGAGCTGGAAGGTCACAAACTGCTGAAGACTGTTAAACATGAAGACGGCGGCTAGTAAGTATGAGAGTAGGGGAAAGAAACTTACATTACTGGATGAACTCCTGTGCTGCAATAACAAAAATGCTGGAGTGGTGCTTTAGCTCATTCACAAGAACTCACTACTCTCTTGTAGGTAAGTCTTTTCCCCTTACAGTAGTGGCACGTGACCTCTGTGTCTCAGTACTGAGGATTAGGCCATTGCAGATCAAGTGTTTCTATGTCTCAGGAACAGCGCTATTTTGCTGCATTGAGTAAAATTAAGTAAAAAGCTTTTACAGAAGGCCGCTGATATTTTAGTTATCAGGACCTGGTCCTGGAAAACACATTTAAATGAACATTTGGATGGTTGCAGAGTTTTGACTAAGGGTACCGTCACACTTGGCGATGCACCAGCGATCCCGACAACGATGCGACCTGGTAGGGATCGCTGGTGCGTCGCTATGAGGTTGCTGGTGAGATGTCAAACAGTCCGATCTCAACAGCGATGCAGCAACGAGACGGAACGATATGACGGTCGTTGGGACCCTGTCTCTCAGACCTGTAGTATTGAGGTCGCTCATCTTTGTCCCTGTCAAACACAGCGATGCATGCTGGCCAGCGGGACACCAGGGATCAAAAAATGGCACAGGACATTCGAGCACGATCAGCGACATCGCAGCAGGGGCCCGATCGCTGCTATGTGTCACACGTAGCGAGATCGCAGGCGAGATCGCTGTTGCGTCACAAAATCGGTGACGCAACAGAGCTCTCGCTAGCGATGTCGCTGTGTGAGACGGGGGCTTAACTGTATAGCAATTATGGAAATGTGTTTAAAAAATCTTTTTTTTCTCATTTTATATAGAAATGAGAAAACCTTCTCTAATGTGCCACACTATATGTGTAATGTGTATTGCTTCACACTAGAAAGACTCATAGAAAATGTGGTGGGCAGGTCCAATAGCAAATATAAAAATTAGCTTCCTTCCAGGGTATGTTTAACACTGTCACATTATTAACCACTTATTGCAGGATGTCCCTAAGACCTCATCATTTTTTCAAGAACATCTAGTTTTGATGACATTTTAGAACCAGCTACATAGAAAAGTAGCCATAACCTGTTCATATAAAAAATCATGTACTTAATCTTTATTCAAACAATATAAAAAACAATAAAATATGAAGACCATTTAATGTTAGAAAAAATTATGCAACGAATAACAACAAATTCGAACCATACAACATAAGCAACGTACAGTACATCACTCAATATGTACTGCTGCATGATATAATAAAGGTCTCCCTATCTTTTTACATGCAGTTACCTGAGAATTTTAAAATTAGAGGCAATTATAAAATCCTATAACAAAATCTGCATGAAAAATAAGAAATTAACAGGATTGTGTGGTACTTTTACATTGATGGCCAATCCTTAAAATAGATCATCAATATTCGATCAGCTGTTCCCAGCACCAGTGGCTGCCAGATGTGCTCAGTTGCACAGCTGTACAGCACAACTTCATCAACTGTATAGTGGCCACAGCCAGGGACTACACATTGGCCCTCTAATTAAATCAATAGATGGGGAGCTTCCACAACAAGCACCCGCATTGATCAGCTGTTCTTGGTGACAGCAGTGGCCTAGCCGTAAGATAGGTAATCAATATCTTATCAGCTGTTCCCAGTGCCAGTGATAGCCGGATGTGCTTAGTTGTGGAGCTGTACAGCACAGCTCTGCCAGCTCTATAGTGGTCAGTGCTGGGTACTGCACATCCGGCCACTGCACTGAGAACAGCTGATCTACTGAGGTGCCGGTCGTATCAGCCCCCCATGAAATGTTGTGTGTTTGTCTATATGGATATATATGTTGGTCAGTAATATATTCATTGGCCAGTACTACAGTATTTAGTAATATATGCTGTATGCAGAGACCGGTGGTCAGTGATGTTCTTAAGATTACCTTCTGGTGGTTGAGTAGTACATGCCAGATCCCTGATGATCCACTTTTACACAATGTAACGTTCATTGACATGAACATATAAAGAACAGCATCTAAAGGTATCTTTTGATTTTATACATTTTTATAAAGTAGCCCAGACCTTAGATTATGATAAATGGCTTTAAACAAATCTTTTACTTCATTAAAGACATTAGTGCTACTAGTTTTTACTATTTTTTCACATGTTCTATGTCTATCTCTAACAATGTTACAAGTCATATCAGCAAAAGAATATCATTACATTGGTATGAGATATGCGTATACCTTGTCATTTACATACTGCATAGAAGAACTGAAACTTTACACATAACAATAAATACATTTACTATAAAAAATAAAAGCTAAAGCTTATTCTCCTGTGTTAGAAAACCCAGTTGTGGCAGATGTTCTCACCTCTTTTAGATAGGTGTAATGTGTACCTCAATAGCACACACTGTACTCTGGCACAAATTTCAACACATCTGCCTTTGAAATGTGATTCACAGAACTGTAATGCTTCTAATCCCCTTCCCCAGCACAGAAAGTATTGTCTTCGGTACTTGGGTACAATAAAAAGGTAAAACTAATAGAAAGACACAAAATATATATATATTTGTACATATTTGTATATATAAATATAAATATATATATAATAATAATAATAATAATACATTTTATTTCTATAGCGCCGACATATTCCGCAGCACTTTACATTTCAGAGGGGACTTGTACAGACAATAGAGATTACAGCATAACAATAATCACATAGATCATAACAGATACCAAGAGGAATGAGGGCCCTGCTCACAAGCTTACAGTCTATGAGGAAAAAAGGGGAGACACGAAAGGTGGGTGGTAACAGTTGCCCTGATTGTATGGACCAGCCATAATATTAAGTGTGTAACAGTACAGATGCAGAGGGCTAAAGGATGCATAAAGCATGTGGGAGCATAATGCGGGGAACCTGGTTATGGTAAAAACTTTTGGCTGTATATATATATATATATATATATAAATCAATGTGTGGGTATCACCAACCAATCACGAAGCATCTTTCATTTCACCAGAGCTGTTCAAAAGAAGCTAAGCTGTGATGTTATGCGCAAGTTTTCCCACTTGACAACACCTCAGCAGACACTGACATGGTGGGAGAAATCTAGCATCCACAGAAACATAAGCTCCAGCCATCGTCTGTCCCCCAGAAAGGAGCAGTGAGTACATGGCAGAAATGAATGCCTCTCTCCCATGTGGTATCATTAAGTGACACACATGAATGTAGGAAAGTGCACACTTTTATGCATTATTGATGTTTTACTGTGCTCTGATGCTGTGAGTTTTTTAAAGTGCTACTTTCCCCATAATTCACCTGAATATACCCATATAACACATAATGCTTTTTCCCATAAAAAAACATTAAATATGATACTATACTGCATACAGATGCTGTATATCCATGAGCAACCCAACCAAACAAATTACAAGTTGACAGTGCATGAAAATGTGTGTGAAGGTTTCTCTACTGTACTAATGCATAAGGTTTGTGCCTGTCCATTGGTGAAAAGCATGACTGTGATAGTTATGGTGGCAGATAAGTGAGAATATCAGCCTGATCAGTATAAAACCTGGGATCTTAGTGAACCATGTTTCTGTGCAATTTCACTATTCTACTTTTACTGGCTTTGACGGGATGTGATATGGGATATTAGGGGCAGTAGTCCAGTAGCTCTGGCTGACGGGATGATGTGGGATATTATAGTGAATGTGGCTATGTGGAGTGGGCAGGGCTCTACACTCAGCTTTATATATATAGATATAATCATTATAATTTGTTATAACTAACCGTAGTTAGTTACTATGCCTGGGCAGCGCCGGGCTCTTCATGTAGTATATATATATATATATATATGATAGATTACTGTGTCATTAGCTAGGCCAACATGCAGAACCAGTTTATGAAAAAATAAGTACACCCCATGAATCAATAGCTTGTAGAACCATCTTAAGCAGCAATAATTTTAAATGTACGACATCATCCGGAATGTTCCCTCTTCATCACACTTCCAGTATTGGTGTATTCATGCAATCATTCTGCTATCAGTCCTGCTAAGAACAGCGATTATTGCCAACTCTGCTGTTACATGTTTCTCTTAAAGAACAACCAGACATAGAGCAGCACTGCTGGACAAATGCCTTCTAATTGATGTTTTTTTATAATATTCATAAAAAAATTTAAAATCGCATGTGCAAAATTTGAGTAAATACAAGCACTAAACTGGCTCCTAGGTATTTTAAAAATGTTATATATACTGTATATATATGTATATGTATAGCTGAAATTTTCTGTGCATATATTAACCTGCAATGCAGCTTCTCATTTCTTTTTCCAGATCTGAAACTATAGATTTTACTATTTCAATGTAAAGGTTTGACAATGCTATGGAGTCAATGACAAATCCACAGCAAAATCTGTATGCTTTAGTCATGTTCACACAATTAGTATTTGGTCAGTATTTCATATCAGTATTTGTAAGTCAAAACCAGGAGTGGAACAGCCAGAGGAAAAGTATAATAGAAACACGTCGTCACCATTTCTGGAATTCTCATCCACTCCTGGTTTTAGCTTACAAATATTGAGTTAAAATACTGACCAAATGCGCAATGTGTGCATGTGGCCTTAGCATGGTATTTGCTGCTTCATATCTCTGGATGTTGCTTTGAACTGGATTTGGATGAAAAAAAACCACAAAAATCAACAATTGCAGCAATATTACTGTGTGTGAGCCAGACCACGCAATTTGTACTTTTGACTTTTTGCTGAATTAGTGTATTAATTTCACAGTATGATTTTCAATATCTTATCAATTTAGAATTAAGTTGGGTTTTTAATTGATTGTCTATTATTATGCTCTGGAGTCTGCAGTGATCCCAGAGCATAATAAGCATAAGATGTAGAAAAAAGAGGCTAACACGCATCTCACCGCTCATCTCAGATGCCCACTGTTCCTTTGTATAGGCTTGTTCTTATCACCACATCACACTGGCACACTGGTCATCTTCAAGCTAGGCTGCAATTTCCAGCCTGATAGTGCTCATGCCCAGGAATGTCTGGGGAGTAGTCGCTGCCGGAAGTACTAGCCTAGAGTGCACTTTGGAAGATTGAGGCACACATTGTCATGATGTCCCAGCCCTCATGTCCCAACCCTCATCAGAGATGGAAGTCCCAGGTTAGCAGTCAAAGGCTGGAGTCACACACAACGTCTAAAAAATCGATCCGTTTTTCACGGACCAAAATCGCACAAATGTTTCATGAACAGTGATCCGTATGTTATCCGATTGTCATACAAGGATGCGATTTTCTTGCATCTAAGCATCCGTGTGACATCCGTATGGCATCCGTATGACGAGATTTTCTCGCCAGCTTGCTAAATGGACATATAATGGAGCCCAATGACAGGTTAAAACACAAACGAAGAATAGATATATACACATAGTATACACATATATATATGAACAACGACAAAGCAAAGTCCAGCAATAACGTGAGCAATCCAGGATGCTGTTAAAAAAATTTTTTTTTTCTTTTTATTCATAAATCCATTAAAATGCAATGGTCCAAGCAGTTCAAAACAGCAATAACGCAGGAAAGTCGTGCAGATAGGACTACGCGTTTCAGCGGTAGAACCCGCCTTCTTCGCGGTCCAGATTCTGGACCGTGAAGAAGGCGGGTTCTACCGCTGAAACGCGTAGTCCTATCTGCACGACTTTCCTGCATTATTGCTGTTTTGAACTGCTTGGACCATTGCATTTTAATGGATTTATGAATAAAAAGAAAAAAAAAAAAAAAAAAATTTTAACAGCATCCTGGATTGCTCACGTTATTGCTGGACTTTGCTTTGTCGTTGTTCACATTTGCATGGATGGACTCCTACATCCAGATCCGGGCACAACGGAGTTAACCAGGTCAGCTGAGGTTTCAGGTGGTTCACAGGAGTGAGCTGGTCTACATTGTTGGATTTATACACATATATATATATACATGTGATTGAGACATATATATATAAATATATATACACTCACTGGCCACTTTATTAGGTACACCATGCTAGTAACGGGTTGGACCCCCTTTTGCCTTCAGAACTGCCTCAATTCTTCGTGGCAGAGATTCAACAAGGTGCTGGAAGCATTCCTCTGAGATTTTGGACCATATTGACATGATGGCATCACACAGTTGGCGCAGATTTGTCGGCTGCACATCCCTGATGCGAATCTCCCGTTCCACCACATCCCAAAGATGCTCTATTGGATTGAGATCTGGTGACTGAGGAGGCCATTTGAGTACAGTGAACGCATTGTCATGTTCAAGAAACCAATCTGAGATGATTCGAGCTTTATGACATGGCGCATTATCCTGCTGAAAGTAGCCATCAGATGCCTGTTCTTAGCTGAGAGGAGTGGTACCCAGTGTGGTCTTCTGCTGCTGTAGCCCATCTGCCTCAAAGTTCGACGCACTGTGCGTTCAGAGATGCTCTTCTGCCTACCTTGGTTGTAACGGGTGGCAATTTGAGTCACTGTTGCCTTTCTATCAGCTCGAACCAGTATGCCCATTCTCCTCTGACCTCTGGCATCAACAAGGCATTTCCGGCCACAGAACTGCCGCTCACTGGATTTTTTTTCTTTTTCGGACCATTCTCTGTAAACCCTAGAGATGGTTGTGCGTGAAAATCCCAGTAGATCAGCAGTTTCTGAAATACTCAGACCAGCCCTTCTGGCACCAACAATCATGCCACGTTCAAAGGCACTCAAATCACCTTTCTTCCCCATACTGATGCTCGGTTTGAACTGCAGGAGATTGTCTTGACCATGTCTACATGCCTAAATGCACTGAGTTGCCGCCATGTGATTGGCTGATTAGAAATTAAGTCTTAACACACAGTTGGACAGGTGTACCTAATAAAGTGGCCAGTGAGTGTATATATAAATATTTCATAGAGTTGTACATAGCATAATAGCCGCTAAATCAATTGCTGGCTTCTGTAAAATCAATACAAAACCCAACATGAAATGACACATGGATTACATACAGTAAACCATTTCATTTCATTTAGTTTTATATGTCTTTGAGTAAAAATTAGATTAGGGTGTGTGTGTAAAATTTTGTACATGTAGGTGTTAAATTAACGAGTAAATTCGTTGAAAAAAATTGTGTGGGCTCCTGTCGTAATTTCTCCACCAGAGAGGGAAATCCAGTGAGTGAGGGCAGATTTTAATAGCCTAGAGAGGGACCATTGTCCCCCCCAGCTACAAAAATCTGCCCCAGCCACCCCAGAAAAGACGCATCTATAAGATGCGCCTTTTCTGGCACTTAGCCTCTCTATTCTCATTGCCTTTAGTGGTGGCTCATGGGTTAATAATGATGGGTTAATGTCACCTTGCTATTGAACATACATACATACATAATACATACATACTACATATATACTACATTCATACAACATACATACATACATACTACATATATACTACATTTATACAACATACATACATACATACTACATACATACTAGATATATACTACATTCATACAACATACATACATACATAGTACATACATACTACATATATACTACATTCATACAACATACATACTACATACATACTACATATATACTACATTCATACAACATACATACATACATACATACTACATACATACTACATACAATACATTCATACATTCATACAATACATACATATAGACATACAGTACATATAACATAGAGTACATACTCACCATCACTTGTCACTTTGATCCCCAAAGCCAGTGTTATCTCACTGTAAAAAATATTAAAATAACAAACAAGCGATATACTCCCTGATCCGCAGAAATCCACGAGCATCCCACGACGATCTCCTGCAGTGTATCACTGAGAGGTTACTATAGATCACTGGTCTCACTTTATGGCAAAAGCTGCGTGGGAACTTTCTCACACAGCAATGCCAAAAGTGAGACTAGGGACTATTTTTTTACAGTGGCGGAGGAATACAGTGCGGAAGGATACCTACCTCCCGTCATTGTATTCCTGGGGGCCCCTAGAGAGCGGTGGCATCAGCTGATGCTGCAGTTCTCCACGGGAGATTGTCGTGGGACACTCGTGGATTTCTGCGGATCAGGGAGTATATCGGTTGTTTGTTATTTTAATATTTTTTAAAGATGACACTGGCTTCGGGGATCAAAGTGACAAGTGATGGTGAGTATATACTCTATGTTATATGTACTGTATGTCTATATGTATGTATTGTATGAATGTATGAATGTATTGTATGTAGTATGTATGTTGTATGTCTGTAGCATGTTTTATGTATGTTGTATGTGTGTAGCATGTATGTAGTATGTACTATGTATGTATGTTGAATGAATGTAGTATATATGTAGCATGTATGTTGTATGTATGTTGTATGAATGTAGTATATATGTAGAATGTATGTAGCATGTAGTATGTATGTATGTATGCTGTATGAATGTAGTATATATGTAGCATGTATTTTGTATGTATGTTGTATGTATGTTGTATGAATGTAGTATATATGAAGTATGTATGTAGTATGTATGTATGTTGTATGAAAGTAGTATATATGAAGTTTGTATGCATGTTGTATGAATGTAGTATATATTTAGCATGTATGTAGTATGTATGTATGTTGTATGAATGTAGCATACATGAAGTATGTATGTAGTATGTATGTATGTTGTATGAATGTAGTATAGGTGAAGTATGTATGTAGTATGTAGTATGTATGTATGTTGTATGAATGTAGTATATATGTAGTATGTATGTAGTATGTATGGGTTTTTTTTACATTCAACACATTAGCCGGATGATAGGACTACTACTGTCCCATCATTGGCTAATGTGTCAATCACTGTCATTGTAGCAGGCATAGCCCGATGGGACTTGTAGTCCCATCGGACGATGCCTGCACACACACACAACCCCCGGCAGGCCCGCACAGACCCCCACAACCCGCACAGACCCCCGGCAGGCCCGTACAGACCCCCGGCAGCTGGTACAGACCCCCGGCAGGCCCGCACAGACCCCCGGCAGCACGCACAGACCCCCGGCAGGCCCGCACAGACCCCCGGCATGGCCCGTACAGACCCCCAGCAGCCCGCACAGACCCCCGGCAGGCCCGCACAGACCCCCGAGAAGCCCGTACAGACCCTGCCCACACAGACGCACTGTGTCCGGCCCACGCACCGCCCACACTCTTCCCCCCTCCCAAACTGGATGTACAAGTAAAGAAAGGGTTTTTTTTAATTCCGATATTTCTATCCCATTGACTTGAATGGGGTTTCCGGTATCGGAATCGGCGATACCCGATACTTTTTGGGTATCAGTCCGATCCAATGCAATCTGATACTTCACGATATTGGATGGTATCGCTCAACACTACAAGTCACACATCTGGTCCGTGTGTAATCAGTTTTTTTCTTGCACCCATAGACTTGCATTGCATTTAAACGGGCGAGAGAAAATTGGATGATGGGAGCTGCCCCATAGATTAACATTGGGACGAGTGCAATGCGATTTTTTATCGCATAGCACTCGTCCGTTTTTCTCGCTAGTGTGACTCCGGCCAAAGGCCCAGCATTATCAGCACTTGTTGTAAAGGAAACTTCAGTACTGAAAAAGACAAAGCAGAAATTCTTTCTGCAAATAGTACACTTTATTTTATTTTAATTTGACAAGGAAAAGGAACAGATAACAACTAACGTTTCCACCAACAATGGTTTTTATCAATGACATTTGTACATGGGGAAAACTAGCTATAAGGAGGATGGGTCAGTAGGATTAAGGCCGTCAAGCACCATCATCCTTCTTAACTACGGCTTTCCTCATGTACAAATGTCCTTGATAAAAAACATTGTTGGTCGTTACATTAGACATTATCATTTCTTCTTCCTTGCCGGATCAAAATAAGATAAAATATATTATTTGCAGCAAGAATTTCTACTTTGTCTTCTTCAGTGCTGAGATTTACATTCAGTTAAGGCTACTGTTCTTTCCTTAAGCACAAACATCTTCTGAGAAGTGGTACCGATCTATTCTGAAGTTGCTCCATTGGCACGTTGTGGCAGTAAGAAGAGACGGCAAAGAATCATACAGACGAGAGCAAGGTTGCTGGAGAAGGGAGCTGTGCGTATTAGGTTTTTTTGCCTTTTAACTTTTTGCCAGCCTCTGCAGTTGAGCAAAATAGTGACCAGCTGGATGCCATTTTGCTGAATTCTCGCGGAGTGAATTACAGAAATATCCATATTCTGGAGAATACAGATTTTTGTAAAATTTGAGTAGTATTCGGTTCTACTATAATGAGTTCACCCAAATCAATCTGGAGGCATTTTTTCTCCAATATCTGTAACATGTAAATGTACACTGTTCTGTAATGTTTCCTGTTGTTTCTCTTTTGGGATCATTTTTCTTCAATTCTGTTTTCAGTGCGGTAAAAAATCTTTAGGGGAAAATATGGGTAAAAACATGTTTAATGTGCATAGTAAAAAATATTGACAGTACATGTGTTCTTTTTATTTTCTGGACTAAAACTTATTTTCACACCATAGTGATGTTGTTGAGAACTGTGAGAATAAAACATAAGAGTGAAATAGTATAACGGAATAGAAAGGGTTAATGTTTGTTCAGACTGACAAGACAGCAATTATTTTGTTAACAGATGATGAGCTTTCTGCTCCGTGTATTCAGATATTGCCTAGAACAGGTTAACTCGCTATTCCTCCCTATTAATGAAGCAAATATAAATATCTCCTGTGTCACCATATGGCACCAATTCCCAGTTAGTTGTGCCTCACGTAAATGATGACAACAAGAATGGATTATTTAACTGGACTATCTTGACACTACGCTCCTGGGATGAGTCATGTGGGTGTCTGGCAGCTTACTGTAACTTATATTTACTTAATTCGTGTTTTTCTTTTTTTTGACAAATAATTAGTGAAGCAATTAATTTTAAAATGTAAATTTACCATAAGGATTTACCGGTTAGAAAATCACTTACTCTCTGTATGGTGGAAAGGATTACGTTTGACGGGATAAAATATTACGATATGGTGTCATATTTATAAAGCAGAGCTAAACTTCTCAGCTAATATTTACCCCAAATATTTGTGTTTTCCATGTGTAGAAACACAGAACCTGAGATAAAAAGACCAATTCCTATCACATTGCCACTGGCAATGTCTGTACCTCAATGTACCATATAATACAAACTAAAGGAGAATCTGACCACAAAGGAAACCTGGCACTGGAGCAAGAAGTGTTTGATCAATAGATAAATTAAATTCTGGTAGAAAATATTAACACCTTGAAAAGTATTCGGGTTAAACATAATGTGCAAATGAAATGAGTAATAAAGAAAACATGTTTATTTTACTAACATAAAATAAAAAGGAATACAAAGAACTTACCACAAAGCGAAGAGGTACAATACGTTCAGAATGATAACTATATCTTGGTCAAAGTGAATTAATAAAAAAACTGCCAAGAAAAAACCTGCATACAATTTTTCAGCCAGTAGCAATCTTGATGCCATCTGTCAATTTGTTGCAGACATCCTTAAAGAAGCCCTCCTATCTATGTTAAATTTGTATATATGATGTAATGCGGTGGGATTGTATTAACTTAATCACCTACCCCCGCCTTCTCTGATGTCCAGTATCGTCCCGGTCCCCTTTTCAGTGACATTACCGTTTTGTAGACTGTCTGGGTCACTCTGCCCTCTGCAAGTGGTTTTTACTTTGTAAGTCTATGGAGGGTCAAAACAAGGTTTGATAGACTCATACTGTAAAAGAGGCTTCCAACTCACACATAGAGCATAGAGAGAGCCAGCTAGTCGCAATTGCGGTGACGTCACTGAGAAAGGATGGTAGTGCTTCTTTAATAATATATTAGCCCACATACAGCTCTGGCAAAACTTAAGAGACCACCACATCAAAACCCTGTCATGGGCAGCCCATTCTCCAGACCTGAACTCCATTGAAAACCTCTGGAATGTAATCAAAAGGATGATGGATAGTCATAAGCCATCAAACAAAGAACTGCTTAAATTTTTGGACCAGAAGCAGTGTGAAAGACTGGTGGCAAGCATGCCAAGATGCATGAAAGCTGTTTTTAAAAATCATGGTTATTCCACAAAATATTGATTTCAGAACTCTTCCTGAGTTAAAACATTAGTATTGATGTTTCTAAATGATTATGAACTTGTTTTCTTTGCATTATTTGAGGTCTGGAAGCACTGGGTTTTTTTTAATTTTGACCATTAATCTTTGTCAGAAAAAAAAATGCAAAATTTATTGCTTGGAAATTTGGAGACATGTTGAGGAGTTTATAGACTAAAAGAACAATTTACATTTTACTCAAAAATCAGACAAACTGAACATTTGAAAGAGGTCGCTTAATTTTTGCCAGATCTGTATATTTAAAAAATTGCCTAATTTGCTCCGAATCTTTAATATATTTACTTCAACACCATCACTCAATACTTATCACATGTTGCACCTTAGTGATACATTTACTGCAAATTATTCTAAATTTAAAAAAGAATCATTCATCATTTTTTTTTGCCTCAAACAAATATCATCTATCTTGAAGGAGTATCCCCAGCTGCAATATCCTATCCCATTATGTAGTAGGTGTAATATAATAATATTAGCAAATACCTCTAACTAGAAACGCTTTATTGTTCTACAGATTTGCTATGTCTCTTTCCTCATGTGGAGGCATTGCAGGACCTTAGGTATCCATGTTTATGGAGCACCCGCCAGGGCCGTGGGGGTACTCGGTTCTTAAGGGGATGTGTCATGGCAGCAGTGACCCGGTGCGTGGCCCTGGGCATCCAATAAAAACGATGGAAAGGGGAAATAATAGTTTATAAGGGATAATTTGTGATGCCACCTGTGGTATTTAGTAATTAAGGTGTTCGCCGACGCTGCAGCTTCAGTCCACTGGGGCAGATGATGCAGCAGAGTTGGTTCAGCTCTCCACAGGCACCACTATTCCCCAGGGCAGATTATGTTGTAAAATGGCGATTATGGTGTTGTAGTGCAGGACTGATGGTGCAAATAAACTAAGGACACAGCTGAGTGCAGTCTTCACACTTTACTCATAGTTCAGTTGTTACAGTTCCCAGCCAGGGTGCTGTGTCCTCCAAGCTTGTGGTCCAGACAGCTCTCACGTAGCACGGGGTGCATGTTGCCAGGGCTCCCTTTGATGTTCCTTTCCTGGCCATCTCACTATGCTGGCTACCACCTCTCCTGTCCTGCGTCTTCACACACAGTGTCCCAAGCCAGCAGACTCGGATCTTGTGGGGTGAGATTGGTCAGACCCCTGGATCCTATATGTCTGCCTTTTCAGCGAGTGAGTGTGGGGTCGGCTGCAGCACTTAAAGATCCTGCCACCTTCGGTTTCCTAGCTGAGTCCTTTGTTTCTCCACTAGTTTTGGGGCTGGTCCCCTAACTGCGACCTGGTCCCTCCACCGACCACGCCGGTGGATACGGGCCGCATGGATGGATTTCTCATGATCCTTGCACCTAAGCCCTCTTCTTCCTTTCCTCCTGGAGCTTTCCTTCCTTTCTTCTCTATCTTCACTCCATCTCTCTCACTCTCTTTAGCCTGGAGACAAGCTGCTCTCAGCTTCAATCTCCACAAGCGACTCCTTCTCTCTCCCTCCTGACTGATTTCTGTCCTCTCACACCACTCTCTGACTGACCAACTGACTCTTTCCAGAACAATCTCTTTACCTCAGCACCAACTCCTCCCACCAACTGTCACTCCCTTAAGCTCCACCCCTTATCTACTTTCTCCACCCACACCCTCTACTTAACTACCCCTGGCCAGGTGGGGACTAGTGTTGGGTGCTGGTGTGTGAGTCCTGGCAGTGCCCCTTCCTTACCTAAGAGCAGAGTACCACACCTCTGGATGAAGTGCAGTACCCTGTGGCGACTGAGACCACAGGGGTGCTGCATTTACGACCACTGATATTGTGATAGTTAGTTAGCTAGTTGGTAGTGGTCATAACATTGGATACCTAAGGTCCTGCAATGCAGAAAGAGACATAACAAATCAGAAAAACTATACTAAATTTCTAATTGGAGGTATGTACAAATATTATTATTATTACACCTACTACATATTGGATTAGGATCTTAGAGATGGGAATACCCCTTTAAGTCTCTGTAATGCTAAATAAATATATACCTTTGTTTCAGAAATCTGTGTTTCCGATTGAGAGAAATCCCTTCACTGCTTTTTATGCTAATGAGGCACAAGTGCATGGGGGTTTGGCACTCTCTCTTTCTTCCTGCCACCATACTCCCATCATTGACTGAAAAATCACTATTGTCTCAGTGATCTGCTCTCTCAACTGAGATCTCGGGCTGTCGCTATAGCTCCCAAGAAAGTGCATGCATAGTGTGGTTCTGAGGGTGTTACAAAAACTCTACCATCGATCTACACAAGCACCACTATCAGGAATGACTGCACTTGATTGAGTTCACATGGTGGAGGTGCCAGATGAGAAGAGAAGACTGGCTTGTGAGCCAGTGAAAGAAAGCTGTTGGCAGAGCATGGAAATTTTATAGAGGCCGGAAAGCTACTACCCTGCAATTGCAGCTCATTGGCATAAATGTTATACAAGGGATTTTTTTATTTGGAATTATGGGCTGTTAAAATTAAGGTTTGGGTTACCAAAACCTGCTGACAGGTTCCCTTTAAATATGGCAATGTACTTCCCAATGTTAGGAAATAGCAAGAGACCAATGTCTAAAATGTTATATGATTATGTAAAATTTTGCACAAATTTTGACTTTTTGTGTATTTTAAGTTCTTTATATTTCATTGACAGAGAACTAGTTTTTTGTGAACCAAGGTGTAGTTTTGAATGGTGACATTAATTTTAACATACAATGTGACTGGAAAACTGAAAAAATTTCAAGAGCTGTGAAATTACAAACAAAAACAGAAATTCTGCCACTGTGTTTTGGATTTTATTGCTATAACATTCATTGTACAGTAATAATAATCAACAATATAATTTTACAGGATATTATATAATAAAAAAATTATTTTGAAATCTGTTTAAAAAAATATAAAAAGTTTTGATTTGTGTCGCCATTTTTTGAGACCCATAATTTTTACATCAACAGAGCAGTGTGACGGCATGTTTTTTGCATGTTGAGCTTTTGTTTAGATATGAAGTTTTAGCTATTTCTTATTGCATTTTTTGACTGAGTTGCAGAGAATGAAAGAAAACACAAATATGGCATTTCTATTTTTTATTTTTTTAGCTTTTACGTTACATGTTAGTTAATTTTATATTTTGATTTGTTGGACTTTTAAGAACTCAGCAATAGAGATGGGTGAACCCGAACAGTAAAGTTCGGGGTTTGTACCGAACACATACTATTTGGGCATGACCCTGAACACAGCCTTACCAGGAAGTCCGTGTTAGTGTTCGGGTTCGGCCCCCCGAATGCGAGGTGTCATCTGCGTGACAGCGCTAGAAACACCAATCACTCTCATCAGCGGTAAGTTTAACACTGCTGGTCAGAGAGCCACGGCTACCGTATTGTCAGATGACGGCGTGAGCCAGCAGCTGTGATCGGAGGCTGGCGTCTTATAGCTTTTATATTTTGAAAAGCATTTTTGAACTTCACTTTTTAGTCTTCGTACCCTTGGGGTGCTTGAGCCTGTGATTGACTGATTGCTTGTTTATATACAGTACAGTCGCAGGAGTACCATCATGGCAGGGCTTTTGCTGCTACTGCAACCCGTCGGCACCCAATAATAGCAAAAAAGTGGGGTCCAATGTGCATATGGACATGTTCCTTAAAAGCCAAACTCAATCTCTGGGGGGTTTTGACAGCAGCAGTTGAGATAAGCTTTTCCTGCAGCTGTTAGAGGTGCATGGGGCTTTATAGCACAGCCAGCATCTGCCAGGTATGATGGGGTCTCAGCTAATGAGTCCACATCATACACGTGAACGCAAAATTGGGTTTACCAGTCAGTCTAATGTTAGGAATGGGTTAAATGGTTATTCCCACAATAAATATTTGTGCTCTATCCATAGCTTAAGACCACCAGTAATCACAAGATCAGGGCTCTGAAACTCCAAGAACAGCATTAAATGGCATAAAACATTGAGAAATTTAGCGTAGGCATTTATGACACAGAAATGCTGCATATGCACAAAATTTTGGGAACAATCACAATGAAATGTGAAATTTCCCCCTAAGTTTTTAATTCAAATTGATATAACATTTTGTGCAGTTTTTTTTATATACACTCACTGGCCACTTTATTAGGTACACCATGCTAATAACGGGTTGGACCCCCTTTTGCCTTCAGAACTGCCTCAATTCTTCGTGGCAGAGATTCAACAAGGTGCTGGAAGCATTCCTCAGAGATTTTGGACCATATTGACATGATGGCATCACACAGTTGGCGCAGATTTGTCAGCTGCACATCCCTGATGCGAATCTCCCGTTCCACCACATCCCAAAGATGCTCTATTGGATTGAGATCTGGTGACTGAGGAGGCCATTTGAGTACAGTGAACTCATTGTCATGTTCAAGAAACCAATCTGAGATGATTCGAGCTTTATGACATGGCGCATTATCCTGCTGAAAGTAGCCATCAGATGTTGGGTACATTGTGGTCATAAAGGGATGGACATGGTCAGCAACAATACTCAGGTAGGCTGTGGCGTTGCAACGATGCTCAATTGGTACCAAGGGGCCCAAAGAGTGCCAAGAAAAAATTCCCCACACCATGACACCACCACCACCAGCCTGAACCGTTGATACAAGGCAGGATGGATCCATGCTTTCATGTTGTTTACGCCAAATTCTGACCCTACCATCCGAATGTCGCAGCAGAAATTGAGACTCATCAGACCAGGCAACGTTTTTCCAATCTTCTACTGTCCAATTTCGATGAGCTTGTGCAAATTGTAGCCTCAGTTTCCTGTTCTTAGCTGAGAGGAGTGGTACCCAGTGTGGTCTTCTGCTGCTGTAGCCCATCTGCCTCAAAGTTCGACGCACTGTGCGTTCAGAGATGCTCTTCTGCCTACCTTGGTTGTAACGGGTGGCAATTTGAGTCACTGTTGCCTTTCTATCAGCTCGAAACAGTATGCCCATTCTCCTCTGACCTCTGGCATCAACAAGGCATTTCCGGCCACAGAACTGCCGCTCACTGGATTTTTTTTCTTTTTTGGACCATTCTCTGTAAACCCTAGAGATGGTTGTGCGTGAAAATCCCAGTAGATCAGCAGTTTCTGAAATACTCAGACCAGCCCTTCTGGCACCAACAATCATGCCACGTTCAAAGGCACTCAAATCACCTTTCCTCCCCATACTGATGCTCGGTTTGAACTGCAGGAGATTGTCTTGACCATGTCTACATGTCTAAATGCACTGAGTTGCCGCCATGTGATTGGCTGATTAGAAATTAAGTCTTAACACACAGTTGGACAGGTGTACCTAATAAAGTGGCCAGTGAGTGTATATCATCACAAAATCCAGTGTAAAAAACACAAAGTATGTATATATTCTAGAAATGATTGAATTGATTAGCTGAAAGTGGACTTTAAAGGTACTGTCACACTTAGCGATATACCAGCGATCCCGACCAGCGATATGACGCGGTCAGGATCGCTGGTACATCGCTAAGTGGTCGCTAGTGAGCTGCCACACAGGCAGATCTCACCAGCGACAACGCTGGGGACGGTGGTCGCTACTTACCTGTTACACTAGGCGATCCTGCGTCCTCCCGCCCGGCTCCACGCTCATCGCTCGTCTCTCCACAGGAAGCACCGCAGGAAGCTGACGACGAGAAGCGGTCCTGAACGTTCTCGCGCGATCAGCAATAACCAGCGGGGGAGCGGGTCGTAGGTAAGTATCAGACACAGAGATATCGCTAGCAATATCGCTATAACGTCACAAGTTATAGCGATATTGCTAGCGATATCGCTTAGTGTGTCAGGCCCTTAAGTCAAATTTCATGAATCTCCCAGGTCTTTGCGAATTTGAACAATTACATCAGACATGACCTCAGGCACAGCAGGGCAGACTTCCCCATAATGCCTTGCAGCTATCACATCCCATGGTATAGCACAACCAATTTGGAGGGACTATCAGAGCCATTATAAATGCTGAGTCAGGGAAAGCAGCAGCCATTTTAAAGCCTAGAAAAGTTGAGGTCACTTTGACATTTCTAAGGCTTTGCATTAAAATGTTGAAAAGAGTTCAATACAGACCTAGGACACCTTATACATTTATAAATCTTTTTTGGGCAATTAGAGGCTTTGAAGGTTTTACATTTTAAACATTTTTTGCTAAACTAGCAAATTTGAATTTCTAAAAAATTTGATAATAATCTCTAATATACTACTACCGTGTTTCCCCGAAAGTAAGACCCTGTCTTACATTAATTTTACCCCAAAAAGTCCCACCCTGTCTTACTTTCGGGGGAGGTCTTACATTAGCCGAAAAAAAATGACAATTTCTTTTTAACCAATAAATTAACATTTATTAACATGCTGTTATACCCCATAACAGTGCCGTATCCCACTGCACACAGCCCCACACCCCATAACAGTGCCGTATCCCACTGCACACAGCCCCACACCCCATAACAGTGCCGTATCCCACTGCACACAGCCCCACACCCCATAACAGTGCCGCATCCCACTGCACACAGCCCCACACCCCATAACAGTGCCGTATCCCACTGCACACAGCCCCATACCCTATACAGTACATGTTTCCCTACTTGGTTTTTAAATGCTGGATGTTTTCCTCTGCGGTGCGGCTGTGGGTGCGGAAGGCCTGTGCTGCAGGGAACGCTGTGCCAATCAGCAGGGAAACAGCGGTGACGTGGGGCTGGGGCGACCAATTACAGCCCGAGCTGCTGAACCAATCAGTGCTCGAGCCGGGGGCCGGCGGTGACGTGGGGAACAGGGGCGGCCAATGAGCTGTTGAGCTGGGCGGATTGCGGTGTTAACACGGCGAGTTAACCCCATGAGCGCTGGACCCGCCCAGCTGCACCTGAGGACACCTCTGGAGCCTGGGGACCCAATGGGGGACAGCGGCGGCCCAAAGGTAAGGGCCTTACATTTCACAGCGGCCCCCAACCCTGCCTTACATTCGGGGGAGGCCTTACATTGAAGGACCCCCCCGTAACCCCCACCCTGTCTTACTTTCGGGGGGGTCCTACTTTCGGGGAAACAGGGTATTTTCATAAATGATGGTTTGCAACTAGTGCATGCTATCAGTTTCCAAAACTCCCACCAACCCTGAATGTGGAGGGACCACAGTTCTGATTGTCCCTCCACAGTATGCCTTCACAGCTTTTTCCTGCACGGAACGCTTCCTGACATCCAGCTGTACTAGAAACCGCATCTCATTCCATTCACTTATACAGACCTGAGAACTTTCTTGTGTAGAGGGAAGACTATGAATGGCCCCTAATTCCCAGGATCAATAGAGGTCCCAGACGTGAAACTTCGTCAATGATTAAGTAATGGCATATCCTAGCTACATGCCATCAATGCTTGCAATGTGAATACCCCTTTAAATTTCACAGTTCTGGCTTCCTTCATTCACCAATCGATAGAACTTTGCAGTTTACCACATAGTGCTGGCGCAGAACTCAATAATCACAGAGTATACTGAAGACAAACATAATGCTACAAATAACTTACATTGAAGGCAAACATAATACTACAAATAACATGATTTACTTATTTTAGTGCAGCAGTCTTACAAATGAAAATAAAAAAAACTTACGTATAAAAGTCTTGGGTGAAAGTAGCATTTTGACACTCCCAAGATTGTCATTAAACCTGACATGTGCCACATCATTCCTGTCTCTGATAATGAGCTCATTTCAGAAATGTTTTACTTCTTCTCCACTGAAAGCCTAAAATAATCATTTTATACATTGTCTTGTGTTTGTTTAAGCATTAATTATACCTTCAAGTTTTTTTTAAGTTATATAGATGACACCCATATGACACTCTAAGACATGATGAACTATTTATTTATTGAAGGATATCCTGAAGACATTTGTTGTTATCAGGTTTTGTTGAAATGAAAAAAAATATTAAGTTTCCACGTCTTGGCAGAAAGATGGAAACAAAGTGTCAAAATAATGCAATTTTATTTTTTAACAAACTGGGTATAAGGTACTGCAATACGGAGTTTTGCATTTTCCTATGATATTACTTCAAAATTTCTAAACCAATGTATTATCTTTTTCTTGATTGTAATATTACTTCAGGTTTTGAAACCATAATGATATCACAGGTCACCATAGAAAAGGTATTTATAAGCCATGAGCATACATATCATGGAGGTAAATTATATGGCTTCTATTTGGCCCATAGAAGTCCTCTTTTGCTCTTTTACTATTGTATGATCATTACCTGAGCAGGATTCTATTTTCTCAATTCTCCAATCAGAAACCTTTTTTATTTCCTAAAGGCCTTCTACTCGATTTTGAGCAATGGTAACTTGAAAGTCTAGATAGGTCCAACAGGGTCTTTTGTGCTGTTATCTTAATAGTATCAAGCCATATCCAGTTGCTTTGTCTTCACCTTGTTCCTTCTATACTTTTGACCATGAAGTCTTTCTACAATGATTGTCAAAGTAGGCAAGTCAGAACTTTGTGATCCTGGCTTCAAGTGACATGTTTGGATTGAAATTGATTTGTTTATTCTTCTTGCCATCAATGGTATTGATGACATCCTTCTCCAGCACCATATTTCTAAGGAGGCAATTCTTCTATCTTGTTTCTTTATCGTCCAGGTTTCATATCCATATGTTACCACAGAAACTGCCAATCTATGTATGAGCCATGTCTTTGTCACCTGTGAAATGTTCCTCCATTTGAAGACCTTGTCCAGTGATGTCATTGTTGATTTGTCAAAAACAATTCTCTTGACTCCTAGTGTAATCGCTGCAGTTTGAGTGATCATTGATCCAGGTAGGCTGAAGCCCTTCACAACTTCCAGCTTATCGCCATCCATCTCAAATAAGTCTAAGATGTAAGTGGCAGTGTTCAATATCTTTGCCTTCTTTGTCCTGAAAACCAATCCCAAGTTTGAGCTTTCCATCTTGACACTGCATAGTAAGTTCTTCATTCCATCTAGCTTGTTGTTCTCAATGTTGCACCTTCTGAGTATTTAAGCAGTTTGGTTCATTTGTCTTTTTAGACAACCCCTGCCTTCCTGAAAATAACTTCTGTATATACACTGCCATTGAAAAGTTTAGGGTCACCCAGGCAATTTTGTATTTTCCATGAAAACTCATACTTTTATTAATCAAATGAGTTGCAAAATAAATTTAAAATCTAGTACAGACATTGACAAGGTTCTAAAAATGATTTTTATTTGAAATAACAATTTTCTCCTTCAAACTTTACTTTCATCAAAGAATGCTCCCTTGGCAGCAATTACAGCATTGCAAACAGAAGACCAAGACACGATCAAAAAAAACCCAAGGAAGAATATATACCAAAATGCGAGCATGATTTATTAGGAAAAGGTACATGGAAACAAGGGAAAGGACCAACAACACATGCAACTGCGAACAAAGAGGCGCACATGCAGACAGAGTATATCATATATCACAGTCTTAAGACCAAAATGTAAACAGAACTCTATTGCACAAACCCAACTAGTAAAACCAACATAGGTCAGTAAAGACGCATGGCCAGTACAAAAGAAAATGCATAGATAGCCATAGATACAATACCTGGTCAAGTGACTGGGACTGTGCCCGCCGTGCGCCCTCCCCGACGTGCATTTTGGCTAACGAAAGCCTTTGTCAACCCCTTGACAAAGGCTTTCATTAGCTGAAATGAACGTCGGGGAGGGCTCATGGCGGGCACATTCCCAGTCACTTGAACAGGTATTGTATCTATGACTAAAATTTAGGTCTTAATACTGTGAAATATGATATACTCTGTCTGCATGAGCACCCCTTTGTTCGCAATTGCATGTGTTGTTGGTCCTTTCCTTTGTTTCCATGTACCTTTTCATTTTTTCTACTAAATCATGCTTGCATTTTGCTATATATTCTTCTTTGGTTTTTTTTATCATGCCTTGGTCTTCTGTTTGCATTGCTAAATGCTGCGATTAATCCCTTATGTTGTCCAGTATAATTTACTCCACTGGATATATATGTATACTAGATATTTTTCCATATATATTGTTTATTGATCAGTGTGGGTTCCATGAAGTTTTTATAGCAAAGACAGCATTGCAGACCTTTGGCATTCTAGCAGTTATTTTGCTTATGTAAACTGGAGAAATTTCACCCCATGCTTCCAAAAGCCCCTCCCACAAGTTGGTTTGGCTTGATGGGCACTTTTTTGTACCATACGGTCAAGCTGCTCCCACAACAGCTCAATGGGCTTGATATCTGGTGACTGCGCTGGCCACTCCATTACAAATAGAATACCAGCTGCCTGCTTCTTCCCTAAATAGTTCTTGCATAATTTGAAGGCGTGCTTTTGGTCATTGTCCTGTTGTAGGATGAAATTGTCTCCAATCAAGCGCTGTCCACAGGGTATGGCATGGCGTTGCAAAATGGAGTGATAGCCTTTCTTATTCAAAATCCCTTTTACCTTGTACAAATCTCCCACTTTACCAGCACCAAAGCAACCCCAGATCATAACAATACCTCCACCATTTTTGACAGATGGCGTCAGGCACTCTTCCAGCATCTTTTCAGTTGTTCTGTGTCTCACAAATGTTCTTCTGTGTGATCCAAACACCTGAAACTTGGATTCATCTGTCCATAACACTTTTTTCCAATCTTTCTCTGTCCAATGTCTGTGTTCTTTTGCCCATATTAATCTTTTCCATTTATTAGCCAGTCTCAGATATGGCTTTTTCTTTGCCACACTGGCCTGAAGGCCAGCATCCCGGAGTCGCCTCTTCACTGTAGACGTTGACACTGGCATTTTGCTTGTACTATTTAATGAAGCTGCCAGTTGAGGACCTGTGAGGCATCAATTTTTCAAACTACAGACTCTAATGTACTTGTATTGTTGCTCAGTTGTGCAGCGGGCCTCCCACTTCTCTTTCTACTCTGGTTACAGCCTGTTGTGCTCTACTCTGAAGGGAGTAGTACACACCGTTGTAGGAAATCTTCAGTTTCTTGGCAATTTCTCGCATGGAATATCCTTCATTTCTAAGAACAAGAATAGACTGTCAAGTTTCACATGAAAGTTCTTTTTTTCTGGCCATTTTGAGAGTTTAATGGAACCAACAAATGTAATGCTCCAGATTCTTAACTAGCTCAAAGGAAGGTCAGGTTTAAAGCTTCTCTAATCAGCCAAACTGTTTTCATCTGTGCTAACATACTTGCACAAGGGTTTTCAAGGGTATTCTAACCATCCATTAGGCTTCTTACACAGTTAGCAAACACAAAGTACCATAAGAACACTGGAGTGATGGTTGTTGGAAATGGGCCTCTATACCCCTATGAAGATATTGCATTACAAACCAGACATTTGCAGCTAGAATAGTCATTTACCACATCAACAATGTATACAGTGTATTTCTCAATCATTTAATGTTAGCTTCATTGGAAAAAACTGCTTTTCTTTAAAAAATAAGGACATTTCTAAGTGACCCTAAACTTCTGAACGGTAGTGTAAATTGAAGAGAAATAGTGACAGGATGCAGCCTTATCTGAAACCTCGTTCTACTTTGAACCACACCATGTCACAGTGTTCTGGTGGCCGATGTAAAGCTTCCTAATGTAACTGATCAGATAGTTCGGCTCTCCCATGTCCCTTATGGTATTCCAAAAAATTGATATCCTTGCTGTATTCTTTGACTTTTTCCATTAGCATGAAAAACGATGAAGACGCCGGAAGGTGAGTATATGACCGGGGGCAAGGAGCTTACATTTAAGGCGCCACTACAGTACTGAAAAAAATGCTGGCATGGTGCTTTAAAAATGTGCATTTTGCTGATAATCATGTATCTCAATATAATTCTTTTAAAGGAAAACCAAATAATGCTTTGTGAAGTTCTGTTCACACTAGCGTTCAGTCTCCTACAGGAGTTCTTTTAATGTTTCCATCCTTTTTGAATGCAAATATAGTGCAACCCTACTCTTTCCATACAGAAAAGGAACCCCAACAAATATAGACCATTTAGATCTATCACAGATGTGTCACAACATCATACTTTCCACTTCAAGCATCTATAGGACTAATGTGAAAAGGGTCTAATTCTTTGACAGTGCACTTTTAGATTTCCCAAATTAGCCCTAATATATTTTACGTTATTTTTTATTATTAGGAAACACACCTCACCTTCATACTATTGGCCTACATTTTAACATTTTTGAAAAGTAAACACTTACAAATTTGATTCGTGGCTGCATATTAATTACTATAAAGCAAGAAAAAAATATAGGAAAATAAACATTTTAATGGGGGATTCCCTGTTGAGAGGAACTGAGGCCGCTATCTGCAGACCGGATATAACTTCAAGAGAAATGTGTTGTCTTCCAGGTGCAAAAATTAAAGATGTGTCTGACAGGATATCAGGACTCTTCAGACCTACAGATGACTACCCATTCCTGCTACTACATGTGGGGACAAATGACACTGCAAGAAATGACCTGGAAACCATCTGCAGAGACTTTGAAGACTTAGGCAAGAAAGTGAAAGAACTGGGAGCGCAGGTGGTCTTCTCTTCCATCCTCCCAGTGGATGGCCATGGAACAAGGAGGTGGAATAAGATTCTGCAGGTGAACAACTGGCTACGTCGATGGTGCCGTCAGCAACGATTTGGATTTCTGGATCACGGAGTGAACTACTTATACGATGGACTACTTGCTAGAGATGGGGTGCACCTTACGAAGACTGGTAAGCATGTATTTGGAAGTCGCCTTGCTACACTTGTAAGGAGAGCTTTAAACTAGAACAACATGGGAAGGGAAGCAAAAGACCAGAAAAAGCCATACACATGACAAATGCTATTGAGAACTCTGCTATTAGAAGTGGAAAGGAAGAACAAAGACGAAAGAATCTAATTAATAAAAATATTGGAGAAAGAGAAACCAATCACAAACTAAAATGTTTCTATACTAATGCACAAAGCATGGGCAACAAACAAGGAGAATTGGAACTACTAACACAGGAAAAGAAATATGATGTCATTGGAATCACTGAAACTTGGTGGGACAATACACATGATTGGAATACAAGACTAGAAGGATACAACTTATTTGCAAGAAACAGACTTGATAAACGAGGAGGGGGTGTCGCATTGTATGTTAGAAACGCGTATATCTGCACAGAGATTGAAGCTTCAGAGACTGGGAGTTCTGTGGAAACTGTTTGGGTAAGAATACAAGGACAGAACAATGGAAAGAACACCATTGTAGGCATTTACTACAGGCCGCCTGTGCAAGCTGAAGCTATGGATGAACTCTTTATGCATCAAATGGCCAAGTTCTCCAAAAAATATGACATAGTTGTCATGGGAGATTTCAACTATCCAGACATTTGTTGGGAATCTCTCTCAGGCAAAACTAACAGGTCAAGGAAATTCTTATCCTCTCTTGCTGACAACTTTATCTTCCAAAAGGTAAGGGAGAAAACAAGGGGAACTGCTACCTTGGATCTAATCCTTATAAACAGGGAGGAAATGGTTGAGGAGGTAAAAGTGGCTGGGACCCTAGGAGGTAGCGAC
This sequence comes from Dendrobates tinctorius, assembly GCF_039654945.1. Classification (NCBI taxonomy): domain Eukaryota; kingdom Metazoa; phylum Chordata; class Amphibia; order Anura; family Dendrobatidae; genus Dendrobates; species Dendrobates tinctorius. The sequence continues at coordinate 4,555,214 of NW_027361833.1, forward strand.
CATGCTATTTTAGAATTTTGGATAACTAGAGGCGGAAGACCTGTGAAGACTCAGACGTCAAGGTTAGATTTCAGAAAGGCAGATTTTAAGGGATTCAGAAAGAGAATTGGAGGGATCCAATGGCTGGATATCCTTAAAGACAAAAATGTCCAGGAAGGATGGGAAATCTTGAAAAATGAAATTCTCAAAGCACAGTTGTTAACAATTCCGAAAAGAGGGAAGAATAGGAAGCAGTTAAGGAAACCAGGATGGATGAACACAGAACTTAAGCACATGCTAAAAAGGAAGAAAAAAATGTTTATAAAATGGAAAGAGGGAGGCATATCTAAAGAAGAATATAATGCTGTCTGCAGAACCTGCAGGGCACAAATCAGATTATCTAAAGCTGAAAATGAATTGAGGCTTGCAAGAGATGTCAAAAGCAATAATAAAGGATTTTGGGGATATGTCAAAAGTAAAAGAAAAGTCAAAGATGCTATAGGATTTTTACAGGATGAAAATGATGAAATGGTAAGACAGGATGTTGAGAAGGCTGAACTTTTAAATTCCTATTTTGCATCTGTTTTCTCTCAGAAATGAAATGTAACATCAACTGTTATTCACTGTCCTATTAAGGGAATAGAAGAATCCAGGATATCTATAAACAGAAAGATAGTGAGGAAACACTTAGCTAGCCTAAATGAATTCAAGTCTCCAGGTCCAGATGAATTACACCCCAGAGTACTGAAGGAGATAGCAGAAGAAATTTTTGAACCCCTCTCTATAATCTTTGAAAATTCTTGGAGAACAGGAGAAGTGCCAGAAGACTGGAGAAGAGCAAATGTTGTTCCTATCTTCAAAAAGGGGAAGAAGGTGGACCCAGGCAACTATAGGCCGGTGAGTCTGACTTCTATACCAGGAAAGATCTTTGAACAAATTATTAAACAACATGTATGTCAATACCTGGATAAGAATGAAGTGATTAAACAGAGTCAGCATGGGTTTGTAACTAATAAGTCATGTCAGACTAACTTAATTTCCTTCTATGACGGTATCACTGATTGGGTGGATCAAGGAAATGCTGTAGATATAGTATATCTTGACTTCAGCAAAGCATTTGACAAAGTCTCTCATACAATCCTTATTGAAAAAATGATTAAGTATGGAATGGACAAGGCAACTGTTAGGTGGATTCATAACTGGCTTAGTGATCGGACCCAAAGAGTGGTCGTAAATGGCTGCACATCCAGTTGGAAGAATGTCTCAAGTGGGGTACCACAGGGCTCTGTCCTGGGCCCTGTATTGTTCAACATCTTTATCAACGATTTAGATGAAGGAATTGAGGGTAAACTGATTAAATTTGCTGATGACACAAAGCTAGGAGGGATAGCTAATACTAGAGAAGAGAGAGAGAGGATTCAAAAAGATTTAAATAAACTGGAGAAGTGGGCAGCAACTAACAGAATGGTTTTTAACAGGGAGAAATGCAAAGTACTACATCTGGGCAATAAAAATGGAAAAAGCATATATAGAATGGGAGGAATAGGGCTAAGTGACAGCACATGTGAAAAAGACTTGGGTATACTAATAGATCACAGACTGAATATGAGTCAACAGTGTGATGCAGCAGCAAAAAAGGCAAATGCAATTCTAGGATGTATTAACAGAAGCATACAGTCTAGATCACGTGAAGTCATTATTTCCCTCTACTCCTCTTTGGTCAGACCTCATCTGGAATATTGTGTCCAGTTTTGGGCACCACATTTTAAAAAAGACATCAACAAACTGGAGCAAGTTCAGAAAAGAGCGACCAGAATGGTGACCGGTCTGCAAACCCTGTCTTATGAGGAAAGGTTGCAGGATTTGGGAATGTTTAGTTTGCAAAAGAGAAGACTGAGAGGAGACTTAATAGCTGTCTACAAATATCTAAAGGGCTGTCACATTGTAGAAGGATCAACTTTATTCTCATTTGCACAAGGAAAGACTAGAAGCAATGGGATGAAACTGAATGGGAGGAGACACAGATTAGATATTAGAAAAAACTTTTTGACAGTTAGAGTGATCAATGAGTGGAACAGGCTGCCACGAGAAGTGGTGAGTTCTCCTTCAATGGAAGTCTTCAAACAGAGGCTGGACAGACATCTGACTGGGATGATTTAGCGAATCCTGCTTTGAGCAGGGGGTTGGACCAGATGGCCCAGGAGGTCCCTTCCAACTCTACGATTCTATGATTCTATGATTCTATGTGAGAGTAAAGTCTGCCTACAAATGCAAAAAGAAATACTATTACCTGGTCTAACGTTCGGTGGTGTCTTATATTACCAGAATCTAATGATTAATTTGAGGAGCGTTAAACATAGTAGCAGCTTTTCAAGATAGAATTCAAAAGACAATAAATGAGCGGCACTCCTCTGGAAATTAAGCCCTATATCTTTGTGATATATAGGGCAATATATACTGTATGTAAATTAGTGACTCCTGCATCATTATGCATTCCACCGGTTTGTACCATCTGATCAGATGATGAACTCAAAGCTATTGTTATCATCTGAGATTTATCACATGCTTCAGGGTGGTAGGAAATGCTTATTAGCATTAAGTAGCCTGAGTAAAGGCGCAAAAGAAGGCCATTAAGGTTGCAAAGAATTGTGGGTTTCTATATATTCACCAGTGATATTTTCTGAGAAAAATGTGTTTTTTGAAGTAATATTAGGACATTTTAGCAAATACTTGCTTTAACTGGCTAATGTACTAGTAAACTATAACAATAATAACTTCCTGACAATTTTTCAAATAAACAATACTGTAAAAATAAATATTATTTTCCCCAGCAAAATATTTTGATAATATCTTCCGATGTCCTTGGATTATAAGACTAGATCTGTAAATATTTTTATATATTTTTTATTGCATTTATAATGTGTGAACAAATGCACCACACAGAAATAAGACTTAAAACATACTAATTCTCCTTATCACAATGTATGGTTGGTTCATACCTTTTACATCAGTTGTCTTTAAATCAGAAATGTGTCTTGTTTAGTAAATTGTTGCTGTGTCAATACACAATAGTGTACATAAATGGTCAACAATGCCAAATTGTATTTGAATTGGATTGATTTTTTTCTGCAGACGACCACATTTTAATCTGCACAGCCCATGAAATGCAACTAAAAAAAAAATTCTTGCAAATAAACCTAAGTCTTATATGGATATTTTAGCATCAAAATAATACAAAGCTATGCCTGTCCGATTAAAAAATTCAACTGAAAAATATAATGGAAAATCAAAATGTAAAAAATTAAAACCGCTCACTACTAAGATTTTTATTCCTGTGCACCACTGATTTTCACAAAAAGGTGTATCTATAGGTGTCCGTAGCAGCCTTAGTCGATGTACAGATGTTTAATGGAGAAAAAGGAAATTAATCATCATTTAGAACACATATGTTTGAAACGCATTGATAATCTGCACCTATTCACCATTCTTCTATGGATTTTTTTTTAAATAAAATGTTAATTTTAACCTACAGTATTTGAAACAAACTGCACAAACTCTCTTTTTTCAACCGAAATTTCATGGCTTCTCATGCAAAATAATAATGTCTATGTAATGAAGGAGGCAAGTCAATCTGTTCATATTATATTCCCACTCTATGTGATTGAATTGGCTTTACTAAGGACAGAGAACATCATCACATTCCCTGTCCCCCAGCAGTCTATGCTAACGTGACTTATTTTTTCGGGACAGCTTATCAAAAGATCACGGACAGACAATAATTTTTTACAAACATATTGGAAAACCATAATATATCATTATAATTATAAGTAATACATGTGTACAACCCAGAATTCAGATATGAAATCAAATGATGACATCAACTGCATTCACTGTGTAATGAACGTCTACACACTCACGCATGGGTAATGGAAAAGGGGAAATTAAACCACAGGGAGATGCTGCACCTACACCCAACTGGTCAGGGCATTTGAAGAAGGAATTATAACTAAAAAAGCCAGTCAAATTTCCCAAGATTGCAACATTTTGTCTCCTCCTCAAAATCCACAAAGATATCATCAATCCACCTGGTCGTCCGATCTTGTCTGGCTTGGAATGTTTATGTCATCTGGTTTGTACTTTTATTGACTTCTACCTCAAGCCCCTTGTGGAGGCATTATCATCATATATAAAAGACACGATGGATGCCCTTACCCAGATTGACGGCATCTTTGTGGATGAGGATACCTTTCTCGTCACCGCAGACATGGAGGCATTGTATACTTGTATAGACCACATGAATGGTATTAATGCAGTCCACCTTTTCTTGTGTGCCTCAAACCTGGACGGCCCTATGTGTGAACTTATCCATGAGCTGCTGCATTTTGTCCTCACACATAATTTTTTGGTTTTCAAAGACTTTTTTTTACCTTGAGCACGGCCATAGGTGCGGCCTGCAAACCCCCGTATGCCATTCTCTTCCTCGATGCATGGGAGAGATCCATTTTTGGCAATGGGGTCATGGGCCGCCAACCATGTGCTGAGCTGGTATCGTTATATAGACGATGTCCTGATGATGTGGCTTGGGACAATGCAGCAGCTCAATACCTTCATGAATTACTTGAATACCAACTCATTAAACATCAAACTTACTTATGAAGCCAGTAAAGAAAGGTTCAACTTCCTTGATGTCAGTCTGGAGGTTGACTCTGAGTCATGCATCCAGACTGACATCTTTAGGAAGTCAACCTCAGTTATTGCATTGATTCATGCTGATTCAGCACACAATCCGTCAGGTATTAGGGCAGTCCTGGTTGGGCAGTTCTTAAGAATGAGGTGGATATGCTCTTCAGAGAAAAAATTTGAGACTAAGGCATATAATTTAAAAATCAGATTTGAACAGAGGGGTTATATTCGGAGGACTATAAAACAGGGTTACACAGAGCGAGGCTTACCCCTTGAATTCAACTCCTTTATCAAAATAAAAGAAAGACAAAAAGAAAAGTGAGAATAAGATCAGGTTTATTTCCACCTACAACCATGAGCGGAACAGTATGAGGAAGATACTGTTAAAACATTGACCCGTACTTCAGACCAAAGCCTCCCTGAGGACTATCTTGTGTGATATGCCCCTAATAACACCAATGAGATTTAAGAACTTGAGAGACTTGCTAGTTAACCCTCCGTCAGGCGCAATATAGATTCTCCTCAGTTCATGCGCAATGTGCCTGACAATCACAGGTCAGAAAACCACCTATAGTAGCTACATATTTCAATTTCAGGACTATAGAAGTAGTCAGTGACCTTCATAGGAATGTATTAAAAGAGATTACACCAAATCAGATGCAAAAAAAACCATTTATTAACCATAAACTTATTAAAACTAAAAGTACCACTTTTCGGTAGTACCGCCAAATAGGCTCCAGTTATCTTTACTTAACTATTGCTTAAATATAAAATTATGGAAAAAAACTTAAAGGATATTGCACTTAGATGTTACTTAATTATTTTCTACTCGTCTTCAGTGGTTTCAATTGCAGCAGAAGCAGCAGAGGTACACTTAGAAAAGCAAGGCTGGCAGACGAAAGTTGCATGGGAAAGGCAGATTGATTCTTTACATATTTTGCAGTCATATTTAGAAAGCCTTCTGAAACCAGATACAAATGAGCAGGTAGTACAACTGCGTCTTTTAGAAGGTGCCTTGAGTTCAATCACATCAGTGTTTTTGATGTCCCCCTCTCTGGAGAATTGCTCTTTGATTGTGTCAATATACTGGTTAGTGAACCCAACAATAGTTTCCAACATGCTATCTGTAATTAGATTACTCCAACATTCCACTGCAGTTTTAGCTTTTCTAGCACTTCCAATAACTCCAGGAAGGTGTGTAATAATATTGTGGGATTCTCTGCGCTGTTTGTTCTTGGGTGCCTTTTTGTTCCACTTTGTATTTTTATCTTTGCCCAAATAATAAGCTAGATCTGTGTCTGTTTCCTCTGTATCAGTGTCATCACCATCCTGCTCTGTTCCAGAATCAGTGTTACATTCTGCTACCTCATCTTCAGATGAAATGTCACTAGATTCCTCTAAATCCTCAGTTACTGCTGGTTCTTCCTCATCATCTTCTAACAAAAAAATCTTAATTTCTTCTAAATGAAGGGGTTTAGATGAATCATACTGTTTTCTGGCCATTGCAGCAGAAAATCTGAAGCAAGAGAGAAAGAGTATGTGTTAGGGCGCAATGTGCCTTAGAAGCCACCCTCCTTTTCTCTAAGAAAACAGTACTTATGTACACTAACTTAGCATTAATCCTTCATAAAACAAGCTAAATACACAATCGTGATGAATAAATAAAGAAAATACTAACCTTTCAATTTGTGTTGAAATCAGGCGCAATGTGCCTGAGAAGCCAAAGTGTTGATATCTGCTCACTAGAAGGTCTGCTGAGTCACTGTGATATCAGGTTTCACAGAGCCTGTAGAGTCAGGAGATAACTAGGAGGGGTGGGGTTTTCTGATAAGTGGGCAAGGAGAGAGAAGTGAAACTAATTACTGTGTGCCTGTCAGATCTATTGCGCCTGACGGAGGGTTAAGGATCACTATATCCCAGAGAAAACCAATTTCTTTGGGTCGGGGGGTCCAATTACTGGCTGTTTTCCCTGCCGTCGCTGTCTTGCCTGAGCCAGTGTCCTGCGCTGTAATTTATTTACCCCAGCAGATGGTGACAATCACTTTCGGATTGAACAATGGATTACTTGCAATAGCAGTAATATCATCTACTATGCCACATGCAATTGCCAACTTATCTATGTGGGCTTCACTTCTAGGGAACTTAGAGTGAGGGTGCGATTCGTCTCTATTAAAGACCATCCCCCGACATCATAATTGCAACCCCAAGTCTCTCATGATTAGGGGCATTGACATTATTCATACTGGGATCAGGGGTGGTAACATTAGGAACCTCCTGGCCCATAGTGAAGCTAATTGGATCATCACACTGGATACAATGACCGCAAAAGGCCTGGACAAGTCCCTTAGTTTCTCTTCATTTCTGTAGATGTTTGCTCTCCTCCTTTTGTTCCTTCCAATTTTGCTCCTAACTATGTAGTCTCCCTCAATACCACATTCATTTTAATCAGTTCATGGTGTCTGTCTGTTCTATTTGCAACTGTTTTTTCAAAATGTTTTTGTGTTTTTTTCTGTTTAATAAAAATACAAGTTTTTAAACCAATACTCCGCATTTTTCTCCTTTTCCAAATGTTATATTGGAGTGGTTTTTTAAATGAGACCAGCTGGCACCCACCTGGTGCATGGTAACATTGACCATTATGGTACTGGGTTTCTTGTTCCTGTGCAGACTAGAAAGGCCCTAGCCACACAACTAAAACACTACTTTGGATCTAACTCCTTAAAATGCTGTTGAGTGCTTCCCAAACACTGGATGAAATCCCCTGCAGTAAAAAAGTGAGGTCCTAGAAGCTATAGAGGAATGGTTATTTAAAGCAAACTCGGCAAGAGGCAGAAACTCCCTCCAGTCTTTCTGATTGGAGGAAACAAAACATCTCAAATACTCCTCTACCTCCTGGTTCATCCTTTCTGTTTGCCCATTAGTCTCGGAATGATAACCTGAGGAAATTGAACCCCTCTATCAAAAATAATGTTCTTGGGAGCATCATGTAATTTAACGACTTGAGAAATGAACAAAGTGGCTAAGCTCTTAGAAGTTGGCAACTTTTGAAATGAGATAAAATGAACCATTTTGCTAAAACGGTTTACCACCACCCACATGACTGTATTACCACCAGATTTAGGAAACTCAGGGACAAAGTCCATGGACATGTGGGTCCAGGTGTGTGACAGAACATCATTGGGCAAGGGATGACCCGCTGGGGCTTGATGAGAGGCTTTAGCTCTGACACAAACTTTGCATTTATATACATACTCTTCAATATCCTTACTAGCATTCTGCCACCGACTGGACCTAGAAAACTCTCTCTAAGTGGCAGAAAAACCTGGATGCCCAACTAAAAAGAAATCATGCACTTCATTTAGAAGATGTACATGTAAAAAGGGTGGTACATACAGTAGTTTGCTTATATGTAAACCTTCAGGCATACTGTCCTGAGAATCCTGAATGCACTGCCTGAGAACCACCCCAAAGCACCAATCACTACCCCTTCACTAAGAATCTTGACTGCATTTTCGTCTGTCAAGTCTGGGACAATGCTAAGGGACAAAGCATCAGCCTTGACGTTCTTAAATTTGGGGAGATAAGTTACAACAAAATCAAACTGGGCATAAAAAGGGCCCACCGAGCCTGTCCAGTGTTTAAGGACTTAGCAGCATCAATATATTACAGGTTCTTATGATTGGCAAAGACAGTCACCTTATGTCTTGTCCCCTCCAACCAATGTCTCCACTCCTCAAAGGCTTTTTTAACCGCCAGAAGTTCTCAGTCACTTATATCATAAGTAGACTCTGGTTGAGAGAACTTATGGGGAAAAAAAGCACAATGATGTAGATACCCACTGTCATGATCCATGTTGGATCATAACAGATAAAGTGCACTAGTAACCTTTTTTTTTCTTAAGCTGTAGTGCTTAAAGATAGTTTTGCCCCCGGTGGCCGTTACGGTCATTGCACCCTGGTTTCTTTAGTTTAGTGCATGTGATTATAAAGCAGGTGTGATTGCTCTGGCTCTGCTATAAAAGAGTGTCAGGTGTTGCAATCAGTGTTGGTGATAGTGTTCATTTCAACCATCCTTGGTGGAGGAAAGATCTAGAGAGAGGTCCTGGCAGCTCAGTCAGAGCCCTGGTATGGAAGGAGTCAGAAGGGATTTCCTTGCAGCTCTGACAGAGCTTGGTGGCAGGAGGAAAGCTGCATTCTGGTGGTGGACTCTGTTGCTGGGAGCAAGAGCAGCAGAGCAAAGCTAAGTGGTGTTTCCCTGTTTGTATTTTTCCCTGGTGTTTATTAGAACAGCGGTGGGGCCAGTGCCTGCACCACCCAGCTCCCTAGCAAGGGATAGGTGTAGGGTGTGCTAGGGTGACAGGTATCCTGATCGGCATCCGGTGTGGAACCGGCATAGGGAACGTTAGGAGTGTTAGGGACTCTGACTCAGGGGAGTGCAGGAGGTCTCCACGTCCCCGTTCCCTATCGCAGGGCCCACCGTTGTAGCTGTTTCCCCTTCCCCGTGTCTTGTTGTTTTAGTTACTGGCCTGTGGGCCGTGTCACACAGGACAGTTTTACGTGCCGTGTCTTGTTGTTTCAGTTACCGGCCTGCTGGTCGCGTCACACAAGACGGGTCCACGTGACACCCACTTTGTTTCTGTGAAAGAACAGCTCCCATCCCAATAGGGGAAGCATCTACATTGACAAAGAATTTCAGATCGACCTCGGGATGGCTAAGAACAGGAGTCTTGGAGAATTCTGTCTTGAGAGTAGGAAAAGCATTTACCGCCTCGGCTGACAAGAAGAAAAATCTGTTCCCTTCTTAGTCATAAATGATAAACAACTTGGCACTCAAAACCGTGAAAATAGTTGATCCATTTTTATTGGCATCCAGATAACATTACTCTAGACGTTTTCGGTCACAACATAGGACCTTCATCAGAGATTGTATTGAGATCTGCAGTTCATAACAGAAACAGAAACAGTATCATAAGATGCATATAAATAAAGAAAGAAAGACAGCATGTTGTATTATCACATCACATGTCAACTGTACATACTTTCAGTCTCGGAGAACAGAGACCGATCCAAAAAGATACGCATCCTATAGTCAATCAGTGCGATTATATATAGTACTCGGTGTTAAGGAGAAGAATAATGCTCATTGTACATGTTAGAACATGGGTGAAATCACAAGTGAAAAAACCTCACAGGTAGTAAAGGATATAAGTGTGACCCAAATGATAAAGGACAGTATATCCCAACATAAATCCAATATAAGATGTAAGAGGACCCATCTTCCTCTACCATTCCATTTTCTCAACAAAGGACACAGCATTTCTCAATTAAAATTCTAGGTTCTGGAACAAATTGAACCCAACAGGAGGGGTCAAGATAGAACCCAGATTCTTAAGAGAAGAGAGGCCTATTGGATTTTCACCCTCCAAACTTTGGAACCTAAAGGACTTAATAGAGACTACGATATACAAGGTTTTCTATGAGATAAACTATCCCCTATTTATTATGCACATATTTTATATGGCATGATAATATCCATACTATTGTTGGATTAACATGTAAGCCTGTTTTTTGTCTATTGTTTATTTTACTTATAATGCATTTTTTCTCTTTCTTTATAACAGAATCGTTAGATCTTCTCTTTGTTATCCCACTGGGCACTTCTGTCTACTCGGCAATATATGCACCTCACAGTATATAGTTTAATGTACTATACAGAGAGTGTGATCTCTCTGGTTCATAACATACCTTTTTCAATTTATATAATCTTTCGGCCCACATAATATGCATATTTATATGGTTTTCTATTTCAACAGCAGCCATATCTTAGAGATTATCCCCATTTGTTTTAGGTAGACGTTATTCTGTTGTTTACATGATACAGGCGCAGCCACCCCAGTCATATGATCACTATGATGTGCACAGGCATCCACAAAGTGACATGCGCAGTAACTGGAACACTATCGCTCTCACAGCGCTAGCTCAATTAGTGGCAACATGTGACCACGGTGACGCGGCTCAATGGGCGGTCCCACCGGGTCTTACACCTGGAAATGCATGTTGGCACACGGTTCACAGCAACATATAACGCATGCTATGTGACGCTGTGTGACGCGGTTTAATGGGCGGTCCCACCGGGTCTTAAACCCGGAAGTGCGTGCTGGCACTTGGCGTCCTCTGCTTACAGCGAGACATATCCCACTCCGGATGAGGCCGCCCCACAGGTACGACAGGGACATATAGCCACTACCGCTGATATATAGCCATCCTGCTTTGCATCCTGGACATAATCAACATGGTGGTCCCCTTCTTTTTCTATCCTTAGCGCCATTCAACAGCGATAAATCGCTATACTATAGCGCTACTTACCTACAACATTCAGGTAATCAGTAATACCCCCTTTATTCAAAGAATAGGGAATTATATTGCTGCATAATTTTTCCCTGATTCACAGTTAGGGATTTTCTTTGCTGCATATTATTGTGGACTATACATATAATATAGCACTGTATAAACTAATTGGTCTAACTTCAGCTTTCCTTTTTTCCTCCTAGGAGGAACAGCCTACTCAGACCATGTATAGCACAAGCACTATCGCTTCCGATATTGAAATGGGCACAAATTGCACCGAGCACTGTTAAGCACTTACTGTATTTTTCAGACTATAAGACGCACCGGACCATAAGACGCACCCCAATTTTCAGAAGGAAAATAGGGAAAAAAATAATAATGTGTCAAATGGGGGTCCGTCTTACAGTCCAAATTCAGCATACCTGGGAAGGGATCCGGCACAGGTGGAGGAGTAGTCACAGGGGTCATTCAGTGGTCCAGGCAGGTGCGGTGGCGGCTCTGTGCTGGGGCAGGTTGGTTGTGCTGGGGCAGGGGCAGCTGTGCTGGGGCGGCTGTGCTGGGGCTGGGGCAGGTGGGCTGTGCTGGGGCAGCTGTGCTGGGGCAGGGGCAGCTGTGCTGAGGCAGGGGCAGGTGTGCTGGGGCAGCTGTGCTGGGGCAGCTGTGCTGGGGCAGGAGCAGCTGTGCTGGGGCAGGAGCAGCTGTGCTGGGGCAGGTGGCCTGTGCTGAGCTGGGGCATGTGGGCTCTGCGGGGTGAGGGTGGTGGCGGGCTGTGCTCCGGTGCAGGGGTGGCGGCTCTGCCGGCATTTCCTCGCAGCCCTGAGGCCCCCGCACACCCCTTTCTGGCCGCCGCCATGTTGCGGTGGCCTCCGGGAACATGGACGCCGGAAAGATGGCCGCCGGTCCGGAGACGGCGCATGCGCGGGATCAGATCTCGTCCTGAGATCTCGGGGGACGAGATTCAAATCTCGGCAACGAGATCTCGTCCCCCGAGATCTCGGGACGAGATCTGAACCCGCGCATGCGCCGTCCCCGGACCGGCGACCATCTTTCCGGCGTCCATGTTCCCGGAGGCCACAGCAACATGGCGGCGGCCAGCAAGGGGTTTGCGGGGGCCTCCGGGCTGCGAGGAAATGCCGGCGGAGCCGCCGCCCCTGCACCGGAGCACAGCCCGCTGCCACCACCGCACCGCAGAACCCCGCCCGCTGCCACCACCGCACCGCAGAGCCCCGCCCGCTGCCACCACCGCACCGGAGGTTAGTATATTGCAACCATAAGACGCACCCCCCACTTTCCCCAAAAATTTTTGGGGAAAAAGGTGCGTCTTATGGTCAGAAAAATACGGTATATCCTTTACTACCTGTGAGGTTTTTTCACTTGTGATTTCACCCATGTTCTAACATGTACAATGAGCATTATTCTTCTCCTTAACACCGAGTACTATATATAATCGCACTGATTGACTATAGGATGCGTATCTTTTTGGATCGGTCTCTGTTCTCCGAGACTGAAAGTATATACAGTTGACATGTGATGTTATAATACAACATGCTGTCTTTCTTTATTTATTTATATGCATCTTATTTGATTCTGTTTCTGTTATGAACTGCAGATCTCACTTTGATGACCATGTATAAGGTTATTTGCCTCTCTGAAGTCATGTTTGGAAATCCATTTAGATCCAGATAATTGGTTAAAAAGCTCAGATATAATGGGCAAAGGATAAAGGGGGTTTTACACATAGCGATATTGCTATAATGTCACCCATTTTTGTGACTTATAGCGATATCGCTAGCGATATCGCTATGTGTGATGCTTACCTCCGACAGGCTCCCCCGCTGTCCATCACTGATCGCGCGAGAATGTCCGGCTCCATTTCTCGTCGTCAGCTTCCTGCTGGGGCTTCCTGCTGTGACGACGAGCGACGTGAGTATCATGCGCTGCGTCGCTACTGCATCGCTGTGAGGTCTGCCTGTGACAGCTCACTAGCGATCATTTAGCGATGGACCAGCGATCATGACCGAGTCGGATCTCTGGTCGGATCGCTGGTGCATCGCTAAATGTAAAGGGGCCTTAAGGATTGTGAACCTTATTTTTACTAATCTTTCTAGGATCCAAGCTCAGACGCAACTCTCCATCCTTTTTTTTGAACATTAAAAAAATCCTGGCAACTGAAGAGGTGAATGGCCATATATTACCCTTAGCCAGACTCTTTTGAATATAGTTTTTCAATGCCTCCCTATCTGGAATGAAGTTGAAAGCACAATCATATAACCTGTGCCGTGGATGAACATCACACTCATTCTCAGAAAAAAACATCACAGAAGCCCTGAATGAATTGTGGAAGGTGAGTACTTTCAGGAGACAATCTTGACAAACAACTGTAAAAGCAAGAGTCACCCCATGACTGGAGATGGGCGAACCCCTTGATGTTCAGGTTCGGTGGGTTCAGCCAAACAGTTAAAAAAAAGTTTGGTACCCGAACATTACCCGGACCCAAACCCAAACCAAGACACCATTAACTTGAATGGAGGGCCTGAACATCCAGTATTTGCCATGCTGTCATGTGCATGACAGTGCGACAAACACTGCTTCGGCTTCATTACCGCCAGTCAAACAGCCTCAGTTCCCATGCTGTAAAATGACAGTGTGAGCCCGCAGCTGTGATCAATGGTAGAAAGGTTACCTCTGGTCACTGGTATGGGCTAATGGGACTACTGCTCCTATCAGCTTACCCCTGCTGCCGCTGATAACAGTGAGAGCCGGCGGCGGCTGATAGAAATATTCATCAGCCGGCGCCTGTGCTCTAAATAAAAACTAAACAAAAATGGCATAGATTCTCCTGCATTTTTGATAATCAGCCAGACAAAACTGACAGCTGGGGGCTGCAACTCTAAGCTGTCAGCGTTAGCAAGGCTGTTTTTTTTAATTATTTAATTATTTAAATAAATAATTTTAAAAAACAGTGTGAGGTCCCCCCATTTTTCACAACCAGCCTTGAAAAAGCTGACAGCTGGGGCTGGTATTCTCAGGCTGGTAAGGGGTCATAGATATTGAGCCCCCAGCCTAAAAATAGCAGCCCGAAGCTGCCCAGAAAAAGCACATCTATTAGATGCGTCTTTTCTAGTGCTTTGCCTGGCCCTTCCCACTTGCCCTGTAGTGATGGCAAGTGGGGTTCATATTTGTGGGGTTGATGTCACCTCTGAATTGTCTGGTGACATCAAGCCCACGGATTAGTAATGGAAAGGAATCTATAAGACACCTATCTATTACTAATCCTATAGTTGCATTGTAAATAAAAACATAGCCGGAATAAAGTCTTTTATTTGAAATAAAAACAAACACACTTTTTCTTTTTTATTTAAAAATACAAACACAGTTATACTCACCTAATGCCATTTTTTATTTAAATAATTAAAAAAACAGCATGGCGACCCCTCTATTCTTGATATCCAGCCTTGCTAACACTGACAGCTGAGGGTTGCAGCTGTCAGTTTTGCCTGGCTGGTTATCAAAAATACAGAGGAACCCACGCTCTTTTTTTTTTAAATCATTTATTTTCAGTGCAAGCTCCAGCTGTTGAATACTCCCATCAGCCGCCTGCTCTCACTGTTATTAGCAGCAGCATGCGTAGGCTGATGGGAGCAGTAGTTCCATCAGCCTGCGCCAGTGACCAAAGGTAAACTTTAAACCTCTAATCACAACTGCAGGTTCACTCTGTCATTTGACAGCATAGGAACAATGGCTGTCTGACCAGCAGTAATGACTTGACAGCTGATCAGAATCAGTGTTTGCTGCACTCTCATGCACATAACACAAAACAGTGCAACAAACACCCGGTGTTCGTGGGCTGAACCCGAACAGTATCATGGACATCTTGGTGAAGTTCATGTTGGGTGTCCGTGCCCAAGCAGGATTGTGCTGAATTAACCATGACAGGCCTAACACTAATTTGGCAGGTAGAGAAGGAAAAATCATGAATGAAATGGATTCAATATGTAACACACCTACCTTCATGTGTACATTCTCGACCTTCATAGTAACATGACAATATGAAAGAGGACAGTTATCAATTGTTGAAAATTAAATGGGAAGGCCAAGAGAAGAGAAATCATAACCACAATTTATAGCGAAATCACAATCAATTAGAATCAAGGCCAAACCTGAATCCACAAATGCAGGCCTAAAAGTAAAACCAGATTTATTCTCTAGGGATACCAGTAAGACATTGCCATTTCTGTGTATGGTTCCACTATCACTCCCCAGCAACAGGCCCGCTGTCTTGGGGTCATACTTGATTCCAAACTTTCCTTTGCCCCCCACATTCGATCACTGGCTTGCTCTTGTCATCTGCACCTCAAAAACATTTATAGAATTCGACCTTTTCTTACTTTTGACTCTGCAAAAACTCTTACTGTTTCTCTTATTCATTCTCGTCTCGACTATTGTAACTCTCTTCTAATCGGTCTCCCTCTTACCAAACTCTCCCCTCTCCAATCTGTCTTGAATGCTGCAGCCAGGATCATATTCCTCACCAATTGTTACACCGATGCCTCTACCTTGTGCCAGTCATTACACTGGCTACCCATCCACTCCAGAATTCAGTATAAGCTTATTACCCTCACCCACAAAGCCCTCCATGGCTCAGCACCACCCTACATCTCCTCCCTTCTTTCAGTATACCACCCTACCCGCGCCCTCTGTTCTGCTGATGACCTGAGGTTAGCATCCTCAATAGTCAGAACCTCCCACTCCCGTCTCCAAGACTTTACACGTGCCGCGCCAATTCTTTGGAATGCACTTCCCAGGTCAATACGATTAGTCCCCAATCCCCACAATTTTAAGCGTGCCCTGAAAACGCATTTATTCAGACTGGCCTATCGCCTCAACACATTAACCTAATCTATCACTGTGTGGCATAGCCAAAAGTTTTACCATAACCAGATTTCCCGCATCATGTTCCCACATGCTTTATGCATCCATTAGCCCTCTGTGTTTGTACTGTTACACACTTAACATTATGGCTGGTCCATACAATCAGGGCAACTGTTACCACCCACCTTTCGTGTCTACCTCTTTCCTCATAGACTGTAAGCTTGCGACCAGGGCCCTCTTTCCTCTTGGTATTTGTTATAATCTACTGTATGTGATTATTGTTATGCTGTAATGTCTATTGTCTGTACAAATCCCCTCTGAAATGTAAAGTGCTGCGGAATATGTCGGCGCTATAAAAATAAAATTTATTATATTATTATTATCATTATAAAAAAAACAGATGTTTGTACAAGATCCTGTCCCTGTACAGACTAGAAAGGCCCTAGCCACACAGCCTAAAAATAAAAGGAACAAGTAAGCTCTCAGTGGTAAAAGGAAAAGGTGCTGGGAAGGAAATCAAACAGACTCACTGCAGAAATACAACTGGAGTTTACCAAACAAGGTAAACCCCTTAGCTCAAGGGCTGCAATTCCTGAACACACATCCACCACGAGGTACAGCACGGAAGCACAATAAAGGGTGTTTTATGTTTTCATATGGTGTTCTTATGTTGATATAAAACCTAATCCAGAATGTAATATGGCAAACCAAAATGGGAACATAAGAAACACCTGAAGAGGAATAAACCAGGAAGGGAAAGCAAAGACAACAGAAGCCATCAGAACTTGGGTGAGGAAGAAAGGGCAATAGCTCAGCAAACAGAGGAATCAACCATACATCACCAAGTCACTGCATCGAACCCCAAAACTGAGCCATAACACAATGTAGACTTTACAATTATAATTAGAGTCATAATAATTTGTATATGTTTCTTCATGGATTCCTTTTAGTGGTGATAAGGAGAAAGGGCAGAAGGCTTTTTTCTAAGAGAGCTTAATATTACACTGGTCAACAGCATTTTTGGTGCCAAAGATATTTCATCGAATTTAGGGTATTTTTGGGGTGCTGATTCTGAATATGTCATCAGTTTTGCCAGATTGGCTCAAGTTTTTGAGATTTTTGGTATCTTATTTATAGCACTTGTTGGTAAATGCGACGCATCATCTCATTAATTTCTTTGGATTAGTACTTGAACTGAGCAGTTCTCAATATAGTTTTGTGTTAATTAGTGTTCTAAAAGTTTGTTCATAGCTTGATTTTTGCACTAACTTTATGTTGTTGTCTGTTTTCCAGTGAAAAGCATGAACTCATCAAGAAGAAGTTGTCTTAACGATCCAGACTCATTCTGTTACATTTGTGGTGAATACACACTGCCAAAACATAGAAGAAACATAACAGACTTCGTAAAAAAAGTGTATTTTGCCTATTTTGGGGTTATGCTTGGGGACCAAGACAAGTTTTGGGCACCACACATAGTGTGCAAAGCATGTATCGAATTATTACGAAAATGGAGCAAAGGACAAAGAAAAAGCTTCAAATTTGGTGTTCCAATGGTGTGGAGAGAGCCAAAAAATCATCATGATGACTGTTATTTATGGTAAACACAGGTACAGGCACATCTTCACAATGAGGGACAGGCCTTCTTGCAGATTCCATGTTACTCCCATTTTCGTTTCTTATGCTTATTGAATCCTTGCACTTGCACTGCACAGAAATAACAGTCATCATGATGATTTTTTGGCTCTCTCCACACCATTGGAACACCAAATTTGAAGCTTTTTCTTTGTCCTTTGCTCCATTTTCGTAATAATTCGATACATGCTTTGCACACTATGTGTGGTGCCCAAAACTTGTCTTGGTCCCCAAGCATAACCCCAAAATAGGCAAAATACACTTTTTTTACGAAGTCTGTTATGTTTCTTCTATGTTTTGGCAGTGTATATTCACCACAAATGTAACAGAATGAGTCTGGATCGTTAAGACAACTTCTTCATGATGAGTTCATGCTTTTCACTGGAAAACAGACAACAACATAAAGTTAGTGCAAAAATCAAGCTATGAACAAACTTTTAGAACACTAATTAACACAAAACTATATTGAGAACTGCTCAGTTCAAGTACTAATCCAAAGAAATTAATGAGATGATGCGTCGCATTTACCAACAAGTGCTATAAATAAGATACCAAAAATCTCAAAAACTTGAGCCAATCTGGCAAAACTGATGACATATTCAGAATCAGCACCCCAAAAATACCCCAAATTCATTAAAATATTTTGGACACCAGAAAAAAAAATTTTTTTCGTTGACCTGTGTTATCAATAGTAAAAGGATTGAATCATTTTTGGTGAGCGCAACATGGTGTGATAACTTTTATCCAACCCACTATCTTATTTTAAGAAAAATATGTAATGGACATTCTTTCTATATGTGGGTCACCAATTTGCGAGCCTAGTCATACAGTGAAGGAAATAATTATTTGATGCCTTGCTGATTTTGTAAGTTTGCCCACTGACAAAGACATGAACATTCTATAATTTTAAGGGTAGGATAATCTTAACATTGATCAAAAATATAATCCAGAAAATCACATTGTATAAATTATATAAATTTATGTGCGCTTTTGCAGTGAGAAATAAGTATTTGATCTCCTACCCACCATTAAGAATTCTGGCTCCTACAGACTAGTTAGACGCTCCTAATCAACTCGTTATCTGCATGAAACACAGCTGTCTTACATAGTCACCTTTATAAAAGTCTCCACTCCACAGACTCAAATAATCAGTCAGACACTAACCTTTACAACATGGGCAAGACCAAAAAGCTTTCTAAGGATGTCAGGGACAAGATCATAGACCTGCACAAAGCTGGAATGGGCCACAAAACCATACATAAGATGTTGGTGAGAAGGAGACAACTGTTGGTGCAATAGTAAGCAAATGGAAGAAATTCAAAATGGCTGCCAATCAACATCGATCTGGGGCACCATGCAAAACCTCACTTTGTGGGGTATCCTTGATCATGAGGAAAGTGAGAGATCAGCCTAAAACTACACGGGGGGAACTTGCTAATGATCTCAAGGCAGCTGTGACCTCAGTTACCAAGAAAACCATTGGTAACACATTACGCCATACAGGTATAAAATTCTGCACTGACTGCAAGGTCCCCCTGCTCAAGAAGACACATGTGCAGGGCCATCTGAAGTTTTACAATGAACACCTAGATCATTCTGTGAGTGATTGGGAGAAGGTGCTGTGGTCAGATGAGACAAAAATTGAGGTCTTTGGCATTAACTCAACTTGCCGTGTTTGGAGAAAGAGAAATGCTGCCTATGACCCAAAGAACACCATCCCCACTGTCAAGCATGGAGATGGAAACATTATGTTTTGGGGGTGTTTCTCTGCTGCAGGCACAGCACTATTTCACCACATCAATAGGAGAATGGATGGAGCCATGTAACGTAAAATCCTGAGTGACAACCTCCTTCCCTCCGCCAGTGTTAGGAACGCCGGAACGCACTAAATAAAAATAATAATAAAGTGCGTTCGCCGCTCGGGGTCCACAGTGCAGTAGATGATATGACTGCTGCTAGGTAATGACATAGGAGCAATATGGCGATATAATGCGCACGGGTTCAACTTCACCCAAAGTGCATAGAGCGGGCTCTGTTCACACACAGAGACACCGCAACAAAAACATACAAAGACGCTGAGCTTATTAGTGATACAGGCCTCAGGTAAATGCACACACGGTATCTGGTCACAGGAGCAGGACCTAAGACAGAGGAGCTGCGTCCGTCTAGACCTACCGTGTGTGCGGCATCGCTACTGCGAGCGCCAAGAAGGGCTGCAACTGTAGCGCGGCGTAGGACACTGCTGCTCAACGACAAAGCTAGAAAGCAAGCGCAATGTCGGACGCTAGCGTAGAGGTGCGGTGTGCACAGTGGCCTAAGGCTTGCCATTGACTGGCGCTGACTGCTAAGCTAATTCCCTATCCACATGCATAATATCAGAGGGAAGGGGTTTTATAATGAGTCAGTCACCAGAAGCAAACATCCGCCACCATTCACACATAGCAAGTATAGTCTATACTAGCGCATGGCGGAAAGGCCATGCGTGCTTTTTATAGCCGTGCGGGACCTTCCAGATCTCCGAGATGGACCAATGAGGTCTGGAACAGGACCTGGGCACATGACTCCCGATCTCCAATGGGAGATCGTCTCGTGAGCATGCCCAGTAGGAATACAGAGGGACTTAGTCTCTGGAATGGTCTGCTGCAAAGTAATCTCCTCTGCAGTAGAAAGACAGCAGGAGACCGCAGAATGTGAGGCTCTGGATTCCTGCAGAGCAGATGCAGAAACCTGATGCCTAACATTACCCCCCCTCCTAGGGCCTCCTCCTCTCTGAGCCTTCCAATTCGCCACCCTGTGCCCATCAGAGGCATAGGCCTCAGACTCGTCCGAAGGCAAGTCTGATGTCCCGGTAGGTGACACGGAAAACCGGGACACGTGGAAGGTATCAGAGGCGGCAAGATCGCCAGGTTTAAGAAGGGACACATGGGAGACAATGGGAGTGGCAAAACCACCTGGAGCATAAGTTGAAGTGGGACGCTGTGGTGTGTTGGTGGACGTCTCCACTCTCTGTTTAAGGAAGCTTACCCAAGCACACGAGGCGCATGCCTGAATATATTTTTTAATTTCCTGAGCCCTGAGCAGCCACCAATACGACCCCGCCAGGAGTTTTGTGGTCTGTATGTAGCCGCAGTGACCACCCGGCCTGGACGCATGTGCCCACGCGTGAACCTTCGGCTGAAGGCGAGGGGGGACAAAGGTCTTGCCCGGCGGCACAGAGTTTGGCCATTGCGGGCCCCCATTATCCTGGTGAACAGAGTGCTGATAGTGGCAGTCGCAAGTGGAGCTTAGTGCCAGACGCGCCTCAAGACTGGCGAGAGATACCTCCATGGCTCTGGGAGTGAACACTCTGGCTCGGGTGATTCCAGAGGTTCAAAGAGGTTGGGAGCCGGAGTAACCTTCCGTCTGAATTGAGCACGCTCCAGCCCGCGCTCCGAAAAACAGAGATCAATACGGGTGGCAATGGCAATCAGCTCCTCCAGACTTGCAGGAACCTCTCTGGTAGAAAGAGCATCCTTAACATGCTCAGCTAAACCTCTCCAAAACACAGGGATGAGGGCTTTGTCAGACCACTCCAGCTCGGAGGCCAGTGTCCGAAAACGAACGGCATACTGACTAACCAAGAGGGATCCCTGAGTCAAAGCAAGTAGCTGTAGAGAGATGTCGTGCGTGACCCGTGTTCCCAGGAAGACCTGCTTAATAGCTGTTATAAACTGAGCAGCGATCCGAACCTCTGGGTCACCACGCTCCCATAGTGGAGTAGCCCACTCCAACGCCTTGCCCGACAGAAGGGAAACAATAAACCCCACCTTGGCCCGTTCCGTAGGGAATTGCGCAGCCAGTAACTCCAGCTGGATAGAGCATTGGCTGATGAAACCCCTACAGGAGGCGCCATCGCCAGAGAATTTATCGGGCAACGGGAGGCGGGTAACTGTCGGCGCGTGGGAGGACGAGGACATACATGAAACCGACCGCCTCTGCGATCGACTGTACAGCAGCCTCTGAAGTCTTCGCCACTGAGATAACGCTCTCAAGAGTAGCCACCCGGCCTTCTAGCTGGTGAATGCACTGTAGTAGTTGCTGCTGATCTGCCATTACTAGCCAGACCCTGGTGCTAGTATAATGTTAGGAACGGCGGAACGCACTAAATAAAAATAATAATAAAGTGCGTTCACCGCTCGGGGTCCACGGTGCAGTAGATGATATGACTGCTGCTAGGTAATGACAGAGGAGCAATATGGTGGTATAATGCACACGGGTTCAACTTCACCCAAAGTGCACAGAGCGGGCTCTATTCACACACAGAGACACCGCAACAAAAACATACAAAAACGCTGAGCCTGTTAGTGTCACAGGCCTCAGGTAAATGCACACACGGTATCTGGTCACAGGAGCAGGACATAACACAGAGGAGCTGCGTCCATCTAGACCTACCGTGTGTGTGGCGTCGCTACTGTGAGCGCCAAGAAGGGCTGCAACTGCAGCGCGGCGTAGGACACTGCCGCTCGATGACAAAGCTAGAAAGCAAGCGCAATGTTGGACACTAGCGTAGAGGTACGGTGTGCACAGTGGCTTAAGGCTTGCCACTGACTAGCGCTGACTGCTAAACTAAGTCCCTATCCACATGCATAATATCAGAGGGACGGGGTTTTATAATGAGCCAGTCACCAGAAACATACATCTGTCACCATTCACACATAGAAAGTATAGTCTATAATAGCGCATGGTGGAATGGCCATGCACACTTTTTATAGCCGTGCGGGACCTTCCAGATCTCCGAGATGGACCAATGAGATCTGGAACAGGACCTGGGCACATGACTCCCGATCTCCAATGGGAGATCGTCTTGTGAGCATGCCCAGTAGGAATACAGAGGGACTTAGTCTCTGGAACGGTCTGCTGCAAAGTAATCTCCTCTGCAGTAGAAAGACAGCAGGAGACCGCAGAATGTGAGGCTCTGGATTCCTGCAGAGCAGACGCAGAAACCTGACGCCTAACAGCCAGGGCATTAAAAATGGGTTGTGGCTGGGTCTTCCAGCAAGACAATGACCCAAATCATACAGCCAAAGCAACAAAGGAGCTCAAAAAGAAGCACATTAAGGTCATGGAGTGGCTTAGTCAGCCTCCAGACCTTAATCCCATAAAAAACTTATGGAGGGAGTTGAAGCTCCAAGTTGCCAAGTGACAGCCTCAAAATCCTAATGATTTAGAGATGATCTGCAAAGAGGAGTAGACCAAAATTCCTCCTGACATGTGCGCAAACCTCATCATCAACTGCAAAAAATTTCTGACTGCTGTGCCTGCCAACAAGGGTTTTGCCACTAAGTATTAAATCTTGCTTGCCAGAAGGATCAAATACTTATTTCTCACTGCAAAATACAAATACATTTATATAACTTACACAATATGATATTCTGGGTTTTATTCTTGATATTATCTCTCTCAATGTTAAAATTAACCTACTCTTAAAATTATAGACTGTTCATGTCTTTGTCAGTTGGCAAACTTACAAGATCAGCAAGGGATCAAATAATTATTTCCTTCTCTGTATCTCCAGCATATATCTAACACTGCTAGACATGGAATATGATGCAGTAATGGTGGTGCATTTTTAATGTGACTGTGGGCTTGCCAATTCAATAGACTTTCTGCTAGAAAATCCTACTTCTCAAATAGATGTGTACTTCTCTCTTAAATATTTCATTTACTGTGGCTATGTTCAAGTCTTTGAAATGTTATCACCACTGTCAATACTATATACTACACTTTCATTGATTCTTTTTATTGTTTCCTGTTTGAGCCAGAGTACCATTCAGTTAACACGAATTAAATAATCTATGGCTTGCATTTTGCAGAATAATTAAGATACCAAGTTCCCAAGATAGAGTTAGAAGTGACTTGGGACTGCCACATATAGGACAATTAAAGCATTTTATTTAATTAGGTTCAACTTTCTTCATTAAAATGTCTGAGCAAAAAATAATAGCATTAACTAGCATTGCCAGATCTGTTCTTATAATTATTCCTTTACACAAAACAAATCAAACTTGGTTAAATCATATTTCAGTTATAAACTGATAAAGAATTTAATCCAGCATACAGAAGAGTATATTACTCTGCAGTTGGTCACAAAACAAGGACATTTACAGGAAGGACAAATCTTCAAAACCTGGATCTAGGACATTAGGTAATTATGCAAACATTACTTCATGCCCATGTCTGATCAATATGAACCTGTCTACGAGAGTACAGGACTCTGAATTATACCAATATATAGGTCAACATTAACCTTGAGTCACTGTTGCTATACTATTTGCTTTTTAATGTCCATGTTATCCCAGTTACATTTTATAGCTTATAGTCTCACAACACATTAATATGGAGTCTACATACATATGCAGTATGCATGATTTTTTTGTGCGATTTATGTTAGCTTGATGCCTCCATTCTTTGTCTTAAAGCCACCAAAAGCGGCATGTCATTTCTTATCTATAAGATAAGAAAATAATATAAAATACGGGTTGACAAGGATTTCTTTATCAGTATTTTAGTTTTATTTGTAAGTTTTTATTTTTGAGAAAATGGTCATAAAAATCCAGAATGTGGAAGAAAGGGTGGATAAATTACTGGGCAAAAGGTAGTGTTGACCCAACTCTCATTGTCCATGTGGAAATCAATGACGGAATACATTGTAGAGGCTGATCTGTTTCCACCAGGCTTTCCTGTAAGAATTTATTTTTACCTAGGCGTTCTTTAATCTTATATACTTGTCTAAATTTCATTGTCTAGCCATTGACGTAGTTCTATGACTTTATCTATTGTTGAATGTTTGGGGGTATCATGATGTGGTTCAGACTGTCTTGTTGGGCAACATTCTCTTTTTAATGGATGATTTTATTATGTTGATTTACTAATAAAACGTATCAATTCTATTGGGTTCATGTTTCAATTGTTTATAGTTGTTTGCTGGAAAGCACCAATGCGTTATATTCAGTGAAGGTTTCTATGTATACATGGTAAGTAGAAGATAATTGAAAATAGTCTTAAAGAATTAAACTACAAGCTGAAGGGAAGAACTTTAATGGATTACTTAAAGGGGTTTTAACGCTCATTTTAAAATGGATTTTAATCTATTGATCTTGGAATAATAATAATTTCCACAATTGGATGTGTTTAAAAAAAGTTCCCTGTGATGCAATAATCTTATAAATGTGCCCCTGCTGTGTACTATGTAATGGCTGTGTCTGACCTTACAGAGAAATTGGCCTGACCATACCACAGCTCCTGGGCAGGGGAGGAAGCAAAAGAGAGTATACAGACATTACAGAATGGGATCACAGCTGATTCTTTTTGTAAGATAAAGCATGGCCCTGCCTGCTTTCACAAATGTTTTACCCCCCCCAAAAAAAAAGAATTATTTGGGATCCAGTGCTGTAATGTCGTTTGACTTTTGTGCTTCCTCCTCTGCCCAGGAGATGTGGTCTGATCAGTTCATGTTACTTGCAGGTTCAGAAACAACCATTAAACAGTACACAGCAGGGGCACATTTATAAGATTATCTCAGCACAGGAAAAGTTTTTTAAAACACATCCAATTGTGGAAAATATTATTATTCTAAGATCTATTCATTAAAATGAACTTTGTTCATGGGACAACACCTTTAAGTCTTGGAGAAGGGAAAAGGATTAGGGTTCCTAGTGCAATGGGCTTACTTTTCATAAGGGCATCTGCTGTATTCTATATGCTAATGAAAGAGGATTTGCTCTCAGTGAATTCTACTAGAAGTTGTGATGTGAAATAAAACTAAGGGTGATGTGGAATGAGAAGGCAAAATTAAGAGGTAGTTAGGTTTGGTTATTTGAATCATTGACCACATGATCATTTTTCATGCTTTTGGTTCCGTTCCATAGTTACATGAACGTAGATATGATCCAAGCTAAGTTAAATAACGTGACATGATCCACAGTCCAAGCATGGATGGAGTGTCTTCTGTGTAGAACAGAAGTTGCTTTCTCATTGTAAGCCTATGGAATCGCGATATGTCTCTAAAAGGCTTACATTAAGAAAGCAACTTCTAGTGCACACTATGTGATACTGCTAGTCTCAATGTAGGTGATGTGGTGAAGAGGAAGACTGGATTTCGTCTAGCATCCCGTATAGATAAATGAGAGTAAAAGTTAACTGTTTTTATAATTTTGGTTAAAAAAAGAAATAGCATATGCTCTACTTCCTACCTCCTACCCTTCCTCCACCAGCTGTTTCCCCCACGGGTCTCCTCTACTTCTCCTCTGCCATGGTTGGCATGTGACCTCTGTAACCAATCAGTTGCCACAGTGATCATCCACAGGTCTCAAGCTTCATTTCTCTGAATGAGAAATTTCCAAATTTTTGGTTTTAATGTAGCAGGGATTGCCTCTGATATGAAGTCCCTTTCAACAGAATTACCTTAAAACAAACATGCAAGTTTTCCTAATAGAAACTTTTCTGGAGCTCCACTGAATATTAAATGATCAATCAGCCATTATTAACAGGATTGTATTTACTGGCACATGCCCTACAAACATATCCTGTAAGTTATGCTCAGTAAGGAGATCAGCATAATCAAACGTGTAAATTATCATCCAGGCTCCGCTACAAACATGTTAGGCTCCATGTCCTGAAAGACCACAATCCTCTTTCTGGCCGCTAAAACCTTGCAGTGTTGAGGACATGTTGGCTTGTACAGATTCCTCAAAGTATTTTCAAATAACTCAGCTTACCACAGAATGCATTTACTTCTGTTTTTCTTGGCAAAATAAAAATTATATTTTGCTTCCTGGTAAATACAGAGTTGAAGATCTCCTAAATACTGAGCCCAGCAATGTGTGTTATACACTATTGGTGTTACTAAATGGGAAGTGAGATGGACGTAAATGAATTTAAATAACCTGCAGAATTTGGGCCAATTTATACATTTCTGCTGAATTGTAAGTGTTCAATGACTGGCTATAGCACACATCATCACTAATACTTGATGCTGTTCTTACTAGTCATGACTTAAGGACACCATGGAATTTACTGCTGTATCAACAATCATAAGTAAGTGCACAAGTCTTCCTCAGCCGTTATGCATCCCTCCTCTTATCCTATCTGCTTATATCCCTGCGACCTTATTTTACATGACTGGCAGAAGGCAATGCAGAAAGAGAGGTCATTGTGAATACATTTATGCCCTATATGACATCCATATAACTCTTTAAGATATTATGCATGAACATAACATTGTATTTTTTCATATTTTAATAAATAATTGAAGGGGATCTGTCATCTCTCCTGACATGTGTACTTTAGCAAATAATTTTATTCTACATGAAGTAAGAATTTTTGCGCAAATTTTCTCAAACTCTGCATTGTGCCATTCATCTGAGAAATCGACAACTGGGTTGCAGTTGTTGGCGCGGCCCTACATACTCTGAAACTGTCCAATCAATGCTGACAGGCAAGACTGTTTGGAATTTCCCCTTTGACAAGAGAAATAGTAACACCCAGTTGTCAATTTTATGTATTTTTTTTTAATATCACAAGAACAACTTTAATTAAAGGTGACCGAGAATTGTTATATCTTGGAGAATACAATTACTTGTGTTGTGTGTTGTGTGTAACAATTGGTTGTGTGTATCACCAACCAATCACGAAGCATCTTTCATTTCACCAGAGCTGTTCAAAAGAAGCTAAGCTGTGATTGGTTGCTATGACCAACAGTTTTCCTTGCAACCAATCACTATGCATCTCTTATTTCACCAGAGCTGGTTAAAAGTAGCATTGTGATTGGTTGCTATGCGCAAGTTTTCCCACTTGACAACACCTCAGCAGACACTGACTTGGTGGGAGAAATCTAGCATCCCCGGGAACATAAGCTCCAGCCATCGTCTGTCCCACAGAAAGAAGCAGTGAGTACATGACAGAAATGAATCCCCCCTCCCTTGTGGTATCATTAAGTGACACACATGAATGTAGGAAAGTGCACATATTAAATGTCATGTGGATTTAATATTTTCTCACAGACACTTTTATGCATTATTGATGTGTTACTGTGCGCTGATGCTGTGAGTTTTTTAAAGTGCTATTTTCCCCATAATTCACCTGAATATACCCATATAACATGTAATGCTTTTCCCATAACAACCCATTAAATATAATACTATACTGCGTATAGATGCTGTACATCCATGAGCAACTCAGTCGGACAAATTACAAGTTGACGGTGCATGAAAATGTATGTGAAGGTTTCTCTACTGTACTAATGTACACTGTGTGCAGAATTAATAGGCAAATGAGTATTCTGATGAATGCTCATCGTCACACAATAAGAGAAAAAAGAATGGATTTACCTGTGGAAAAACATTTTTGTATGATGGACCACAACACCAGGGATATGAAATTACTGGTATTGAAAGGTAACTTCACATCTCAGAGAGAGAGAAGAGTCTGTGAGTATAAATATATGATGAACTTTGACACTCTCAATGCTGGAATGAATGTGTTGCATGGATTTATGTCTTTTTACATCAATTAAGGAATTTGCTCTGACTGGGCCAAGAAATATCTTAAGACTGATTTTTCTAAGGTTTTATGGACTGATGAAATGAGAGTGACTCTTGATGGGCCAGATAGATGGGCCCGAGGCTGGATCAGTAAAGGGCAGAGAGCTCCACTCCGACTCAGATGCCAGCAAGGTGGAAGTGGGGTACTGGTTTCGGCTGGTATCATCAAAGATGAACTTGTGGGACCATTTCAGGTTGAGGATGGAGTGAAGCTCAACTCCCAGACTTACTGTCAGTTTCTGGAAGACACCTTCAAGCAGTGGTACAGGAAGAAGTCGGTATCATTCAAGAAAACATGATTTTCATGCAGGACAATGCTCCATCACATGCATCCGAATACTCCACAGTGTGGCTGGCCAGTAAAGGTTTAAAATAATAAAAAATAATGACATGGCCCCCTTGTTCACCTTATCTGAACCCCATAGAGAACCTGTGGTCCCTCATAAAATGTGAGATCTACAGGGAGGGAAAACAGTACACCTCTCGGAACAGTGTCTGGGAGGCTGTGGTGGCTGCTGCACGCAATGTTGATCGTAAACAGATCAAGCAACTGACAGAATCTATGGATGGAAGGCTTTTGAGTGTCATCGTAAAGAAAGGTGGCTATATTAGTCACTGATTTTTTTTGTTTTGTTTTTGAATGTCAGAAATGCTTATTTCTAAATTTTGTGTTGTTATATTGGTTTACCTGGTGAAAATAAACAAGTGAGATGGGTATATATTTGGTTTTTATTAAGTTGCCTAATAAATCTGCACAGTAATAGTTACCTGCACAAACAGATATCCTCCTAAGATAGCCAAATCTAAAAAAACCCACTCCAACTTCCAAAAATATTAAGCTTTGATATTTATGAGTCTTTTGGGTTGATTGAGAACATAGTTGTTATTCAATAATAAAAAGAATCCTCTCAAATACAACTTGCCTAATAATTATGCCCGCAGAGTATAAGGTTTGTGCCTGTCCATTGGTGAAAAGCATGACTGTGATATTTATGGTAGCAGATAAGTGAGAATATCAGCCTGATCAGTAGAAAACCTGGGATCTTAG
Organism: Dendrobates tinctorius; assembly: GCF_039654945.1. Lineage (NCBI taxonomy): Eukaryota > Metazoa > Chordata > Amphibia > Anura > Dendrobatidae > Dendrobates > Dendrobates tinctorius. The sequence goes on from NW_027361833.1 coordinate 4,584,355, forward strand.
TGAACCATGTTTCTGTGCAATTTCACTATTCTACTTTTACTGGCTTTGACGGGATGATGTGGGATATTAGGGGTAGTAGTCTGGTAGCTCTGGCTGATGGGATGATGTGGGATATTATAATGAACTAGCTGAAGAGCCCGGCGCTGCCTGGGCATAGTAACTAACTGTGGTTAGTTATAGCAAATTATAATTATCCTCCATCCCATAGTCCCGTGCCCATATACCAATCATACATATTCACGATCCCATAGGCCCGTGCCCATATACCCATCATACATATCCTCCATCCCATAGTCCCATGCCCATATACCCATCACACATCCTCCATCCCATAGTCCCATGCCCATATACCCATCATACATATTCTCCATCCCATAGTCCCATGCCCATATACCCATCATACATTCTCCATCCCATAGTCCCATGCCCATATACCCATCATATATATTCGCCATCCCATAGTCGAATGTCCATATACCCATCATACATATCCTTCATCTCATAGTCCCATGCCCATATACCCATCATGCATATCCACCATCTCATAGTCCCGTGCCCATATACCCATCATACATCCTCCATCCCATAGTCCCGTGCCCATATACAGTACATATCCGCCATCCCATAGTCCCGTGTCCATACACCCATCATACATATCCTCCATCCTATAGTCCAGTGCCCATATACCCATCACACATCCTCCATCCCATAGTCCCGTGCCTATATACATATCCGCCATCCCATAGTCCCGTGCCCATATACCCATCAAACATATCCTCCATCCCATAGTCCAGTGCCCATATACCCATCACACATCCTTCATCCCATAGTCCCATGCCCATATACATATCCGCCATCCCATAGTCCCGTGCCCATATACCCGTCATACATATCCTCCATCCCATAGTCCAGTGCCCATATACCCATCACACATCCTCCATCCCATAGTCCCATTCCCATATACCCATCATACATATCCTCCATCCCATAGTCCCGTGCCCATATACTCATCACACATCCTCCATTCCATAGTCAACCATTATGACATCATAATGAGCGACGGCAGGGCTTGCAACCTTTGATGACATCAGCGTCACCATGGCAACCATTGTGACATCATAATGAGGGGCCGGGCTTGATACGCACACACTGCTTCCCCAGTATGCCAATAGGGGCATTATGACATCACAATGAGGGGCGGGGCTTGACGCGCACACACTTTCCCCCCCAGTATGTAGATAGGGGCAAAATTGTTTGGGGAATTGAAATGCGCAGGGTTAAAATTTCACCTCACAACATAGCTTAGGACGCTCTCGGGGTCCAGACGTGTGATTGTGCCAAATTTTGTGGCTGTAGCTGCGACGGTGCGGATGCCTATCCCGGACATACACACATACACACATACACACATACATACACACTTTGAACTTTATATATTAGAATGAATGTGACTATGTAGAGTGGGCGGGGCTATACACTCAGCTTTATATATAGATATAATCATTATAATTTGCTATAACTAACCGTAGTTAGTTACTATGCCCAGGAAGCGCCGGGCTCTTTAGCTAGTTACTTATAAACACGTCAGGAGAAATTATAGGGCCTCTTTAACCCCTTATGGACCAAGCCACTTTGTAGGTTATTACCAGGCCTTAATTTTGAAATCTGACCACTGTCAATTTATGTGGTTATAACTCTGGAATGCTTCAAGGGATCCCGCTGATTCTGAGATTGTTATTTCGTGACATATTGTACTTCATGTTAGTGGTAAAATTTCTTCGATATGACTTGTGTTTATTTATGAAAATAACGGAAATTTGTCAAAAATGTTGAAAATTTTTCAATTTCCAAAGTTTTAATTTTTGTACCCTTAAATCAGAGAGTGATGTCACACAAAATAGTTAATAAACAACATTTCCCACATGTCAACTTTACATCAGCAAAATTTTGGAAACATTATTTTTTTTTGTTAGGAAGTTATAAGGGTTAAAAGTTGACCAGCGATTTTTCTTTTTTCCAACAAAATTTACAAAACCATTTTTTAGGGACCACCTGACATTTGAAGTGAGTTTCAGGGGTCAATATAACAGAAAATACCCAAAAGTGACACCATTCTAAAAACTGCACCCTCAAGGTGTTCAAAACCACATTCACAAAGTTTATTAACCCTTTAGGTACTTCACAAGAATTTAAGCAATGTGGAAGGAAAAAATGAACATTTAACTTTTTTTCCCAAAAATTTTACTTTGGACACAATTTTTTTTATTTTGTCAAGGGTATCAGGAGAAAATGAACCACAATATTTGTTGTGCAATTTCTCCTGAGTACACCGATACCCCATGTGTGGATGAAGGCCAATCTTTAGATGCACAGCGATACTCAGAAGGGAAGGAGCATCATTTGAGGTTTTGAAAGTCAAATTGGATGAAATCAAGAGTGGATGCCATGTCGCGTTTGGCAAGACCATGGTGAGCACTTTGAACCCCCAAAGGCTTCACAGAAGTTTATAACGTACAGCCGTAAAATTAAAAAATCATATTTTTCCACAAAAATGATCTTTTCACCCCCAACTTTTATTTTCCCAAGGATAACAGGACCCAAAAGTTATTGTGCAATTTGTCTTGAGTACGCTGATACCCCATATGTGGGCGTAAACCACTGTTTGGGCGCATGGCAGTGCTCGGAAGGGAAGGAGCGCCGTTTGACTTTTTTGGCAGGAATTGAGATCGGACGCCATGTCGCGTTTGGGGAGCCTTTAGTGTGCCTAAACAGTGGAAACCCCCCAAAAGTGACCCGATTTTGGAAACTAGATTCCCAAAGAACTTATCTAGATGTGTGGTGGGATCTCTGAACCCCAAAAGGCTTCACAGAAGTTTATAACATAGAGCCGTAAAATTAAAAGATCATATTTTTTCCACAAAAATGATCTTTTCATCCATAATTTTCGTTTTCCCAAGAGTAACAGGACCCCAAAAGTTATTGTGCAATTTATCCTGAGTACGCCGGTACCCCATATGTGGGGGTATACCACTGTGTGGGTGAATGGCAGAGCTCGGAAGGGAAGGAGCACCATTTGACTTTTTAAACACATAATTGGCTGGAATTGAGATCAGACGCCATGTCGCATTTTGAGAGCCCCTGATGTGCCTAAACAGTGGAAACCCCCCACAAGTGATACCATTTTGGAAATTAGACCTCCCAAGGAGCTTATCTAGATGTTTGGTGAGCACTTTAAACCCCCAAGTGCTTCACAGAAGTTTATAACATAGAGCTGTGATAATAAAAAAAACATATTTTTTTCCACAAAAATGATATTTTGCCCCCAAGTTTTTATTTTTACAAGGATAACAGGAGAAATAGGACCCCAAAAGTTGTGCGATTTGTCCTGAGTATGCTGATACCCCATATGTGGGGTGGAACCACTGTTTGGGCGCATGGTAGAGCTTGGAAGGGAATGAACGCCGTTTTGGAATGCAGACTTTGATGGAATGGTCTGCGGGCATCATGTTGCGTTTGCAGAGCCCCTGATGTGCCTAAACAGTAGAAACCCCCCACAAGTGACCCCATTTTGGAAACTATACCCCCCAAGGAGCTTATCTAGATGTGTGGTGAGCACTTTGAACCCCCAAGTGCTTCACAGAGGTTTATAACGTAGAGCCGTGAAAATAAAAAAATCACATTTTTTTCCACAAAAATTATTTTTGTCCCCAAATTTTTATTTTCACAAGGGTAACAGGAGAAATTAGACCTTCAAAGTTGTGCAATTTGTCCTGAGTACGCTGATACCCCATATGTGGGGGTAAACCGCTGTGATCGCCTTACTGCAATCTTTGGGAGGCAGAATGAAAAATCCACAAAAGGTGAAGAATTGGTTTTATTTTTTACGTCATTCCTCGTGCGGTATTAGTGCTTAGGCGACTTTATTCTTCCGGTTGGTGTGATTACAGCAATGACAGATTTATATCTTTTTTTCATGTTTAGCTTCTGTCGCACACTAAAAGACACTTTTTTGGAAGAATTTTTTGCAAGAAATTTTTGCATCACCGTATTTTGAGAACTATAATTTTTCCCTATTTCGGCCAACAGAGTCATGTGCAGGCTTGATTTTTGCTGGACAAGCTGACGTTTTTACTGGTACCATTTTCGGGCACATGACATATTTTCATCGCTTTCTATTCCAATTTTTGTGGCGGCAGAATGAACAAAAACCAGCAGTTCAGGAAATGTTTGTTTTTTTCTTCTCTGTTCTGCGTGTGGTAAAATTGGTAAGGCACTTTATTCTTTGGATCAGTTCAATTACAGTGATACCTCATTTATAAAGTTTTATTATGTTTGGCGTTTTTTACAAAATAAAAACTTTTATAGAAAAAATAATTATTTTTGCATCACTTTATTCTGAGAGCTATAACGTTTTTATTTTTCCACTGATGGCTTGTATTTTGCGGGACAAGATGGCGCTTTGAATGATACAATTTTTATTACCATTTGTTTTTTTTATCGCGTTCTATTCCACTTTTTCCAAGCAGTATGATTATACCACTTGGAAAAGTATACTTTGCTCCTTTTTTGGAGTTTTTTTTACGGCGTTCACTGAAGGGGTTTACTAGGGTGACACTTTTATAGGTGAGATTTTTGCAAACACAGCGATACTAAACATGTGTATTTTTTTGTTTATTTTATTTTTTTATATAAAAATGTGTATTTTTTAAGGGGAATTTTTTTATTATTTTTATTGTTTTTTTAAAATTCAATAATAATAATAATCCTGTGAGTAAGTAACAAATCTAATCTGTGGGAAAACCTTTAAAGCTAGTATTTAACATTTGTTATATTTATATTCATTGCATTTCCTTGTAGTTATATTTATTTCACATTAATAGCTATTTTACTTTTTAGAATTTAACATTACTTTTAGCATATAATAAAAAAACTATACTTTAACCCCTTCCTGACATCTGACGAACTATCCCGTCCATGGGACCTGGGCCCCTATGCCCATGGACGGGATAGTATGTTATAGCGATCAGTGGCGCTCATGGGGGGAGCGCCGTTGATCGCGGCTGGGTGTCAGCTGATTATCACAGATACCAAACAGATCAAGGAAGCATAGTGCCATAAAATACAAATTGCTTTATTGAAACACATACAATAGACATGAACATGATAAAAGGAGATAGATACATCAGTGGATATCACAGGTACTAGTCGTGTACAAGTGTACACAAAAAATGATACACCAAAACTGAAGTCATGGCAAAGTGCACCAATATGAGACATAGGGGGTATGCAAAACATATACATTCATAGGCAGAAGACTATAGTTGCCAGCAAAGATAATGCCAACTTAATTAAAGTACTGGAGGCGTCTGATATTACATAACAATGTGATAGACATTGCAAAAATATATGCCCAGCATGAAAGAGTTCACAGCGGATAATGGTCAGATTCAATGTATAACAATCCTATAATAGTTTGAACAAAGAACCAAATCTAAAGAAGGTGTATATTTGGACCTAATATCCTGCTAATGACACTGAACAGACACATATAGTCAAAAGACGTGACCTATAATATGGTAAAACACTACATATCTCTGAAATATGTTGTCAGTAATAATATAAAGCATTATCTGGGTCAGGGGCAAAAGGTAATGTATACCCACAGTATTATGCCATCACATGGGTGCAATACACAACACAAGTGTGTCTATGGCATATGCCTCCATTCTGAATATGAAGCAACCCCCTAAGATGAAAAGCACATATGACCTGTGATACCGCAGTCCCCGACGCGCGTTTCGCCTTAGCTTCGTCCTGGGAGATAGGTGAGTATGGCTGCATGGTGTGTTGGAGTATATATAGAGGCTTAATTGCAAAATGCTCACACTAGAGAAATCGCCCGGTGCCCGGCGTGTGACGTCATCATGGCGCACGTCTCCCGGCCGCACAGCCACTCCCCATCATACACGTAATGATGTGGAGACGGCTGAATGAAGCCAGGGAGAACGTGTCGCCAAGGCGACGCACCACGCTGCAGGATAACGCTGCAGATCGGTAAGCCACTCCTCCGCCCGATGTGTTAGGGCAGAGAGGCGTGCTTAACCCATCTGACAGACGTTTCCACACAGAGTGTGCACGGTGCACTGGGAAATGCACGAGAATGACGATATACAGCAGTGTGATGTTATATCCAAGGATTATTCTACTCAGACGCATCATTTGTAAGTACATAATGGACATAAATAGCGTCCAACCGAACTGAGTTCAAAAATCCATACACTAAGTTTAATCGAGATCCTTATCTTTCATTATAAATGTTACTGTAACTTATTACATTTATTAAATAAGGGTCACCTGGGCTTGCTCCCTACATCTCATTACATCGTTAGACAAATTTCGCATACTTCAATGGAGAAACTCTGGATGTATGGATTTTTGAACTCAGTTCGGTTGGACGCTATTTATGTCCATTATGTACTTACAAATGATGCGTCTGAGTAGAATAATCCTTGGATATAACATCACACTGCTGTATATCGTCATTCTCGTGCATTTCCCAGTGCACCATGCACACTCTGTGTGGAAACGTCTGTCAGATGGGTTAAGCACCGCCTCTCTGCCCTAACACATCGGGCGGAGGAGTGGCTTACCGATCTGCAGCGTTATCCTGCAGCGTGGTGCGTCACCATGGCGACGCGTTCTCCATGGCTTCATTCAGCCATCTCCACATCATTATGTGTATGATGGGGAGTGGCTGTGCGGCCGGGAGACGCGCGCCATGATGACGTCACACGCCGGGCACCGGGCGATTTCTCAAGTGTGAGCATTTTGCAATTAAGCCTCTATATATACTCCAACACACCATGCAGCCATACTCACCTATCTCCCAGGACGAAGCTAAGGCGAAACGCGCGTCGGGGACTGCGGTATCACAGGTCATATGTGCTTTTCATCTTAGGGGGTTGCTTCATATTCAGAATGGAGGCATATGCCATAGACACACTTGTGTTGTGTATTGCACCCATGTGATGGCATAATACTGTGGGTATACATTACCTTTTGCCCCTGACCCAGATAATGCTTTATATTATTACTGACAACATATTTCAGAGATATGTAGTGTTTTACCATATTATAGGTCACGTCTTTTGACTATATGTGTCTGTTCAGTGTCATTAGCAGGATATTAGGTCCAAATATACACCTTCTTTAGATTTGGTTCTTTGTTCAAACTATTATAGGATTGTTATACATTGAATCTGACCATTATCCGCTGTGAACTCTTTCATGCTGGGCATATATTTTTGCAATGTCTATCACATTGTTATGTAATATCAGACGCCTCCAGTACTTTAATTAAGTTGGCATTATCTTTGCTGGCAACTATAGTCTTCTGCCTATGAATGTATATGTTTTGCATACCCCCTATGTCTCATATTGGTGCACATTGCCATGACTTCAGTTTTGGTGTATCATTTTTTGTGTACACTTGTACACGACTAGCACACAAGTACCTGTGATATCCACTGATGTATCTATCTCCTTTTATCATGTTCATGTCTATTGTATGTGTTTCAATAAAGCAATTTGTATTTTATGGCACTATGCTTCCTTGATCTGTTTGGTGTATGTATTAGTTGGGAAGTGCCATGTTTTTTCAGGCCCCAGTTGTGAAAATTTGATTATCACAGATGACACCCGGCACTATGTGTCAGGGGCGGTCACGGACAGCCCTCGGCACTTTAATCCCTGGCACACTGCGATCAAACACGATCGCAGTGTACCGGGGGTTTAGGGAAGCATCGGCAGGGAGGGGGCTCCCTCCGTGCTTCCCTGAGACCCCCGCAGCAGCGCGATGTGCAGCGCTGCTGTGGGGGGCCTCCTTCCCTGCAGGTCCTCAGATCAATATGAGGAAGCCTGCTGCAGTGCCCGTGTCAGATCGCTGATAAATTATAAAAATAATTTATAAAAAATCGCAAAATAAATGTAAAAAAAATTCCCTAATAAATTCATTTTGTGGAAATAAAGGAAAAACAATAAAAGTACACATATTTAGTATTGCCGCGTCCGTAACGACCCGCCCTATAAAACTGTCCCATTAGTTAACCCCTTTAGTGAACCCCTTAAAAAATAAAAATAAAAAACAAATCAAAAAACAATGCTTTATTATCATACCACCGAACAAAAAGTGCAATAACGCGCGATCAAAAAGACGGATATAAATAAACATGGTACCGCTGAAAACGTCATATTGTCCTGCAAAAAATGAGCCACCATACAGTATCATCAGCGAAAAAATAAAAAAGTTATAGTTTGCAGAATAAAGCGATACAAAAATAATTATTTTTTATATAAAATTGTTTTCATTGCATAATGAAAACGCCTTATCAATTTTACCACATGTGGATTGGTGTAAACGCACCCCCCAAAAGAAATTCATGAAATGCTGGTTTTTCTTCATTCTGCATCCCAAAAATTGGAATAAAAAGCTTTCAAAAAATGTCACATGCCCGAAAATAATACCAATAAAAACGTCAACTCGTCCCGCAAAAAATAAGACCTCACATGACTCGGTGGGTCAAAATATGGAAAAATTATAGCCTCAAAATGTGGTGATGCAAAAACTATTTTTACAATAAAAAGCGTCTTTTAGCGTATGACAGCTGCCAAACATAAAAACCCGCCATAAATAGTAAATCAAACCCCCCTTTGTCACCCCCTTAGTTAGGGAAAAATAATAAAATTTTTAAAAAAAGTATTTATTTCCATTTTCCCATTAGGGTTAGGGTTGGGGCTAGGGCTAGGGTTAGGGCTAGGGTTAGGGTTAGGGCTAGGGTTAGTGCTGAGATTAGGGTTAGATGTGTGTTGGGTTGGAGTTAGAATTGGGGGATTTCCACTGTTTGGGCACATCATGGGCTCTCCAAGCGCAAAATGGCGTCTGATCTCAAGTCCAACCAATTCTGCATTGAAAAAGTCAAATGGTGCTCCTTCCCTTCCAAGCTCTGCCATGCGCCCCAACAGTGTTTTACCCCCACATATGGGGTATCAGCCTACTCAGGACAAATTGCAAAACAACTTTTGGGGTCCAGTTTCTCCTGTTACCCTTAGGAAAATAAAAAATTGAGGGCAAAAATATCATTTTGTGGAAAAAAAATAAGATTTTTTTATTTTCACGCCCGGGCGTTATAAACTTCTGTGAAGCACTTGGGGGTTCAAAGTGCTCACCACACATCTAGATAAGTTCCGTGGGGGGTCTAGTTTCCAAAATGGGGTCACTTGTGGGGAATTTCAACAGTTTAGGCACATCAGAGGCTCTCCAAACGCGACATGACACCCGCAGACCATTCCATCAAAGTCTGCATTCCAAAACGTCACTACTTCCCTTCCGAGCCCCGACGTGTGCCCATACAGTAGTTTTCTCCCATATATGGGGTATCAGCGTACTCAGGATAAATTGGACAACAACTATTGGCATCCAATTTCTCTTTTTACCCTTGGGAAAATAAAAAAATTGGGGACTAAAAGATCATGTTTGTGGAAAAAATATGATTTTTTTATTTTCACACCCAGGCGTTAAAACTTCTGTGAAGCCCTTGGGGGTTCAAAGTTCTCACCACACATCTAGATAAGTTCCTTGGGGGGTTTGTTTTCCAAAATGGTGTCATTTGTGGGGGGTTTCCACTGTTTAGGCACATCAGGGGCTTTCCAAACGCGGCATGGCGTCCAATCCCAATTCCAGCCAAAAAAAGTTAAATGGCGCTGCTTCCCTTCCGAGCTCTGGCATGTGCCCAAATAGTGGTTTACCCCCACATGTGGGGTATCAGCGTGCTCAGGACAAATTGCACAATAACTTTTAGGGTCCTGTTACCCTTGGGAAAATAAAAATTGGGGGTGAAAATATCATTTTTGTGGAAAAAATGTGATATTTTTATTTTACGGCTGTACGTTATAAACTTCTGTGAAGCCCTGGGAGGTTCAAAGTTCTCACCACACATCTAGATAAGTTTCTTGGGGGTCTAGTTTCCAAAATAGTGTCATTTGTGGGGGGTTTCCACTGTTTTAGCACATCAGGGGCTTTCCAAACGCGACATGGCATCCGATCTCAATTCCAGCCATTAGACATGGAAGATGGCTAGCACTCGACTAGTGTAATGAATAAACGGTGCCAGTGAAAGGGAGCCTCTGGTCCCGTAAATGTAAAGTCAATATAGAATCACTGCACACGTAAATTATGCTAAAGTGAGCTTTTTATTATTTAATTGACGGTGATGAAGCGACAGCTGACGTTTCGGCCTAACAACGGCCTTTATCACATAGTCGCCCTTTTGAAGTAGAGTTTTGGTAGTCACCGGTTGATAGTTTATCACTGCTAGGCAATATTTCAAAAAAATGCAGATAATCCGCATTTTTTTGAAATATTGCCTAGCAGTGATAAACTATCAACCGGTGACTGCCAAAACTCTACTTCAAAAGGGCGACTATGTGATAAAGGCCGTTGTTAGGCCGAAACGTCAGCTGTCGCTTCATCACCGTCAATTAAATAATAAAAAGCTCACTTTAGCATAATTTACATGTGCAGTGATTCTATATTGACTTTTCAATTCCAGCCATAACAGTCAAATGGCGCTGCTTACCATCCAAGCTCTGCCATGTGCCCAAATAGTGGTTTATCCCACATGTGGGGTATCAGCGTACTCAGGACAATTTGCACAATAACTTTTGGGGTCCTGTCACCCTTGGAAAAATAAAAGTTGAGGGTGAAAAGATCATTTTTGTGGAAAAAAATATGATTTTTCAATTGTACGGCTGTACGTTATAAACTTCTGTAAAGCCCTTGGGGGTTCAAAGTTCTCACCACACATCTAGATAATTTCCTTGTGGGGTCTAGTTTCCAAAATGGTGTCATTTGTGGGGGGTTTCCACTGTTTTGGTACATCAGGAGATTTCCAAACGCGACATGGTGTCCGATCTCAATTCCAGCCAAAAAAGTCAAATGGCGCTGCTTGCCTTCCAAGCTCTGCCATGCACCCAAATAGTCATTTACACCCATATATGGGGTATCAGTGTACTCAGGATAAATTGCATAATAACTTTTAGGGTGCTGTAACCCTTGGAAAAATAAAAATTGGGGGTGAAAAGATCATTTTTGTGGAAAAAATATGATTTTTTAATTGTACCGCTGTACGTTATAAACTTCTGTGAAGCCCTTGTGGGTTCAAAGTTCTCACCACATATCTAGATAAGTTCCTTGGGGGGTCTAGTTTCCAAAATGGGGTCACTTGTGAGGGTTTTCCACTGTTTAGGTACATCAGGGGCTCTCCAAATGTGACATGGTGTCCGATCTGAATTCCAGCCAATTTTGCATTGAAAAAGTCAAACGGCGCTCCTTCCCTTCTGTGCTCTGCCATGCACCGAAACAGTGGTTCCCCCCACATATCAGGTATCAGTGTACTCAGGACAAACTGCACAATAACTTTTACAGTCCAATTTCTCCTGTTACTCTTGGTAAAATAAAAAAAATGGACCTGAAATAATTTTTTTGCGAAAAAAAGTTAAATGTTCATTTTTTTTAAACATTCAAAAAATTCCTGTGAAGCATTTGAAGGGTTAATAAACTTCTTGAATGTGGTTTTCAGCACCTTGAGGGGTGCAGTTTTTAGAATGGTGTCACTTTTAGGTATTTTCTATCATATAGACTCCTCAAAGTGACTTCAAATGTGATGTGGTCCGTAAAAATAAAATGGTGTCGCAAAAATGAGAAATCACTGGTCAAATTTAACCCTTATAACTTCTTAACAAAAAAAATTTGGGTTCCAAAATTGTGCTGATGTAAAGTAAACATATGTGAAATGTTACTTATTAAGTTTTTTGTGTGCCATATCTCTGTGATTTAAGGGCATAAAAATTAAAAGTTGGAAAATTGCAAAATTTTCAAAATTTTTGCCAAATTTCCATTTTTTTCACAAATAAACGCAAGTTATATCAATTAAATTTTACCACTAACATGAAGTACAATATGTCACGAGAAAACAGTGTCAGAATCACTGGGATCCATGGAAGCGTTTCAGAGTTATTACCTCGTAAAAGGACAGTGGTCAGAATTGTAAAAATTGGCCCGGTCATGAACGTGCAAACCACCCTTGGGGTAAAGGGGTTAATTATTATGGCTTATATGAATAAAGCATGTAATAAATGTCATTGATAATCTAGATCAGATTTATCTCTTGCCAAAAAAAAACAAAAAACTGTAATAGCAAAAAGCAAATAATAATATGAAAACCAATTTAATAGGAAAGTCATCAAAATGAGCCGATTTCTGTACTTACATCTGAGCAGATCACTTATAATTTACAATCCCAAATCAAAAAAAGTTGTAACACTGTAAAATATAAAGAAAATGAGAATGCATTGAATTGGAAATTTTTCATAGCCATTTTTTATTCACAACAGAACATAGAACACAGATCAGAATGTGAACATTAGACATTTTTCAATTTCATTTGAAAAATTGACTCCTTTACAAATTGAAGTCAGGAACACATCTCAAAAAAGTTGGGACTGGGAGATGTCTACAATTGTGTAGCATCCTCTCTTCTTTTTGCAACAGTCTGCAAAAGACTGGGAAGTGAGGAGACCAATTGCTGGAGCTTAGGGAGAGGAACATTGTTATATTCTTGTCTGATGTAGGATGCTAGCTGCTCAACTTTCCTGAGTCCTCTTTGACTGATTTTTCTTTTCTTAATGCGCTAATTGTTTTCTATTAGTGAAAAGTTTAGACTATAGGTAGTCATTTCATTACCCAAAGTCTTCTTCTGTGAAGTCTTGCTGTGTGATGGATGCAGTATGTGAATTAGCATTGTCTTGCTGAAATATATGTTGATCTAAAACCTCTATATATTGTTCAACAATGAAGGTGCCTTTTCAGGATGTGTGAACTGCTGAAGCCATATGCATTAATACAACCCCATACTATCAGAGATGCAGGCTTTTGAACTCTACATTTATGACAAGCTGCATGATCCCACTTTTCTTGAGTCTGCAGGACATGGCATCTGTAGAATCCATAAAGAAGTCAGTGTTTCTATATTTTGTTGATACATGGCTTGTGAGGCAGTGACCCCTGTTACAGCTAGGGGGCGCTGTGTGTTCTCCCCAGGATTTTCATGGAGGCGTATTGAGGCAATGGGAATGCATTGCAGTCACAGGCATAGCTGGGATTGCAATGGTGAAGCAGTGACCAATGTCACAGGTAGGGGTCGCTGTGTAGTCTTCCAGGATATGCACGGAGGTGTTTTGAGGCCATAGGTGTGTATGGCAGTCACAGGCGTAGCAGACTGATAATAAAAGTTAGTGTTAGTCTTGGACATGTTAGTGTCCAAGACAGAGGTAGGGAAAACCTGCTCTGGATGTTGTGTGTGTGAAGCAGACTGCAGGATAGTAGTTTGTGCCGTCTGTTCCATTCCAGATCCAGGTTTTCCATGAGAAAGCCACAGGTTTCTGTGATAAATCCCCTGCAGGAAAGGGTTTGTGAGAGACTGAGTGAGTGCTTAGTGAGTCTCAGGTGTGTCAGGGCCAGAGTGAGTTGGTGCTTGTTGCTGTGCAGAGCACAGGACATAAAGGAGCCAATAGGCCTGGCACCTACAGTGTACACAGAGATGCAAGTCATCCACGGTGACTGGTCTCAGATGTGGACAGTCCTGTGCCCGGAGGTAGATGTCCTGTGCCCGAAAGAAGACTGGCGTGTGTAACGATTGCAAAACAGGTGGATATGGTGCCCGGCTGGGATCCAGAAGATATCCTGGACTGTGTATGGCTGTGTGAGTAAAGCAACTGTGATGCAGCGGTGCAAGACACGCACAGGAACTAGTCAGAGGAGGACTAGCGTGTGTAGTGCCTGCAACATGTAATGCTGTATGAACAGAGTCTTGTATACGGTGCATAGACACTCACGGGAACTAGTCAGAGGAAGACTGGCGTGTTTAGTGTCTGTAAAATGAACGTTGCCGTATAATATATATTCTGCAAACGGTGAAATGGATACTAGTTATAAACACTGAAGATATATGCACTGAAGTTATATGCACTTGTGTGGATTGGACTTTTAATGCTGTGAGGAAACACATTAAAGAGACTTTTGTGTTTGAATTTTGTGGGTCACTGCCTCTTCACTGTGTACGGTGCTACCACTTCTTTACAGGCTTCATTGCATGATAGAGCTTTCACTTGCATTTGTGGATTACACAACGAACTGTGTTCACAGATGATCTTTGGAAGTATTCCTGAGCCCATGCAGTGATTTGCACAACCTAGTCATGCCTGTTTTTATTGCAGTGCGACCTGAGGACCCAGAGATTACAAAACTATAATATTGACCATCGGCCTTATCTTTTGTGCACATTTTTCCAGAATCTCTAAATATTTTGATGATTTTCTGTACTGTAGATGGGGCGATATTGAAAGTCTTTGCAATTTTAAGTTGAGGAATATTTTTCTGAAATTGTTCACAATGTTTAAACGCAATTGTCACATATTGGTGAATGTCTGACCATCTTTGCTTCTGAAAGACTCTGCCTATCTAACATACTTTTTTATAAACAGTAATGTGATTTAGTGGAAGATTGACACTTTAGATGTTTTCATTAGTACCACCTTCTTTTCCAGCTTTTGTTAACCCTGTCCCAACTTTTTTGAGAAGTGTTGCTGCCACTAATTTCTAAATAAGTAATTTTCTGTTGTGAATATAATATGGCTATAAGAGACTTCCAAATCATTGCATTCTTTTTAGTTACATTTTACAGAGCAGCCCAATTTATTTGAGTTAGGGCTGTATAATCTCTGACCATAACTTGTCTCCAGAAATTGTGGCCTTCATAAAAGCTCCAAACTCTGTGTCACTAACAAGAGAAATCAGATGGTAACTGTCTATCCAGTAGCAGAAACACACTGTTTTAATATTGAAGTTGCAAAATAAGGGAGCAAAAGTTGGAGAAATATGGAAATGACAGGAGAAATAGAGATGGTAATGATATGGAAATTAGGAAAAAATAAAATCAATGTTTTCAAATCTTGACTCAATCAGTATAAACCGTTTTCATGCTATCAATGAGGTTAACAATGGTTATTTGAGGAATGTTCTGCCACACTGAATGCACTTGGACCTGCAAATCATCACAATCTACTGCTGGTAGCTCCTTTTACAATTGCCAACGAATGACATCCAAGATGTGCTTGATGGGAGTCCAGAAATACTGCATGCCATGATAGCACGTTTAGGCCACACAATTTTCTCACAAAATCACAAGCAACATGGCATTGTTTTGTTAAAAGATGGCTTCTGGGACACTTTGGATAAATAGCAGTACCACTTGTTCCAAAACCAAGGCTATGTGGTTATGGCTATTGTACATTATGCCACCACACACCATATTCCCAGGAATAAGACCTTTGTGACATTTTCTTGTAAAGGCCTTTGGTGTTGCACAAGTGGTCTACAGACCAATCTCTGGTTATTGTTGTATCACTGTATCAAAGACAAAGGCAGGACTCATCGCTGAGGAGGGCAATAATGCATTCCAGCCTCAATCACCATATGGATCTGCAACACGATAACCTTTAAGAGCGGCGCTATGAGGTTAATGGAACATGTGTAGCAAGATATCTGGTTTATAGCCCACTGTTATTCAAATGTAGTTTGGCTAGTTCTCCAAAGTATTGCAGGAGCCATTTTATAACACAACACCAGGCTATATTTTGCACATGCTGCTGTGAGTAGCTGTATGGACAAAATATGCTACAATAGCCTGCAGTGTCTCCAGACTTGTCTCCTATATAGCACATCTGGGACGTCATTGGCCAGCAATTGCAATGGGAGCTGCCAGCTGTAGATCTGGATGGCTTGCAAGACCAAGTGCATTCAGTGTGACAGAACATTCCTAAGACAACAATTAATTACCTTATTGATTGCATTCCCAGGTTTCTAAGTGCGTGAGTTTCTGTATTTGGCGCTCTTTCATTATATTGAATAGATTAATATGTTTTGAAAATTTAGTTTCCACTTTTTTTTCATTTGCATATTTACATGTCTATCGATTCTGTAATATCTTAAATGGAATCTGTCAGTAGGATCAACCCTCCTGAGATATCTATATGTACATGTAGATCATAGGAAGCTGAATAAAATGATACCTTAATATCTGCAATCTGAAGTTTTATTCCATAGAAATCCACATTTTTCTTACACGTAAATGAGCTGTTCCAGGCTATGGGGTGGACATTGATCTGCATGAGAATCTGCCTCTAGAGTTTAAATTAAATAAAAGGGGGTGTTACCAGTGTGAGACAAGTAACTAACATAGAAGAATAGAACTGAACTTTGCCTTCTTGAAAATACATTTTTTGCAGCTCTGTGAGCTCTGCTGTATTGCAAGAATATTGCAAACCTGTCTGCTTGTGAGATGTAAGCTAAAGCTGAGAGAAACCTGCAGATGTGTCAGGTATAATCACAAACAGCACTGCAGTAAGATCAGGAAAGCAGAGAGCGGCCATTACCGATCACACTGGTAACTCTCCCTTCATGTAAAATAAGCTCTGGAGGCAGATTGTCATGCAGATCTGTGTTTGGCCCGTAGCCTGGAACAGCTCATTTGAATATAAAAAAGCATGAATTTCTCTCGAACAAGACAGCAAATTGCAGATATCAAGGTATCATTTTATTCAGCATCCTATGACCTACCTGTCCACATAGACAGCTTAGGAAGGACAATGCTACTGACTTTAATCCCCTTGAGAATGATTGTTCATGATAATTTTTCAGTGAAAACAATCTGACAAATTAGCAAAACGCTTGTTCATCAAGTAAAATGATCTTTTGCGTAGCACAAAAGATCATCATTCTCAGAGTTATATTGTCCTATTTAAATAGGACTTGCACTACCCGCTTACAGGATTACAATAAATGTCACTGTGTAATTCTTATGTCTTATTGTTGATCTGAGATTGTATTTACCAAATTTTAAGATCTTCCAAGGACAATATTTTTTACCATGTCCTGATACATAAAACCATAGAATTCAAAAAGGGTGTACTTAATTTTTTCTCATGATGGCAAATTTCTATGTGTGTATTGTGCTAAGCTGATCTTTTGACAAGGTAAACACTGTAAGTAGCTGGATATGAAATCCACAGAGGCTTTAAGTACATAGGGCATATCTGTTGATCACTCATTTCAGATATTAAGGGTGCTATATCTTCGTTCCCTTTTAGTAAGATCAGTACTTATAAATGTCACATGGCAAATCTATAAATTTTATCTAGAATGAGTCTTTGGTATTTAACTCTGTATGCAGATCCATTAATAATATTCTCTGCAAATCAAGTCTATAAGATATACCATTTTATAATAATTCACTAAAAGGGTAAATGGAAATTTAATGGAAACTAGAAGTTAACTTGACTCTGTATTGTAATTAATATTACCACACCTCAAATTATTAACAAGTGGAATCTAATATGGATTATTTAACATTTATAATGTATTCTATCTGGCCAAGCACATAAATGGTCGTAGTTCTCTATACTCAGATAATGGTTGGGGATCCTTTTAATTTTCGCAAAGGGCCAATCCATATTCTACAGGCTTGACTTAACCTTGTGACATCTAGGTCACAAGTTCAGATTTTGGCAAGGTCTAATCAACCTCCCATCCTGTGAAAGTTAAAATGATTACCATTTCCCCCTGACAGTCTTATGATTGATGATGTACAAATTGCACATTAATTGTAATACACACTCCTAGGATACAAATTGATTTCTAAGTTCAGAAAGCAGCTTTTCAATATTTAGGACATAGATTGATCTTTTAGTGACAACTTCTAACAACTAAAACATGTTCTTTTATATCCTTCTGGCTATAAATAAAACTTGTATTCCGAATAAAAAATAAAATAAAAGAGCAAATAAAAATTCTTCATTCGACAATGAGAAGCTAAATTTTATATAATTCTTTCTATTAGAGTTGGTGCTCATCAATTTGTAGGACCCAGTCCATCAGTCACATCGATATTGTGTAGCTGTAGACAGGGACGCAGAGAACCGCCTCCTACTTGATTGCATACCCATTTCTTTTGATTATCTGGCCTGGCGTTACATTATTGTTGTGGCGTGATGCACATGTGATAATCTGCCAGACCAGAAAATCAAAAGAAGAGTCATGGATGCCATCAGGTAAGAAGAGATTCTCAGGGCTCGGGTCCAGCGGCCACAGATTATTACTGACGTGCCTGATGGATCAGGTCCTGCAAATTGATTTGCACCAACTCTACGTGCGATATAAATTACTTACAGTTTTCAAGATCTCTGCCTTTTGTTAAAAATTACACTTTATTATGTGATTTGCTCAGGTGATGATTGAACATAGGGGCCGATCCATTGGGACTGGCATTGTGCACACCATTCTTAATGAATAGACTTACTGGAGGACAATTCAACTAATTCATTAGGACGTGCATGTTACTTAATGAACTTGGTGCATCTGTTAATTGGCATGTTATGCCACCAGAAATGCAAATGCACTCCAGTCAAAAACTGAAGTCTATTTCTGGAGTAAGGTATGCCACTAACATAGTGTAACTTTTCAAGAATTTGATGGACGGGCGTAGCCATGCCCCCGCCGACCAATGCTAGAAATATGCTTCCTTCATATTGGTGTAGATTTCCAGGAATGGAGTGAAAATATCAGAAGTCGCATTATTTTTGCGCAACGTCCAAGACTTCTGGCCTAACACCTCAATGTATCAGCCCCATCATGTATAATAGAGGGTGGAATTTCTCTCTAGGTTTAGACCAATGTCTTCACATAAAAAGAATCAAATACTGGCACAATATATTTATGATAAAAACAGTTTTGAAGAGTCCAGAAAAAAAGTGTGTGGATTTGGCTTTCAATTAATATATATTTTAATTCTAACGCCAGAAGAAAGTGCACATTTTGTCAAATTCTTTTGAATCAAGGACTCCCCAAAATACATCGAGTTCATTAAGAGGTTAAGAGGCAGCACTTTATATTGCATCTGCCGCACTACACTTCAATGCTTTTTATGGAAGGCGTTGGCGTATTAAATCTACATAAGAAAATTCCCTAACTTTCCACCATATATTCATTACACTTCATTTTCTCAAATTTTTAAAAATCATTTATGTAATAAGTTTTTTCTCCAAAATGGATAGTTATACTAAATTTGGCGCAATTCACTCCAACATTTATTTTCCAGAATGTAAGTTTACCCCATTTTATATTAATCAGTTACAAAATTTTTAACAATATATTCTTTAGGCTTAATTTAATAAAACTGTAAAAATCATTTAAGTAGCAACATTTTTTTTCCCTCAGACGGACAGTTCGATTTGTACAACTGCACTCTATCATCATGCAAATTATGTAAGACAAAATGGCTTCCCCCTACCAATGATCTGCTTGTATTTTAAATCACACTATTTTTTAGCTGAGATACCACCTCTGCAGTAGTAGCATAGCATAAATAATGACAAAAAGCAATATCAGTAAATTATCTCCTTACTAAAAAAAAAAATAAATAAAAGACAGCAGGCACTAAAAATACAGAAAAAAAATCCTCTACTCCTCTACATCTGAAAATATTGTACTGTGGTAAACTGCAATATTTAGTGCACTAATACAGGAGCTAAATACCATGAATATAATTTATTTCCTTAAAAAACAGCGATAATTCAACTGTCAACTGATAAAGTACGGTAAAACGTGATTTTAGGAAATAATCTTCATGTTTTACAAATAAGTATTTTCCTCTAAAACATGTGCAAAATACCATTCCAGAGGTATAGGAATAAAATAAGTATTATTAGGTTCAGTACAAATTGTTCTCGAGGATGATGCATGCAACTTAAAACATAGACAAATAATTACCTGTGCACTTAGCTTCTCCACAGCACCAATTTCTTTCCACTGTTTTACCAGTAAGAGGCTTGTGAATTAAATGGGAAAAGATCAGCACAGTTTAGCCTCTGGATTTGAAGGTAATTTTATGAACCTATTAGACTCTCAGTAAAGGAATTCTTTTCTCAGTGCATTATTGGATATTATATTCTCGGTGATCATCACTGCCACATTAAACAATCTTAAATGTGCAAGGTAACTAAAACAAGGCTCATTTTGCTGCAGTAGATGTCACACTTGCATAACTGCTGAAAATCTGACTGTAAGTGGTATGAAAAATATAAAATATACGCTGTACACTTTCCTTATACATTAAAGGAAGGAAATACATCATACAATGCTTCATGCCATATGCATCTTATACTGTATTCTTGAAATTTTGACGCTGTGTTATACATTCCAATAGGTAAAAAGTTGTCTAATGCACCACTGTTTTTTTATTACTTTGTGCTAATAATTTTGGTTCTATTATTGCATTCTAATATTCACAATTGCATAAAAAATACAGAACATACAAAGACTGTGATTTTATTATCTTTTATACATTTTGTGAGATTTTTCAAAATTTGTTGTTTTTACAGCAACGATATCCAACACGACGTCTTTAAGATTTCAGCTGACCAGTCGAGTTTTCTTTAGGTTATGATACTTTGTTTAAAAGCCAGTGGTCTTTTTCCTAAAGCGACTTAGCTGGCAATTTTACCAGTGTTTTGTGATACTTTTCTATTATTTAAACTATAATTGGTCAGCAGCTTCCGTTCGAAGAATTTATTTATTCATTTATTTTACTCACTTATATAGCACCATTAATTCCACAGCTGTTTACAGACCTCATCATCACTGTCCCCATTGGGGCTCACAATCTAAATTTCCTATCAGTATGTCTTTGGAGTTAAGAATGAACATGCAGTTTCTTTTAGCATCTTCATAGTTTCCAAAGCGGTTATAAGAAGTAGCAAAAGATTGAACATGTGCACAGAGATAACATTTTAACTTTGGTGTTCATTATGTTAATTTCTTTAACTGTGGTTTCACTGCGCTTTTTCAGGTGGTTTCCCCTTGAAAAAGGTATTGCATGCAGATACCCTTAGGCTGGGTGCACACGTTGCTTTTTTTTGCATTTTTCTGCTGCGGAAACACCGCAAAAGCGCAAAGAAAATGCACCCCATGCAATCCTATGGGATTCCGCAATGCTGTGCTAATGCTGTGGATTTTTCCGCTGCGGAATCGCATAGCAGAAAAATATGCAGCAGGCACATTCATTTTGCGGAATCAAGGCGATTCTGCACCCATAGGAATGCACTGATCTGCTTACTTTCCGCATGTGGCTATGCCCACCATGTTCAAAGTAAGCGGATCATGTGCGGATGGTACTCAGGGCCTGGAGGAGAGAAGACTCTCTCCTCCAGGCCCTGGGTACCATAATCTTGTAAAGAATAGAATAAAAATAAAAAATAGAGATATAATCACCCTCCGGAGGCCCCCGAAGTCCTTCCCACCTCTCACCATGCTCCCGGCATCTTCCTGTCCCAGTAATGCTTTGTGCAAATGACCGCTAATGACGTCGCACTCTCGCGAGCATGACGTCATCTCAGGTCCTTCGCACAAAGCATTACTGGGACCAGAAGATGCTGGGAGCGCCGCAGATCTGATCGGGGGCGTTGGAAGGTGAGAATAACAATCTTTTTTTATATTTTTTATTATTTTTAACATCGTATCACATTTCCAAGCAATGCTTGAAATCGCTTGGAATGTGCAAGCATTCTGCAAGCGAAAAACGCTTGCAAAATGCTTGTTTATCACGGGAAAATGCATGCAAATTCGCATGTGTTTTACCCGCAGTGGGAGTTGCGGAAATGTTGCGGAATTTTCTGCAGCATTTCTGCACGTGTGCACGTAGCCTAAAACTAATAATTTCTTACTGTTTTGTGCCAATAGCTACTTTTCAGATCTATGTGTCTCCATGTTAACAGAAAGCCTATGGTGTAGTCTAATCCGGGTGTCATGCTGTCTTAGGCCTCATTTAGACATCTGTGATTTTTGTCATATGTTAAAACCTGGACTCTTGTTCATCAGTGTTTTGCATCCAAGTTTCATCAGTGTTTGGTCAGAGTGTGTTTTTTTACATTTCAGATTTCATCAGTAATTTTTCATGTATGGAAAAAAAACCTGAACTTCTATCTTTTAAAATGTTAATCACAGACAGCACATGGACTGTATACTGGGGTCACCTGAGTGCTGTCTATGATTTTCATAGACCCACTGACTTGTATGAGTAATTTTGTTCAGTAACTTGGATTCAGGCCACGTTCACATGTTCAGCATTTGCTCGGTATGGTACATCAATATTATGTTACATAAAAACCAGGAGTGAAACAATCAGAGGAAAAGTATAATAGAAACACGTCACCACTTCTGGATTTATCACCCACTCCTGGTTTTGGCTTACAAATACTGATGTCAAATACTGACCAAATACTGAACATAGAAACGTGGCCTAAAAATGAATGAAGATGGACAAATTTTTGTCTCCATCTTCTCATCCAAGAGAATCAGATCACAATATGATCACATTCTGATCAAACTCTGGCCAGAAATTAATCAGAGTGTCATTTGCATAATTGACCCAATTCTCTCAAATGGGACAATCTACAGCCGTCTGCACGAGCCCTTAGCAACATTTCTTCCATTTACAGTACATAGAATGAAGTTCTCCAATAACGATGATTTTTTATGCTGGCATGATGATCTAATCACTAGACTAATTAGCATGTTGCTCATTCATCCAGGATTGCTGAATGTCTATTCTATTACTTTTTCCTGATTATTGGCTAGCCTAATTGGGCCTTTATAGCCATCGTTTTTTTCTTGATAGCCTCTTGGACCTCTATGTTGGCAAAGTAAGGCCTCCTTCACACATCCATATAAAACACATATGTGGAAAATCGATACTGGCGTCATCAGTGTTTTCCATCTGTGAATCATCCGTGTGTCCAGCTTTACTCAGTCATCAGTGTTTTAACAGTATGGATAAAGAAAGAAATAAATTACAAAGCTTCTACCATACTTTTCGATGTTAAACATGTACAGCACACGGTTGTCATCCGTGTGCTGTACGTGTTTTCCACAGATCCATACATTTGTATTGGCTCTTGTAATCCTTGGTGCCATAAAAATGTCTCCTTGTGTTTTGCACGGACACATGGTCCATGGAAAAACACGTATATGTGCACAGCAGCATAGGTTATAAGGGGTACGTGTAGTATCGGTGAAAACCACACGCACTGGAAACACGGACATGTGAAGGAGGTCTAAGGGACAGCTGGAAGACGGGATGACTGCATAATCAGGCTACAGTTTATTTATAGTCAATTATTATCAAGGCACGTAGATCACATATGACCAATAGACTCAAAAGAATATGGAGATTCTTATTCTAGAGCTATTGCTAGGAGCATTGCGTCATTTGGGACAATAAGTGAGTTATAGATAAGGTACGCACTCTTTAACCCTCTTGGCATCAAATGTTGTCTGCTATGGTATTGGCTCATGAGTGGCAGTTTAATGGCATAGGCTCTGTGTGTAAGCCTGCACCATTGTCGGTGGGTTATACAGCTGAATATTGCAGCTGACACTCTGCTGCCATGGCTGGGATTTCAATTTAATGCAATCCTGGCATTTTAACCATTTAGATGCTACAATCAATAGTGACTGCAGCATATAAATGTCTAACAAAGAGAGGGGGCTTCCTCTGACACCCAGCTGACTCTAGACCATACAGATAGTTTCCATGGCAATCAGAGACCCAAAAATGGCCTTTATGCTTGGAATCCACAGAAGCCTGTAACACTTACAAGCATAATAACATGCAATACAGTGTCGAGACTGAAAAAACAAAACAGAACTGAAAAATAATTGAGAATTTTTAAAAGATCTACATTATTGCAAGGATTAATGTTTTTTGCGGTACGGAAATGTGACGCATTCGACACTGCTGTGGCCAATGATTGTCTGCAGTAGTCCAGGTCTGTACAGGTTGTGAAATAGGAGACTGTCCCAGAGGAACAGCAGGGGACTGGTGGGAGAGTAATGTTTTTTTAGCAGGCCAACAATGCTAGATCCGTTGAAAAAGAAATAAGTGTGCAACCCCTATAAACCTGCAAAACACAAGCCGCGGAGACACCATCACATGTTTCTCAACGCAAGCAATGACTAGCCAGGTCTTTCCCCGGGAAGGAACAACCACGGGAAGGGCAGTCTCCAATGAAGGAAAACACCTATGCCAAAACATGGTATCCATCCACAAACAGCTGTTTCGAGGTATTGCCCCTCATCAGTGTAGAGTAGGAAAACGGCTAGTAGGAGCAATGCCTAGTAGAAGACTGTGAAAAATGAGCATGAATGAACTCATGGAGATCAACATCCAACACTGCGAAGATACCATAACATGTTTCTCAACGCAGTGATTCTAGAGCAATGCCCCCATCCCTTATGGGAAATATGTAAAAACATGCAAAATACAAGCAGCGGAGACACCATCACATGTTTCTCAATGCAAGCAATGACTAGCCAGGTCTTTCCCCGGGAAGGAACAACCACGGGAAGGGCAGTCTCCAATGAAGGAAACCACCTATGCCAAAACATGGTATCCATCCACAGACAGCTGTTTCGGGGTATTGCCCCTCATCAGTGTGGAGTAGGAAACTGGCCAGTAGGAGCAATGCCTAGTAGAAGACTGTGAAAAATGTTAGTCATTGCTTGCGTTGAGAAACATGTGATGGTTTCTCCGTGGCTTGTGTTTTGCATGTTTTTACATATTTCCCATAAGGGATGGGGGGCATTGCTCTAGAATCATTGCGTTGAGAAACATGTGATGGTGTCTCCGCAGTGTTGGATGTTGATCTCCATGAGTTCATTCTTCCTCATTTTTTTTGATTATCATCTTATTCTCATACAGGAAAATAAAAATAATCTATTCAGTATTTCATAAAATCACCATGCTGTTTGCAGTAGGCAGTACAGCGACGTCAGTGTGTTCCTAAATACTGCACCTTTCCTTTCAGACATTTCGCGTATTTTTGCATTTAACTTCGAAGAATTGTTCAAGACAAGACAAGGTTTGGTGCGCGTGTGATCTGCATGGGGTGATATACTGCCACTCATTGAATCTTGCATTAACAAGGTGTAAATGAGTTCCTCTGAAATAACTGTATTGATCCACGAACACCATAGATTGGCCTAGCAAAGTGAAACACTTACGATGCTGTTAAGGTATTTATCACTAATCGCCTTACAACCATACCTCTCTCAGGGTGATAAATATCCAGCCGTTCTGCTGTGTCTACCGGAGGGAGAAGGGACTAATTGTAGCTCTGCTAAGTCCTGGCGATTCATTAAGACTGATAAAGATTTTATATATTGGAGAATGGTATTTCGGCTACATTCATCCTCTGCTCTGTTCCATTGCTTTCCTCAAGGGGATGTCGCAGTTCAAGAGCATGAACCTTTTAATAAGATTTGACCTCTGCACTGAAAAGAGATGAACTTTAACAAGGGCAAGGTTCCCTCAACAGAGAGAGGAATTCCCTAAGCGCTAACATCCTGCAGCCTGGGCCACAAGCTGCACTGTAACAAATCTCACCAAAACCTGAAGAATTACAAATTGTGCTAATCGCTTTTACTTGTGCCTCTAAAGGGGGTTTTACACTAAGCGAGATCGCTAATGATATCGCTCAAGCGACACCGATATTGTGACGCGACAGCGATCACGCTAGCGATCTCGTTAAGTGTGAAAGGTAGCAGCGACCGGACCCCCCGTCGGCTATCGCTGATCGTGCTCGAATGTGCAGGTACATTTTTCCATCGCTGACGTCCCGCTGTCCAGTAATTATCGTTGTGTTTGAAGCTTTTAAAACGATGAGCGACGTCAATAACGACGCATGGCTCAGCGACACAGGCGTGACTTACCTGCCACGCCTCCTCTTCCCTATTGGTCTTCAAAGCGCTGACAATGTGCGAAATGTATCTGACAAAAAAGGTATAAAAGACAACGCTTGAACGCCTCATTCAACACTTTGTTCCCAAGCATATTGGATGTTAACCGGTTTGGTTCCAGTGTGAGTCGCTACAGCGTATATATTTTAACGGCTTTCACAACGCGGTTGCTTCGGCGTCCCTATTGTAATCGCTATTGCGCTTTTATTAGTGGATTCATTTTATTCATCAAAAGAACAACTCTGTTTGCCAGGTATGTATTTTAATAGTACCAATTTTTTTTTTTTTAGAGTAATACTGTTAATGATTATTGTGTTGGCTTTATACAAATGAAGCTCTTGTTATCAAATCGTCTATTGATTTTATTTTATGTTGCAGTTTGTATATCATGAACGGCGCAGAGCGTGCTATTGTGGCTGCTGCTTTGGTGTTGGAGGCTGGTCGGCTACATGAAGAGGCACAGATGCAAGAGAGGCGTTCCAAAAGAAAGCGGCGCATGTGGACCAGAGAGTGGTTGGCGAAGAGGTCCGAATTCTCACACATGCAGCTCGTAAGAGAACTGCAGGAGAACAATCCTCAGGATTTCAAGAACTATCTGCGGATGTCAGAGGACTCTTTCAAATTTTTACTAGCCAGGGTGACGCCATTGATTGAAAGGAGAAATACCAAAATGCGAGCTGCTGTGCCGGTAGACGAACGATTGACCGTGACGCTGAGATTCCTGGCCACCGGACGATCACTGAAAGATCTGCAATTTTCTTCTGCCGTTTCTTTGTCACTGCTCAGCAGTTTGATTCCTGAAACATGCAATGCCATAGTTCAAAGCCTCAGGAGCTACATCCAGTTTCCTACAACAGTGGCGGAGTGGAAAAATATTGCCTCTGATTTTGAGCGGCTTTGGCAGTTCCCAAACTGTGGGGGGGCTTTGGATGGTAAACATGTGAGGATCACCCAACCGCCAAACAGTGGATCCTATTTTTACAATTATAAGGGCTATTTTAGTGTAATCCTTATGGCCCTTGTTAATGCAAACTACGAGTTCATAAATGTTGATGTTGGCATGAACGGCAGGATTTCAGATGGTGGAGTGTTAGAACATACACTTTTTGGCGAGCGATTGACCAATTGTGACCTGAACCTGCCTCCCAACACAGAGACAACCGCCAACCTCAACTTTGTTTTTGTCGGTGATGAAGCCTTCGCGCTGCATGCGAATCTACTGAAACCGTACCAACAAAAAAGTGTGACGGAGCAAACACGTATATTTAACTACCGTTTGTCAAGGGCACGAAGGGTTGTTGAGAATGCGTTTGGCATCATGGCCAGCCGCTTTCGGATTTTCCACACACCCATAAACCTAAAGTTGCAATCCATTGACTCGGTCGTTATGGCTTGTTGCGTGCTGCACAATTTTCTGCGGCGCCGCGATGCAAATGATTACACTCCGCCTGCCTTTGTGGACTCTGTTGACACAACAAATGGTCAGCTTGTTCTTGGTAGGTGGCGCGACAATGATCCCGCAGTACCTGGACTTCAAGCACTGGCAAGGGGAAGAAACCGTGATGATGCTAAGGCCTGCAGGGACGAATACTGCCAATATTTTAATGGGCCTGGTGCTGTTACTTGGCAGCATGAAATCTAGACAGCAAAAGTGTTTATTTAACATGTTTATTTCATTCTTGTGTGATAAAAACAACAATAAATTCACATAGTTGCTACTTTTCAAAGTGTTACTGGTTTTTAAAAGAAAAAAAAAATAACAAAGCCCTGAGACACAGTATCAGCACTGTAGCGATCCGTTAACACGCCATTTTACAACCGCCCTTAAGTGGACTCTATAGCGTCACCGATAAGCGCGCAGTAGTACCAGAACAAAAAGTACGCAGTAGCGTCACCAAATGAGGCGGGAAAACGTCGTGACGTCACGACGTTCTTGTGGCCGTCCCTGCTGCGTTGTGAAAGCAAAACAGGAAGCAATGGCTGGTAGACAGAGAGCTACACCTTGGGGGGAGGCCGAAATGCGTTTCCTGGTACAGGAGATGGAGAGGCGCGATTATGCGTGTGGACAGGCGCATGCACACCCCATGAGACACAAGCGGGCTGTGTTGCGTAGGATCAGGCGAGGACTGTTACGCCGGTTCGGAGTTGAACGCACCACAACGCAAATCAGAAAAAAACTGGCAGATCTGCGCTTTCGCTCAAGAGACCTCCTCACCAGCCTCCAACAACAAGTGCGGAGGGACCGAGGTGAGTGTTCCAGATAGTATGTTTTAAACTTTTTTCTGTTTTTTTTTTTTTTTTTTCCAACTGGGTTTACAGTGTAAAAAAAAAAAAAAAAAAATATGATTCGCACAAGTGAAATTGCACAACGCAAATATAAGTCGTTTTGCCCTCAGTTTTGTTTTTTCCAAACAGCGGCGCATGCGGCGGCCCCAGCCCCATCAGCACCTGCAGCACCAACATCCCCCGCAGCACACGCAAGCCAGGCGGTGCAAGCATCTCCTGAAGCAGAGTCCGTAAGTGTATAAAATGCGTTTGTTCATGTTATTAGTATTGTTATTGGGTTGAAAATTACAAGAATAGGGGGGGGGGAAAGAAGTCATGGTTCACATAAGCCGAACGGAAAATAAAAACCAAAGTTTATTCCAGGGAGGAAACAATAATGGAGTATTACAATACCGTTTCTTTTTTTTTATGTTTTCACCGCTTTGGAAATGTTCAATGCTCAATTTCATATTTTTAGATACCTGAGCCCGTAAGGACCCCCTCGCCCCCCTCAACGCCTCAACCACAAATTGCTTCCTCCACTTCATCCCCAATTGGTGTGTTTTCTCCAGTATCACTCCGGGAAGCTGGAGCTGACTCGACCTCCGGTAATAATTTTTTTTTTTTTTTTTTTTTTTAAGCATGTGTGAAATTATAATTTGTGTAACAGTTGCTGGCATACTCTTTATTTAGACATTTTTTTTTCTAGTACGTGTTGCCACTCGACGTGGAAGGACTGTTATCTCCTCTTCTGAAGAGTCAGAGGCGCAACAAAAACGTAAGTGTTTCACCACAAGCATGAACCGTATGCACCCATCTGCTGCCACTTAACACTATGGCCCCATATTGCGATCCATTGGATATGGCCCATTTGCTACCAAACCCACATTATGCCACCATATGCTGCTCCACATACTATGGCACCGTATGCATGGACATTTACAAAACCGCCATCAACAATGTAAATTTCCTCAACAGAAATACCAACCTTACCTGAACTCTTGGCAGCACACAGGAGGGCGATGTCTGCGTTACACCAACTCGGAGTGATGCTGGACCAATTTGTGGCAGCCCAACCGCAGGGTGATAACATTTAATTTTTTTTTGTTTTGTTTTAAAAAATTGTCTATGTCATGTTGACATATGTTAAACTTTCATGGTTTGTTTAAAAATCAGTCTTAAAGAAAGAAATTAAAAAGCCTAACTGGCAAAACAATTTTTGTCTCAGTCTAGAAAGGACTTGGAATTGTAGTCATGTGTAAAGCAAAGATTTTAATTACACTTTTTATTTTTTATAAACAAACAAAAAAGAAAAACCAAACAATTTTGTTAATACAAAAAGTTAACATAACAACTATAATTGAGTGTAACTTAAGTCTGAGTCATTCAGTTGCTGCCTTCCAGGATTTATGAATGGGCCAGACTGCCAATGTGGGGTTCCAAAGTTCATGCTGTGTAGCGGCTGAATCGCCCTTCTTGGCGTGCTTGTTACCTGTTCTTGTGTCTGCGGCCTTGGGGTTATTGACATTGCTTGGGAATCCACCAGAATATAACTGTCTTTTAGTTGTCCAACAGCAGCTTTATTTAGCGCTTCGAATATAATTCTCTCAGCCTGAAGCCTTTGTGTAACGTCCAGAGACCGAAGTCTTTCGTCCACCATGTGCGCAAAGCCCCCAATGGCTTGCTTTTCCTGCAGCGACAATATGTTCTTTGCTATATCGACAAACTCAGGAAAAGGTGGAGCGGTGGCCTTTCTTTTTCTACTCACAGGGTTACGCCTTTGCACAGTGTACGCTCCCACGGACACACTTGCCTCCTCTGCCTCCTCGTCGGTTGGGTTTGATGTTGCAGGGGTTTCAGGAATTACACATGGTGTAGGTGACACCTCTTCTGTTACATGCTGCAAGAACAGAAAAAAAAGGTTAAAACACAGAAAAAGTAAAACGAGTGTTTTTTAAACACATAACAATAATTTATTAAGAGGGGGTGTGAACATTGGTACTGGCTACGTACTGTCATCGACAAAATGTGTAGAAATTATGTAATGATAAACCAATTTAAAATGAAGAGGTATCAGCTGTGAACAAAGTTACAAATCATCAACTTAATGACTAAAACTCAACTGTACCATGTACATATATATGTATCATAGGTTATTTGAGGGAAACCCAAAACATACTTACATCGACTAGAGGGGAATCAGGCCGTGTCACTGTTTCTTCCTCTTGTGGCAGTGACATAGAACAGTGCATAACCCTGGGGATTTCCTGGTCTCGCGTAAACTCCAGCAAGTTGTAGTACCACAACTTCGGAACATACACTTCATCGGTACCTGCCCCAGACCTTGTTGACTTTTCCACCTTGTTCAATTCCTTTTTGAACACTGTGCGTAGAGCTTGAATTTTTTTTTTAATAACAGCCTCGTCAACTGTTTCGCTTGGGTGATTTTCTTGATATAGATTGACAAGTTTTTCATATGCAACCTTCTTCTTGTATTTGTTACTGTAATCAGGAGACTTCACCTTCCATAGGCAGGGCAGTGAGCGATACATCTCAATAAATAGGCGTATGAACTCTTGGCTGTTAGCAACTTGGCTACTTGATGCCATCTGTAATAAAAAAGAAAGGAAATGGTGAGAACTCTTTCATTTAGGTACGGACATACATTTTATAACAAATAGTTTGTATCGCATAAGCTTGGTCGCTGTCCTAGAAAGGTATCCCGTTCAACAATTACAAAAATGGGGGCGGGCGCGGTTTCAAAACTAAAATGGCTGCTCGGACATGTGCATATGGACAAAATGAACATAGACACAATAAAAAAGAGTTTGAATCGCATAAGCTTGGTCGCTGTCCTAGAAAGGTATCCCGTTCAACAATTACAAAAATGGGGGCGGGCGCGGTTTCAAAACTAAAATGGCTGCTCGGACATGTGCATATGGACAAAATGAACATAGACACAATAAAAAAGAGTTTGAATCGCATAAGCTTGGTCGCTGTCCTAGAAAGGTATCCCGTTCAACAATTACAAAAATGGGGGCGGGCGCGGTTTCAAAACTAAAATGGCTGCTCGGACATGTGCATATGGACAAAATGAACATAGACACAATAAAAAAGAGTTTGAATCGCATAAGCTTGGTCGCTGTCCTAGAAAGGTATCCCGTTCAACAATTACAAAAATGGGGGCGGGCGCGGTTTCAAAACTAAAATGGCTGCTCGGACATGTGCATATGGACAAAATGAACATAGACACAATAAAAAAGAGTTTGAATCGCATAAGCTTGGTCGCTGTCCTAGAAAGGTATCCCGTTCAACAATTACAAAAATGGGGGCGGGCGCGGTTTCAAAACTAAAATGGCTGCTCGGACATGTGCATATGGACAAAATGAACATAGACACAATAAAAAAGAGTTTGAATCGCATAAGCTTGGTCGCTGTCCTAGAAAGGTATCCCGTTCAACAATTACAAAAATGGGGGCGGGCGCGGTTTCAAAACTAAAATGGCTGCTCGGACATGTGCATATGGACAAAATGAACATAGACACAATAAAAAAGAGTTTGAATCGCATAAGCTTGGTCGCTGTCCTAGAAAGGTATCCCGTTCAACAATTACAAAAATGGGGGCGGGCGCGGTTTCTACAGTACACAAAAATAAAACGATAAAATAAAAAAAAAAAAAAAAAAGGGCATAAAAAAATAAATAAAACTTTGGAACCAAGATAAACTTACCTTTGACGTTGCGAAAATTCCGAAAGTTAGGGAGAAAAAATATAAAAAAATTTGCACTGTTGAGATGATATTCAAAATGGAGGTATTTGAAAATAACCAATGATGATGATGATCCTTCAAGAGGGTTGCTGAAGGTCGAATAGCGAAATCGAACCAAAAATGCACTGTTGTCTCTAGGGAGAAAAATGCTGGTTTAAGCTAACCACGGCGCTCCAGAGATTTAAACTGTAACGCTATTACGTCCTCTTTAATGACGCCGCCGGCCAATGACAGCGTAGCGGTGACCACCAATCGGCGCTTTGGGGGGCGTTGTAAATTAAACGCTGAAGCACGCCCACCGAGGTCTGAATCGTTTTTTGTTTAGTAATGTGAAAGGTACTCAACGAGCAACGAGGTCGCTATGCAGATCGCTGATCTCTCTAGAGTCGTTGACGAGAGTGGACTGTTTGAAAGCTATCTAGCGATCACGTAACGACACAACAGCGATCTATGCCTGGTCGGATCGCTATCGTTATCGCTGGTGCGTTGTTTAGTGTAAAAGGCCCTTAAGGCTCTAATTCACTGAAAATAACTCCTAACATTGATGCGTCTGCTTCATCCACATGAAACTGAGCATTGTTCTTCTTGCAGTATGCAGAACGTCGTCGCAGGGGGGCTAGAATTCCCAGAATAGCAATGTCCAATGAATTTACTATACAGTTATTGCTACACACACAACAAGACATTTTAAAAAGAAAATCACAATAGCAAAAAAAAAATTGCGGAAAAAACATGAAAATGTTAAATTTATGGTCAAGTTGGTGCTTTAAAGATCGACCTATACATAAGGTAGATTTTAGCTAATGTTTGACATGCTCCGATCATCCATCCACTGCCAAAAGAGGTAACGGAGCTGCAATACCTAGCACAGTCAATGGACAAAAGTGGCACTTTTCCTGGAATAAAGGCCAGCTGGGTAATTGCCGCACAGTTTTGCCGCAAGTACAGGTAAAACACAGCAGGTCCACATGTTCCATCAGTACAGAACTTTCCTATAAATTGTGTGTGGTTGGTGTAGCTTAGGCACATAGGGGACGATTCATTAAGACTGGTGTATTCATTTTTCCAGTATTGCATTTGAGCATTGGGCTGGTGTACATTTCGGAAGTAAGTTACGCCACTTTAGTGGTGTAACTTATGATCAATGAAATGTGTCCACGCCCCATTCCATCTATGCTATGCCCACATTGGCATAGCTGGTTGGGACTGGCGTATAAATGCCAAAAGTCACAATATTTTTGCACAACTGCCAATATTTTTGGTGTAAACATCTTAATGAATTGCCCTAATATATATAGGTATAGGTCCTTAAAATTTTCTTAAAATCTATTTGACAATCAGTTTTCAACATATAAATTTGTTTTTTTACATTTTAACAAAATTAGGAATTGCTTTATTTGCAATGTATGGATATACCAGTTCTCAGATGTTTGTATGACCTAAGAGGTCATATGAATATAGGTAGACTGTATGAGACATCACCTTGTAAGATCATCAGCAGGATTGGATTATTTTGCTCCATTCCTGACCAGGCACATTTTTGGGCTTTTGCACATACACTGTAAAAAAAATTCTCATTCAGATATTGAAATCAAATCATTTTTTTTTTTTACTTAATGTTTTGGCACTTTTATTTTTTTGTTTGGGTGATATCAGGGGGAAATGTAAAGAAAAATAGGGAATAAGTTTGTATTTTTCACATTTTTCATATCCACAAAAAAACATTAAAACACTTATTGTATTCCTATTTCCATAAGAATTATTTTCATATATTGGACATATTTTTTTTGACAGGGGTGAAGCTAGAAACAACTATTCAGACTTGCAGTTTTTTGATTGTTTGATTGTTTTCTTTGTATTTATTTTTCTTGCTTTCTTCCTTTTTTCATTTATTTTAAACATTTACTCCCCTTCCTTTCAAAAAGTCCTAAAATACATTTGGAGGACGGGCATTTTAACATATTAATATAATTATTTTTTTGCTTACTTCTCCTGTAACTGGGACTTAGCCCCTTTTACAGTAGAAATTCAGCCTCCTGTCTGCATAGCAGATCTCCTAAGTCCCAGAGGCTCCTGTTCCTTCCCCATACCCAGCAATCACATAAAAGGTTGTGTATAAGCAATACTGGATCAGGGAGGCAGAAAGCATCCTTCTCTGTGGGGAGTCTGGCTGTGTCTGAATGTTGGCTCCTCACATCTGCACCTGCAGTTGATTACTCTGCATTGATATTTTAGAACAACAGTGCAGAAGAAAGTGATGACTGCCTAGATATTTAAATGGAATCTGTCACCCTTTTTTTGGCCCTTCAGCTGCCGGCATAGACATCGGGGGCTTATCTACAGCATTCTGTAATGCTGTAGATAAGCCCACAATGTAACCTGAAAGAGAAGAAAAACACGTTATATTATACTCACCAAGGTGGGCTGTCCGGTCCGATGGGTGTCGCCGTCCCGTCCGGCGCCTCCCTTCTTCATGCGATGACGTCCTCTTCTCCTGTCCTGTAATGGCTCCGGCGCAAGCGCACTGCTCTGCCCTGTTGAGGGCAGAGTAGAGTCCTGCAGTGCGCAGGCGTTGGATTCCCTTTAAAGTCTAGTGGCAGTCCAAAGGTAGTCATGAAAAGGATGTATCTAAAATACACACCCAGATTAGGCTGCTGATCATTCTATTTAGCCAGCCTTCTTTAATATTAAAGGTGAAAGAAGAAGAAAACATGGCAAAGAATATAGATATGGGATAGATAGATAGATAGATAGATAGATAGATAGATAGATAGATAGACACAGACATATAGAGGCAGCACTTCAGCATACAGTGAGGAAAAAAGGATTTAGTCAGTCACCAATTGTGGATGTTCTCCCACTTAAAATAATGAGAGTCCTGTAATTGACATCATAGGTAGACCACAACTATGAGAGTTAAAATGAGAAAACAAATCCAGAAAATCACCTTGTCTGATTTGGCAACTTTTATTTTGCAAATTTTGGTGGAAAATAAGTATTTGGTCACCTAAAATCATGCAAGATCTCTGGCTCACAGACCTATAACTTCTTCTTTAAGGGGCTCCTCTGTCCTCCACTCATTACCTGTAGTAATGGCACCTGTTTGAACTTGTTATCAGTTTGAAAGACACCTGTCTACAACCTCAAACAGTCACACTCCAAACTCCACTATGGTGAAGACCATAGAGCTGTCGATTGACACCAGAAACAGAATTGCAGCCCTGCACCAGGCAGGAAAGACTGAATCTGCAATAGGCAAGCAGCTTGGTGTGATGAAATTAACTGTGGGAACAATATGAAAATGGAAGACATACAAGACCACTGATAATCTCCCTCAATTTGGGGTCCCAGGCAAGATCTCACCCTCTGGGGTCAAAATGATTACAAGAACGGTGAGCAAAATTCCCAGAACCACATGGGGGGACCTAGTGAATGACCTGCATAGAGCTGGGACCACCGTAACAAAGGCTACCATCAATAACACACTAAGCCGCCAGGGACTCAGTTCCTGCAGTGCCAGACGTGTCCCCCTGCTTAAGCCAGTACATGTCCGGCTAGAGAGCATTTGGATTATCCAGAGGACTATTGGGAGAATGTCTTATGGTCTGATGAAACCAAAGTAGAACTGTTTGGTAGAAACAAAACTTGTCGTGTTTGAAGGAGACAGAATGCTGAGTTGCATCCAAAGAACACCATACCTACTGTAAAGCATGGGGGTGAAAACATTATGCTTTGGGGCTGTTTCTCTGCAAATGGACCAGGACGACTGATCCGTGTACAAGAAAGAATGAATGGGGCCATGTATCATGACATTTTGAGTGCAATCATCCTGCCATCAGCAAGGGCATTGAAGATGAATCATGGATGGATCTTTCAGCATAATAATGATCCCAAGCACACCACCAGGGCAACAAAGGAGTGGCTTCGTAAGAAGCATATGAAGGTTCTGGAGTGGCCTAGCCAGTCTCCAGATCTCAACCCCATAGAAAACCTTTGGAGGGATTTGAAATTCTGTGTTGACTAGCGACAGGCCCAAAACATCACTGCTCTAGGGGAGATCTGCATGGAGGAATGGGCTAACATACCACCAACAGTGTGTGCCAACCTTTTGAAGAATTACAGAAAATGTTTGACCTCTGTCATTGTCAACAAAGGATATATAACAAAATATTGAGACGAACTTTTGTTAATGACCAAATACTTATTTTCCGTGATAATTTGCTAAATAAATCTTGCCAAATCAGACAAGGTGATTTTCTGGATTTGTTTTCTTATTTTGACTCTCATAGTTGTGGTCTACCTATGATGTCAATTACAGGCCTCTCTCATCTTCTTAAGTGGGAGAACTTGCACAGTTGGTGGCTGACTAAATACTTTTTTTCCCCACGCTATATGGTGTTCTTTTATTTGCTCATGGGCAATGTTCCAGAGCATTTTTTAAGCACTAACTTTTTTTTCACCATACATACTGAATTACTGACGTTCTTTGGATATATGTCGATGACGATCTTTATAGCCTAAGCATTGGGGGCTTGCACCCTTACTCATTTGATTGGTGGTGCTGGAATCCATTGTTTTGTATAGATGTAGATAGACAAACTGACTGGTCCATCTAACTAGAGACCCCTTTATTATTTTAAAAAAAAAAAATCGTAGGTGGGGAATCCTCATACAGATATTGCATTGAGTCTTGCCATATTCCTTTAGGTAAATAAATACTCGTTATATAATAAGCATATTGTGCATATTACTTATATTCTTACCACCCTGCCCCCAAATAAATGTAAAAACTGTTAATTTCTATTTTTGTATACTTTGCTTGTAAATTAATTTACTCTCACCAAAACCAAACCAGAGATCTGTCCCTGACATATTTTGGGCATGCCTCTGCCTGTGTAGGTGTGAGTTAAAAATAAACCCAGAGAAAATAGGTCATTTTTATGTCTTGTATTGTAACCACACATAGCAATTTTCACTGCCTCCGGAAAGCAATACTATACAGTTTACTTATCATTTCTCCTTCTTCAAATAGTGCAGATAAGAAAATCATTGAAAGACATAGCTTCCTTTTGTGGACAATATAGATGTATCGAAAGGATTCGCCTATATTGATGTCCAGCTATCATAGTTGGTTGGATATGTATTCAGGAAAGAGAAGTATCAAAAAATGATACTGCATTTTACCAGTTAATTCAATTAACTTCTGCTGCGAAATTAAGGACACAGAACATATGGAGAGAAGAGATAAGTCTAATGTAATTATTACATATAAATACACTGTAAAATTTCAGTAATGTGAATGGCATTTCAGCAGCACTGAGATTCTCTATTTTTGTTCTTGGCTATGGAAAGACTTTTTTTCTGTCCTTCTGAACTACTGGCAGGCTATGTCACCTATACAACTCAACAGTCAGGATCCTTATGTAAAAACGGAATTATTCTCTTATACTCAATATATTTTTCCCGCCAGAAGCCAGAGACATGTTTAAAATCCATTCATGACATCTTCAATACATGCAAGAATCACTACATTTTCTATTATGGTCGCAGATAGTTTTGTCTAAAGCGTGCCTTTAGTTTGCTTTTATTGGTAAAGCTACTCCAAAAATAAATAAAATAAGTAGTTATCTAGTTATGTCGTTTTCTGGATGAGTCAGTGAGCCTTGAAAATATGCTTGTTGACAATAGAAACCAATAAGTGGCCTGATTTTATATATATTATTTTATATTTTTCTGGTTCACGTATAACAGTAGTGTCGGGCGAGATATTTTTTGCCTGAGCTAGACACAATCAAGGAAAGATGTCAACTTCTGACAGAGCCAGCATTTGCTTTTCTTCATGAAACCACCAAAAAATAAATAAAATTCAAACCATATAAGTTCTGATTAAAAATGTCCAAACGGCGCTGAGAGCCAAGGGGGGTGCATGCCCATACAGTAACCAGCTTGGAACTAGTCCTGGAAACAGAACTCAAATGGATGCAGAAGGTAAGTGATGAATAAATCGGCACATACAATATGGTGCCTAACTGCTAGTAATAGGTGGTTTGTGACCTCTTTTATATGATGATCTCCGAGTGGAGAGGGTGAGAGGAAGGGGAAGGTAAAAAAGTGCGCAGTTTGTTACTATTTGAGTGAGATCAATATCTCGCTAAGAATCAGTAGTACATAGGAGAGAAATGAGTATTACCTACCGCTGTCACTGCACGGGAGATGAGTGGCGTACGCTAACTTTGCATCTGTGCTTCGGAGGAAATGAGAAGAGGTGCCATGTGGCACTAGTCCTGTGTTGGAATACCGCAGGACCGCAACGCATCCAGCTGGTCTAGGCGGTGGGTACGGAATGTTCAACGTCTGTGCGGCAATCCAAATGCAGCCGCTCAGCCCCGGCTGTGTGCAGGAGGAAAGGATCTTATACCTGCTGCTGGAGCCTTACACAGGAGATACGTAGCATTCGCTATTTCTGATCCTCAGGAGAGATGAAAGGAGGTGCCGAGGTGCACTGATCCTAAGTTAGAATATCGCAGGACCACAAGGTATTGGTGCAGGTGGTAGGTACAGCATTTCAGGTATGGACACAAGAGTTGCATGAACAGGGGGGATCTGGGATTAGTCACAGCTGGAAATCCCAGCCTAGCATGAAGAAGCCCAGAGTTTCAGCGCACAGTGGCAGTAAGGAGAGGCGCCATGGACCTTCGTGGTGGAAGTGAGCATTGAAGTATTACGTTTTGGAGGTTTTTTCTACATCTCACATTTATAATTTCCTGGGGTGTCTCCAAACCCCAGATCATAATAAGGGACGTTCTAATTGTGAAGAATAAATTAGTTGCTGGGGCAAAAAAGCTTCAAGTTATGTCACCAGTTGCAATGTATGGTATTTGCTACAGATGAGTAGATCTTTTGAAATTCTAATTCATCGATTGACAGATTTTCCCCCAAAAAATTGATTCCTCAGCAAATAAAATTGCGCAAATCCCAATACTGGAAAGCTTGTAATTGCTCAAAAAATGCATATGGGAGAGCGTAGAGAGAAAGAAAGGGAAGTTCCTGCTTGCTATAAGAGCTTACACCTTACAGTGCAGAGAGAGACAGAGGACCCTGTTGACCACAAGAGCTTACAGTGTACAGGAGAGAGAGGACGCCAATAAACATAAGAGCTTACACTCTGCAGGAGAAAGAAAGAGGACCCCGCTGACCATAAGAGATTACTCACTACAGGAGAGACTTACCCTGTGTCTCTGGAGATAGAAAATAACTGCGGTATAAACTGTACTTCACTGGGAACTGCTGATTTCTGATCACCCTCATGCTGACCACCACTGTATAAGGTATGATAATCCACTAGATGTAATAGCTGCAGGGCATTATGGAGAGGCCCATGCAACAATGCAAATGCTGATGCCTCACAGTGTGGGAAATGGTGGCAGGCAAGTTTTTTTTTTCTTTTGCGAACTGCAAATCATAGAATCGTAGAATGTTAGAGTTGGAAGGGACCTCCAGGGTCATCGTGTCCAACCCCCTGCTCAATGCAGGATTCACTAAACCATCTCAGACAGATGCCTGTTCAGCCTCTGTGTGACGGAGTCAGCTTCTGCTTAGTCGATTTCTAGATTTGACCCTCTGGGTTGTGGCACCCACTCACCTAGGGCGAGCTGACCTTGTGAGGAATCACCCCCTATACAGGGAGTGTCAGGGGCAAGACCAAGTGGCTGAGCCACCACGACTGCTGGAACCAGACGGCCGGCTCAGGAAAGCCACGGGTGTGTGTGTCTGGCAACAGAGAACGTACAGGGTACAAGACATAACAAAGCGTGGTCACAGGGTTTCTTCGTGGTCTCAGGGTTTAATCAGGTTCAAGATGTGATAACAAGGACAAAGTGATACATAGCAAGGCGCGTGTGAGGGCACGCCAAGGTCCAAGGCATGATACGTCCTAGGTGGCATGCCAGGGTTCCGGCAAGGGCTAGTTGGCATCGGACTCCGGACATCTGGCAACGATCGACAGGCTCCGGACATCAGGCTGCGGACATCAGCTCCAGACATCAGGCCGCAGTCATCAGGCTCCGGACCTCTGGCAGCGATTGGCAGGCTCCAGGCATCCAGCAGGCAAGCCAGGGTTCAGGCAAGGAGGCACACCAGAGTTCAAGACATGGTGCGTGTTAGGAGACATGCCAGGGTCCAAGGCAGGGTTCCAGGCAGGATGCATGCTAGGAGACACACCAGGGTTCAGGGCAGGGTTCAAGGCAGGGTGCGTGCTAGGGGGTACACCAGGGTCCAAGGCAGGGTGCAAGGCAGGGCACGTGCTAGGAGGCACACCAGGGTTCAGGCTAGGGCTTGTGCATGCTAGAGGGCATGCCAGGGTACAGGCTAGGGCCTGTGTATGCTAGAGGGTATGACAGGGTACAGGCTAGGGCCTGCGTGTGCTAGGGGGCACGCCAGGATTCAGATAGAGAAGCACAGGGAGGTATGCCAAAGAGCAGGCTAAGGGCCTGCGCATGCCAATAGGGCACACAATGCACAGTGCAGGGACAGCGTAGTGCAAGGAAGCACAGCTGGGGCACTGGCTAGCTGGTCGAGCTGAGACTCAGACCGGTGGGCAAGACTGAGGCGAGCCTGGCAGAGGCACAACAGGTGGACACAGCTAAGTTACTGGCTGATGAGCATGGCTGAGGCATCAGCAGGCGGGCACGGCTAAGGCGGGCACGGCTGAGGCACAAACAGGTGGGCAAGGGAAGGCCAGGCGCATGCAAAGGGCACGTGAAAAAACAAAGCAAGACAAAGTACAGAACAAGGAGCGGAACGTAGGCTGAAGCACAGAGCCGGGTATAAGAAAGAGAAGCGAAGCGTATGATAGAGCCCAGAGCCAGGTCAGAGACATAGAGCAGAGTTCAGACAGGTAGCGGAACGTATGCTAAGGCACAGAGCTGGGTACAAGGGAAGAGAGAAGCGTATGCCAGAGCACAGAGCCGGGTATATGACAAAGCACAGAGTACAAGATAAGGGTTGTGCTAAAGGAGCTCGGGAAGGCAGAATACATAGATAAGGCTTAAAGCAGAGTACATGGCCAAAGCGCGTACAGACAGTACGGCAAGGCATAGTACAGAAACAGGCTCGTGCAAGAGAGCACAGTAGGACAGAGTGAAGGAAAGGAGCAGAGCTTGTGCTAAAGGAGCACAGTAAGACAGAATACAGAGAAAGCACACAAGGCTAGATACAGGACACAGGACCAGGTACAGGACACGAGATGAGGACAGGAC
Organism: Dendrobates tinctorius; assembly: GCF_039654945.1. Classification (NCBI taxonomy): domain Eukaryota; kingdom Metazoa; phylum Chordata; class Amphibia; order Anura; family Dendrobatidae; genus Dendrobates; species Dendrobates tinctorius. The sequence continues at coordinate 4,625,608 of NW_027361833.1, forward strand.
ACCAGACGAGGTACAGGACAAAAGACAAACACAGGACACCAGACGAAGTACAAGCACAGAGCATGTGCAAAGAAGCACAACAGGGCAGAGTGCAGGGGCACAGAATACCGGGATCAACCGAGCAGAACAAACAGCCTAGCAGGGAAGCAACACGATACTCAGGCCCCGACCATAGGAAGGGGCGGACTGATATAGGGCATTAGCACTTGGACTTCCGCTTCAGGACAATGGGGAGGACTTCTGGGTCGGGTCCTCCAGGATCATAGAGAGGACTTCTAGGTCAAGTCCTCTAGAAGCATTGAGAGGATTGCTCGATGAGGGCCTCCTGGACCATAGAGAGGATCACTGTGTCGGGTCCTCCAGGACCATAGAGAGGATCACATGGTCGGGTCCTCCAGGACCATAGAGAGAATCACATGGTCGGGTCCTCCAGGACCATAGAGAGGATCACATGGTCGAGTCCTCCAGGACCATAGAGAGGATCACATGGTCGGATCCTCCAGGACCATAGAGAGGATCACATGGTTGGGTCCTCCAGGACCATAGAGAGTATAGCTGGATGGGGTCCTCCAGGAGCATAGAGAGGAACCGCTGCAGGCAGCTTTGAAATGATCGCGCACACGGGCGCCGAGCACTGGCGTCCAGCCGGAGGATCCAGCACTGGAGATGTGCGTGCGCACCAGCAACGGCGCGCAACCGTAAGGTAAGGCACACATGCACACAGCAATGGCATGCAGCCATGATGAGATGCGTGTGCACACTGCTCCAGGGGTCATGCAGCATAACAGACACGACAGGCCTATCAGTGAGGTGCACGTGCACACTACTCCAGGGGTTATGCAGCATAACAGACTTGACGGGCATGACACTCTGTTTGAAGACATCCATTGCAGGAGAACTCACCACCTCTCATGGCAGCCTGTTCCATTCATTGATCACCCTCACTGTCAATCTTAAAATGTTCAAATTTATGTGTAACTGCAAATTTCAAGAAATTCTTCTCAAACTCGATCCTCCCCAGATCGATCCATTTGTCTCCAACAATATAGAAGGACCACATAAAAGTGTATTAATTGATACACTACCTTTCTCCGCAAATTGCTGCAGTGGAACTAGCTTGTATGTACTCAAGAACCCAAGAAAAAATAGGACCAAGGAGCAATAGGTAAAATATGTAAATTTTATTATTACAACATTTCTGAATATAAAAATTGTATATAGTATAGCAATATATAACCAAGGGAATCAACAACACCTAGAAACCTCACTCAGACTAGGTCGGTACATAAATGGCAAATTAATTAATTAAACATATACCCATAGTGGTAAAAACAGAGATTGACAATTGGACATATACATAAGTATAAAGGTAAATATAAATAATTGCCACCAGTTGTAAAGTGTAAACAAATAAGCAAGCAAATATCTCTCAAATATCGAATATAAAGTGCAATAGTGCAATATAAGTGGTCCAAAACACGGACCTACTGAAAATATGTAAGGGGGTGAAGTACTAGAAGACTCAGAGGGGGGTTACCTTCTCCGCTCCTGATCTGGAACTATTTGGCCAGACAGCAGGCTTGCTAGGGGGAAGACTTTCTGCTCTGGAAGTGCTGGGTCATGTGACTGCTGGGAGGAGAGAGGAACAGGAAGGAGAGCAGCCTGAGAGCATGCGAAGCTCAGAGCAGCGTATGCAGGGGACAGGGCAAGTTGCAGCTGCACGCAGGAGAGTAGAGAGAACTAAGTTTAGAGGACAAATCCAGGGGGACTGTGCAGAGAGACTGCATCTTGTGGGTACGTAAGACCAGAGCCTGCAGTGACTGGAGAGGTGCGCTCTGACCCCCATGCAGAGAGCATAGCCTTTCTTCATTAACCCCCGAGACCCCTTTTGTGGGTCCTTAGAGACTGCAGAGCCTCCAGTGACTAGGGAGACGACAAGTGCCTCTGCTGATGGCGCCGACGTGGGAGAAGATGACCCTACAAGCAAGTACTCAGCAGACTGATAAGTTCCAAGAACACCTGTTTCTAAGGCTGGTTTCACACTTGGTTTTTTTTGCGCTGTACTTTAGCGCTAAAATACGCATGCGCTTTTTTTTCCTATATTTTGCGTGGGATGCGCTTATGTGCACATACACATGCGTTTGTATGCGTTTTTACGCGCATGCGTTTTTTTGTGGTGTGCGCTCGTACGCACAAAATGCATCCTGTTGCATTTTTTGGAAGTCCGACTTGCCTCAAAAAAACGCATGCGCGCGCAATGCGTTTTTTTACAGCAAGAAACCCATTATAAGTCTATGGGTGCGCATATGTGCGCATTGGCATGGTCATGTATGCGGTTTTTTGCGCAGGCGTTTTTTGTTGACCATTGGTTAGACAATGGAAATTAGGGGTTTGGGTTAGAGTTAGGGTTAGTTAAGGGGGTTTAGGGTTAGGGTTTGGGTTAGGGTTAGTATGGTTTGGTTAAGGGTTAGGGTTTAGGGTTAGGGTTAGGGTTTGGGTTAGGGTTAGTAGGGTTTGGTTAAGGGTTAGGGTTAGTATGGTTTGGTTAAGGGTTAGTATGGTTTGGTTAAGGGTTAGGGTATGGTTTGGTTAAGGGTTAGGGTTAGTAAAGTCATGGTTTGGGTTAGTGTGAGGGGCCAACTAATGTTGGAAAAAAACGCAAACGCGGTAAAAACGCACTAGAAACGCATACAAACGCATAAAAACGCTGCGTTTTTTTCATACATGCGCATAAAAATGCTTGAAAAAAACGCAGCATTTGTATGCGTTTTTTCCATGCATTTTTTTTGCGGGAAAAACGCGCTGCAAAAAAAAGCAAGTGTGAAAGTAGCCTAACTGTTATTCTTTTTGACTGTTTGATCTACTGCTTTAAAACCAGTTTAACCCACACTGCTTTCTCCCTGCGTGGAGTATCATATCCCTGTAAATGTAACCCTTTAACTTTTGATCTGTCTCGGTTCCGTGGTGACATACCAGCATCTGCACGTTTATTACAAATACATAGAAGGAGATATGAACTGACATCTAAGTTTTCAAATAACATTCAGTGGTTCAGAAGTTCAAAAATGCTGGCCATGATGATACATAGAAAAGGGGGTATATAAAGATATGTAAAGTAATATATGCGTATAATGCCAAAGGCCAACCTTGCTGAAGTGTGGGCAGGGAGACCTTGTATGTACGCAGCATAGATCTGTAATGGCAGTTCATGTCATCTCAACGTTCTGTATGATAGAACCATAGGTACCCTACGTCTCAAGCCATACATGCTGTATGAAACCTTTATGTCAATAAGTATCTGATAAAGCGTGTCACAATTGTTACCTTTATGTAATATCAGAGGCATACTCAGGTACAGTATAAGTGCATTTCTGTGGGTACCATACCTCAGGGATTTCTACTATAGCTGTGTGCATCGGTCATAAAAAATTGTCCTAAATATTAGAAAAATATCAGTGGAGACTGTCAACAATGCAAAGTGTGCTCGAGCACCCAACTGTCTCCAGACAGCAAATGTAAGAATAAAAAACTACAATGATGTATCTCCACATGCCCAAGCCTTTGTTTCCCCAGGTGATAAGACACCTCTGGCAGCCGCTTATCTTCCTCTGTTCATGACAGTAAAGATGCTTGCTCATGCTGGTGCTCATACAGGCTAAGCAATCATGTTTGTAGGGGAGAAACAACTATATTATTCTCAGGGTTTAGCAAAACAAAGATATTCAATCAGGTAGCATAACATATCCAATTCAATCTTTTATTGTCCATGTTCTAAAATAAGATAAAATCTCTTATGCTTTTGAAATATCTGTTGTACTGACTAGTGGTTGAAATTAGTTTTTTTTCATTCTTACTTGCTCCAATAATTTCAAAATCTGACCGCTGCAATAATGGCACACTAGATATTATGTAAACAGAAGGATTTTTTATTTTCTTTTTATTAGGACTGTATGACTTCCATTGGTTAAGATAACTACAGACATAAAAAGTTTTTAAAAAATAAATTAAAAGCTATGTACCGCAATATTCCTTAATGTGAACAATGGGTCACTTTCTCATGATACATTCCCTTTACCTTGATCATTTACAGGCTCGGGCTGGCCCATAGGGTAACAGGGGAATCCCCCAGTGGGCCTCAACCCCACTGTATGGGCAGTACTTGGCATAGTTCACGTGATTCAGTCTGTACAGAAAAAAGCAGCATCTCATCATTCATTAACCAAACTACCCGTTTTATTATTATATAGAGATATAGGTAAATTTGTGAACAAGGTTAGGGTAATATTTGTATGCAGGTGAAAGGTGGGCCCCCCAGTCAATATTACAGGTGGGCCCCTAGCACCCCAGTCCAACACTGATCATTTACATCATAAAGTCCTATTCATACTCACGTATTCTGATCACTATTTAGCATCAGAAATATTTGTCGGCCAAGTCCAGGAGAATATGTCGGCGCTATAGAAATAAAATGTATTATTATTTATTATAGGAGTAGTACTTAAATGGAGAAAAAGAGGAACATTTTTGTCTCTTCCAAGTTTTAGATCTGTTTCGAGTTTTAATTTACTTATATAAATGCAGATCAAAATTAGCAAATGTGAATTAGACCTTATCTTTATTGGTATATAGTTGCCAGGTACTCGCAACGTCCGAAACGTTAGTCAGTCTACCTAATTTCAAGTCGCTGACTAAAGTCACAAATCACAGTGATATTACTTCAGTTTCACTTATGCAATTGATCAGATCAAGAAAATATAATACTTCCTATAGGGTACCTATTTCTAAAAGTTGTCCGGCATGTATGCAAGCAAGTGTTAAAAATAAACTGGAAATAGAAGAGATTTGTGTGGCCTCTGCATTGTGGAACGCCATCCACTGTCTCATATGTTCCAGTCCCCCGAGAATTAAAACAACACATTCAAAGGAGAGATCCTGGAGAAGTTCTTTGCTCTTCATTTCAAAGTATGTTTGTGGCACACTGCCCTTTATTTTAGTTCCTGCATACGAAAAAACATCAACTTTAGAATTCTTTTTCAGTGACACTACATTAAAGAGTCTCTTTGCTGATAAAAGTATCTTTGGAACAGCAGGCCTCTGGGTTGGATGAGTATGCCTTGCCTCCTGACTTCTGTGTCATGTGTATGCCTTTCACTAGATCAAATCACTTTTTTCACTCTGACACTGACTGCAGTATGAAATGAGTTCAGAAGAGGCAGCGGTTTTGCATGATAATATCCACCCGGTGCATCTCAGTGCTTCATTTGCTCCTTAATTATGGCCAATCAGAAAATAAAGCTATTTGATCCGAGTTCATATTCGGCCACACAAATGTATCTATTGCAATAGAAAGCTGTTTATGAAAGGCTGTTTTTAGTCTCCTTAGTCCTGGGAAGAGTGAATTACTTGCAGTTTGTGACACCAATAAATGAATGAATATTAGAAGAAATGATTGTCTTTCAAAAGCTTTCAAGACAGAAGGAGACTCTTTTGTGTTTAAAATTGTGATAATGCTGAAAGACTAAGAGATCTTCAATCTCAGTGTGTTTCCCGGTAATGTAATTTTCACAGTTGCAATTATACCAACAATGGCTAGAAGAGGCAATTGATATGTTAGTGGCAGCTGCAGACAGTCAAAGCAGTGTGGTCAGATGGTGTTTTATATAATTGCAGGTACGCTGACAACCATGCATTATGTTGTATCTATGGGCATTCCCTGAATGGTCTCCTGTGTTGTTATCATCAGATAGCTGTGAATTTACTTGAACTAGAAGCAAAACATTTCCACAGGAAGGTTCACCATAGCAGAATGGGGTCATCTCTTGGGAAAAGGAGTATATTACTCCGACCGGCATTGATATTAAGTTGCAGAAATTATTTCAAACATGTTCAGATTTGTAACAAAACTGGAATTTGATTCTAATAGGTCTAGAGGCTTTATTGATTTTTTTTTACATTGTAGCTGGGTAGGTTCACTATAAACTAGACTCCTCTAAAAGTGCACTAAAGATACCACCTAAACAGCCCCTCAAACTAAGGGACACATTGGTATATTTTTCGTTCGAGAATCTCATCGTAAAACTCCCACTGGCTGTCAGCTCTCCTGACCTGAGCTTGACAGCTGCATAGTAATCCATCACGCTGTCATGCTCAGGTCAGGAGAGGTGCCAGCCAGTCTGTTCATCCCTGCCCCGCATCTTTGGCGCCTGTTACACAGCCAATAAGCATGCGGGGATTGAATGATGAAAAGAATGGAGTGCTGACTTCACTAGTATAATTGATGAACAATACTTATTAATAATACACAAATTTAATTATAGTCATATACATATAAAAAAAGAAAAATGATTGAGGTGATCAAAGAGAAGACATAGTATCACTCTGAGGCCAGAGTCAGACACAACGTACAAAAAATTGGTCCGATTTTGTCTGCAGATAATCGCACAAATGTTCTCTGTAAGTGATCTGTATGTAATCCGCTCTCAATGCGATGATGCGATTTCCTCGCATCTAATTATCCGTGTGACATCCGTATGGCATCTGTATGGCGTGATTTTGTCGCACACTTACAAAATGAGCAAATTATGGATCCATGGCCTGAAAATCATTAGAAATTAATCATGAACCCTACTTATTGGCTCAATAACAAGTCCCCTCCTAGCTTTGCATTGGAGTGTTTGCTGGTGTTTTTCTATTGCTGCTTTGTGCTCAACATGTCATACAGGCTTACCTTCAACACTACTGAGTGGGTGCTTTTACACTGGGTTTTGCCCCAGCATTTTGGGGAACCTTACCCAGTGAATGTGGATCCAAGGAGACGGAGAAGAATGTGGGTCCATCCACTTTTGAGGCGACGGCTGACTAAAGGACATTTCCACCGTCTGTATGCCTCAGCCATCCTGACAAGTTCTACCAGTATTGTCGGATGAGAATGTCCACATTTGACATTCTTCTGGAGACTGTGCGCCCTGGGATCACCTACAAGGACACCGTGATGCGCAAGTCTATTTTGGCAGAGGAGCGGCTTCTACTTACTTTACGGTATGTTCAAAACCTTTATGTTGCGTATGTATTTTATGTGGTTATTTCCTAAACGCACTGTTCCCTTCCTTTTGTGTGCATTGTTTTGTCCTTTTTTCAGCTAATTTTTTACAAACATTATGCCTTTCACATTCCCTGCTGTTTGTATTTCAGCTAGGTTCCATGGCATTGTATACTGTTCTCACTTGTTGAGCCAGGGCTTAGTTTGTACTCTTCGTAAATGTTATGTTGCCCTAAACTCATATGATGATGCATGGATATGTCCTCTTAGAATTTTTTTTCTTTGTTTTTTATGCAGCACTGCATCTTGAGTTCTTAATAGGCAAATCCACCATTTCAGGCATTGTCCATTCTACATGCTCAGAAATTTGGTCACGACTGCATCAATCAGTAATGCCAGAACCAAAAAAAAAAAGACTGGCTGTGGATAGCCCATAGCTTTGAGGAGACGTGCCAGTTTCCAAACTGTATTGGAGCCCTGGATGGCAAGCACATCCGTGTACGTAAGCCACCAAACTCAGGCTCCCAATATTAGGATTGCAAAGAATATTTTTCTGTAGTGCTGTTGGCCCTGGTCGACAGCACATACATGTTTAGAATAGTAGATATTGGGGCCTATGGAAGAACTGGAGACTCCAGAGTCTTCTATTCTTCCATAATGGGTCGGCGGCTGCGCAACAATCAGTTTGACCTCCCACCCCCACGTCAGCTACCAGGGTCTACTCTGGAAGCAGTGCCTTATCTCATGGTTGGTGATGGGGCCTTTCAATTAACCAGGAACCTCATGAGGCCCTATCCACGTAGAATCCTGGATCACTAGCGCAGAGTATTCAATTTGAGCCTATCCCGTGCAGGACGCCTGGTGGAGTGTGCCTTTGGCATTCTCTGTACCAAATGGCGTGTTATGCAGTCAACTATTCAACTAAGTGAAGGAAATGTGAATGAGGTTATAAAAGCATGTGTGGTACTTCACAACTTCACCAGAATTCATGACTGTAGTGCAAATGATGGTGATGATGTTGCGGATGGAAATAATGTCATAGCTACTACACATGAACATAATCCACGTCGGCCGCCCTCTGGACACATAGTGCGGGATGTGGTTACTAATTATTTTGTTTCACCAGAGAGATATACTCCATGGACCTATATTCTACTCATGGTTTTTATTTTCCTCTAGCTCTTCTGGTAATATTAATTCCATCAGTGATAATACAGTGTTTGCAAAGTGCATATGCATATATCCATCATCATTTATTAAACTTACCCATGATAAAGTGCCAGTGCATAGCTCCAGGGGGCAGCTACAACGCTCATTTCACATTAGCTTTTTCACAAGGGGGTACTCGTTGGTATATAACTCTAAAAAAAAATCAAAATTTATCAGTATTATATTGCTTACCCATAGGGTATTGCATCTTCTTGGGTACATTTTGTTGCTATATAAGCCTCAAAAACTTGTTAGGTATTAACTTTATAGGTATTATATTGCTCACTCATAAACGGTTCCATGGTCTGGAGGCAATTTCATTGTTATAAAAGCCTAAAAAAACTTGTTGAAAAATATATTTATAGTTATTATATTGTTCACTCTTAGGCTATTCGGTGGTCTGGAGTAAATTTTGTTGGTATATAACTAAAAAAAATTGTATTCTCAGGCTGACAATGGGCCATAGATATTGCTCCCCCCAGCCTAAAAATAGCAGCCCACAGTCGCCCAGAAAAGTCAACTCTATTAGATGCGCCAATTCTGGCACTTTGCCTGGCTCTTCCAACTTGCCCTGTGGCAGTGGCAAGTGGGGTTCATATTTGTGGGGTTGATGTCACCTTTGTATCATCTGGTGACATCAAGCCCACGGCTTAGTAATGGAGAGGTGTCTATAAAGTGTCTATAAGCCGGGCCATTGCCAGACAACTTTGTGGGTGACTTATTTCCTTTGGGAACAAAAGAACTAGGTTTTGAAATTCATCATGTCCAAAAAAATCTTTCGCACAACATTAAATCTCGGAGGTTGGTCAGGAGGCCCGATACACATTAAGGTTGGCATGTTCATCCAACATGACGATAATGTGTATGGTGGGGGCTTTATGACTTTAAGATGAGAGTGGACTGAGGGTGGGAAGCTGATGAGATAGTGAATGAGAGTTGCTGTAAAAAAAAAGAGAGATAGGAAATCAGTGTGTCAGCAATGGAGACAAATATGTGGGAGGAAGAAGTTTCTTATGAAAAAATTGTTAATGTTTACTGCTTCTCTTGTTAGCAAACCATGTTTGCATATGTCAGATACACCATAGATAATTCCAATGCTATTTTGCTACAGCATATGCTGCAGAAATCCAAGTTTAACCCCTGCAGTGAAGCTAATTCACTTTTTCAGTTCAAATCATTGGCAATAACATGCATTCTACTATGTTTTGCTGATTTCTTCCTTCCATGTCATGGATAACAAATATGCACGGTAGTTTTCCATAATGTATGAATGAAGTTACGGACTAGGGATGAGCGGACCTGTGGAGGTTTGGGTCCATAGGGTTCAGCCGAACTATAATCCAAAGTTTGGTTTGGATACCAGAACTTGACCCCGAACCACATGTAAGTCAATGGGGACCAAAACTTTGGTGCTGTAAAATGGCTGTAAAATAGTTGTAATAAGGGCTAGGGGGCTGCAAAAAGATTATCACTACAGGACTAGGTGTCTGGTGCCTCCTAGTCCAGGGTTCCCCAACTCCAGTCCTCAAGGCCCACCAACGGATCATGTTTTCAGGATTTCCTTTGTATTGCACATGAGATGCGATTGTCACCTGAGCAATACTAAGCAAATCCTGAAAACGTGATCTGTTGGTGGGCCTTGAGGACTGAAGTTGGGGAACCCTGTCCTAGTCAATAGCTTTGTGTAACCCCACCCCCACCATAGATTAGCAGCTTTCTGTCAATGTACAGTGCACAGAAAGCTGCCAATCACTGGTGTGGGTGGGGTTGTACAGAGAACAGTGACTGTATCAAAATGACAACAAGCAGCCCAATATGTGACACATTGCAGGAATCAGGGTCTCAGCCTCTACATCATGCTGGTCTCAGATTACATAACAAAAAACTGCTGACGGAGTTGCGTTAACATAATTGTCTACTAATCGTTTCCCAAAAAATTGTTCCATTTACATCAGTACAATTCCAGTGGCTCCTAATTCTCCATTATGAATAGAAGAGTCACATTGAAGCATCTCCAGAGCTTTCTAGTAATCGTAGGACATAGCTGAGGCCTGGAGCAAATCCAAATACTGAAGATATTATCCTAAGCATTCACAGCCCGCTCCAGACTTCACAGGAGCAGGAAACTTGCAATTCTCATCAGAACACAAGGGGTTTTCTGTAGGCACTTGCCTGAGCAAAAAACATATCTAGTGGATTAGTTGGTTTTTAGCAAGAGAAGGGCAAGAGATGAATCAAAAGCAGGTAAATTAATTCTGCTTTGGGGCATTCCTGTTGGTTTTCCGACATATAAGTAGATGATGAAAATTGTACCTGTTTTGTGTGTTATCCAGACCTCATTAAAATATCTCTTTCTGACAGTGTTACTGTCTCCTTAGATCACTGCTGTGCAAATGCGTTATAGGTCCATGTCAAATTTTATTTCCATTGCAGACAAAAAATAAAGATTCCTGCAAGAGATTTTTTTGAACCTTCAAACCTCTGAACCTTTTTTTTATTTGAAATAATAAATCAGGAAAGTTTTCATCTGAAAGCTAAATTCCTGTCTAGTTGTCTGCATTCATGTAAGCGTGATGTGTAAGCCCACTGAGAGTGCAATTTGTGTATCGTCAGAGAGGACGTTTGCTCTTCACATGGCAGTTTGTATCAGTTGGGGTAGAAGTTTGAGGGATTTATCTTCTTCTTAACTGGAACTGTGACATCCTCACTTACAATCAAAATTGATATCTTGCTGCTGCCTCTTCCATATGTTCTGCATCTTCCAGACTCACTCCATTTATTCATGGCAATATCAGCACGCTGCGACCAAAACCAAAAGAGATGGCGGCAAAGGGACATTTGCAATTGCTTGCACATATGTTTAACTTGTAAACTAGAAATGACAAATTTCCCCTAGAATAAATACTGAATTTATATGTCTTAGTTCACAAAATATTATTTTGCTAATATATTATACAACGTTTTCCAAGACTAGAAGGGTATTCCAGCAAGTTCACACTATGAGTAATATATTAGCTGTAATATATTAGCTGTAAGAGAATTTGTGTTTGTAGCTGTGCATTGATCCAAGACACTTCATTGAACTGAAGACTGTATTAGCTCAATGATCTGATTATCTCGCATTTTCAACTGCTGTCACAGATAGTCATTGATTGCTTTCTATACAGAGCATATGGCTTTATCCCTCCCAACAATGGCAGATAATGAATGAATGAAAAGAGGCCAGCAGGAAGCTCATTTACACCGTTAGAGGATGTGATAAGATGTCTAACCAGTCACTGCTCTTTCCTTCCACTGAAAATACATTTTGGAAAATCAAGGAATCTAGCTCAGAACAATTAGTAAACTACTTGGGTTGATTCTAGAATTTCTGCTGCCTAATAAGAAAAGCTATTTGCCCCTACAATGCAAAAGCAAAGGATGAAAAATTGGCATGTGGCATAAATACCTAGAATATCCTAGCAATAACAAATTAATATAGCTAATGCCCAGGACCAAAAGAAGTGACTCAAGAAATAATACTTAATACATCATTTAAAGGTAATTTGTCACCGGAAGTTGCAGGCCTATGTAAATGGCCTGGGTCCGGTCCGATGGGCGGTGTTTGTTCTTCTTCCTCCACCCCACCCGTGGCCCCCATTTGAGATCTTCTCCGGTATTAGAGTAGTTCTTCTCCATAGTTTGCGCGTGCGCAAAGCAATCTTGCTTCGCGCACGCGCAGCATGCTTTGCCCAACTGTGGGCAAAGCCGATAATCGTTACTGTCCCGGAAGTATTTCGCTGTGTTCCGGGACATAGTGTACCGGCACATGCACAGTAATGTAGGACCATATTACAGTGCAGATTTTGCTGCACTTGTCTTAGGGTGCCATGTTACATTGGCAGAGCCCCTGAGGTGCCAGAACAACAAAAACCCCCATAAGTTACCCCATTTTACAAACTAAACCTCTCAATGAATTCATCTAGTGCTGCAGTGTTTATGTTGACACCACAGGTGTGTGACAGACTTTTACACCACTGGGCAGTGAAGAAAAAATCATTTACATTTTTACCATCAAGATTGTGTGCTAGCCCCAAGTTTTACATTTTCATACTGGGAAATGGGTAAAAAATGGCATCAAAATTTGTCCCACAATATCTGCTGAATGTAGAAGTACCCCATATGTGGATGTACAGTACTGCTTAGCCATACAGAGAGACTCAGGAGGGACAGAGCACTGTTTGATTCCTGGAGCGCAGATATTCCTAGAACAGTTTGCAGATTCCATATAAAGAGCCCCAAAGTGCTAAAAAGCAGAATGCTACAGATGTAGTGACCACTTTGACTCCATGGATGATATCCAGAAATAAGCAGTAGTAGATGTCGCTGAGTGAAAATTGCAAACTGCCATTGTAGTGACCAGAACGCTGTAGTGACCAGTAAGTTGCAGTCACCATTTCATTGTGCCCATCTCATTCTTCTTGAGACACGTACCTGTAAATTAGGTGAGCTCTCATCGCTACAGAAATGCCAAACATGTGGGCGATAAATGTGGTTTAGGTACACTGAGGCGCAGAAGGGAGGGGGCATTTGGATTTGGGATTGCAGAATTTGCTGAATTTCTTTTGAAGAGCAAGTAGCAAAGGATACATGTGCGCCAAGCCTTACTGCGATCTTTGGGAGGCAGGATGAAAAAATCAACAGCATATGAAGAATTGGTTTTATTTATTTTTTACGCCGTTCCTCATGCAGTATAAGTGACTAGGCGACTTTAATCTTTGGGTCAGTGTGATTACAGCGATACCAGATTTATATCGGGTTTTTATGTTTGGCTGCTGTCACACACTAAAAGAGGCTTTTTATTGCGAAAACTAGCTTTGGAACACCATATTTTGAGAGTTATAATTTTTCCATATTTTGGCCCACAGAGTCATGCTGTGGCTTGTTTTTTGCGGGACGAGTTGATGTTTTTATTGGTACCATTTTTGGGCAGATGACATTTTTTGATCGCTTTCTATTCCGATTTTTGGAAGACAGAATGAACAAAAACCAGCAATTCAGGAATTGCTTTTTGGGTTGTTTTTTTTTTTTATATCATCCCGTGTGTGGTAAATCTGGTAAGGCAACTTTACGCCGGGGTCACACATGTGAGAAACACGGCTGAGTCTCATATGTTAATACCCGGCACTCAGGAGCGGAGCCTGCGGCTGCATAGAAATACATGGAGGCGCAACTCCGCTCCTGAGTGCCGGCGGCAGTGCTGGGTATTGACATACAAGACTCCGCCATGTTCCTCGCATGTGTGATCCCGGCCTTATCCTTAAGTTCAGTTCGATTATAGCAATACCCAATTGATGGCAGCTTGTTTTATGCTGGACAAGATGACTTTTTCAGCATACCATTTTTACTTACATTTGTCTTTTTGATCGCATTTTATTTCACTTTTTGTTTGGCGATATGATGATAAAGCATTATTTTTTTTACTTGGTTTTTATTTTTTAATGGTGTTCACTGAAGGGGTTAACTAGTGGGGCTGTATAGAGCAGGTTGTTAAGGAGCGAGAGTACCAAATATGTGCACTTTTATTGTTTTTTTTATTAGATTGGATTTGTCAGATCCACCTTGGATCATGACAGTTTAAATGCACAAAGTGAACTTTTTTTCCTTTGGCTTGGTGCCAAAGTGGGTTGATTGCCCCCGGTGGCCATTAGAATTATTACACGTGGTGTCGTTCATTCTGAGTTGCCCCGGTGGTGGTGAGTGGTATCGTCCCCTCCTGGTCATTTAGAGGAAGGCGACCAGCGAGTGTATATTTCCTCCATATTCCTGTCCCCTTCTCCTCCAAGTGTGTGCAGCAGGTGCGCTGTGGGGGAGTAGGGGCAAATCTCAATTCTCGCCATTAACGAACCCTGGCAGGCGTAGACCTCATGGTGAAAGGGTTGGAGGGTGGTTTCCCTTGGTGAATTGCGGGAGAGTGAGTGTGGTGACAGCAGGGGGATGCCTCTGTTGTCGTGTCCAGAAGGAGTTTACCAAATATATGACAAATGAATGTGTGCAATAAACGTTCAGGTCTGGACCTGTGTGTGAACGAGCGTGTATGGGTGGCCACCAAAAAACATCTTGTGGAAGTGTGTTGTGGAGTCTGATCAGCTCATAGCAAACATACACATACATAAACTCGTTCCCCAGGTCGGCACTGTGGAGATGAGTGGTTCCTCCAAAACTAACATTATTGCCAATACCAGCGGTGCATTTGTCATTAACCTGAAGTGTCAGGTAGTGGTGGGGTGAACTCTGGATCTGGGCGTCCCCCGCTGTAGGTGTTTTCCTTATGAGGAGTGGTCTTGAGGGTCCAGAGGCCCCTCATTAGGAGGGGGTACTGTCATGATCCAAGGTGGATCTGACAGTATAAATGCACAAAGTGAACTTTTTTTCCTTTGGCTTGGTGTCAAAGTGGGTTGATTGCCCCCGGTGGCCATTAGAATTATTACACGTGGTGTCGTTCATTCTAAGTGGCCCCGGTGGTGGTGAGTGGTATCGCACTTTAGTTCTTTGGTTAAGTGCCCGTGATTAGGTAACAGGTGTGAATGCTCTATAAATGAGTGTCAAGTGTATCATTCACTGTTGGTGATATTGATTGTGTGTTAGTCATTTACAAGGAAGCCTGGGTGAATGAAGGAGCTGAACATGAGTCCTGCGCAGCCCAGCCAGAGGGGACGAGTGGCAGCTAGGTGGTCTGCAAGAAGGGCTGGCATGGCGTGGTGGAGTCACAGTTTGTGGTGTTGGCAGGAAGTGCTTGCATGGCTTGGTGGAGTGACAACTATGGAGAGAGTTGCACTCAGCATGCGGCACTTGGTTGCTGAGAGCTGGACTCAAGCATGCGGGACTTCTTGAGCAGGAGCTAAACTCATCTTTGGGACTCTGTTACTGGACAGCTGCATCTGGTGGTGGACTCTGCTCCAAGGCTGCACTATGGTGAAGGATCCAGTTATGGTGATGGATCCGGGTGGAGGAGAAGATGCACACAGGTGGTGGGCTCTGTTGCTAGGAGCGTACGCAACAGAGCAAAGCTAAGTGGTGTTTCCCCTGTTTTGTCATATTTCCTCATGTGTGTTTTAGTGCAGTGGTGGGATTAGTTTCCGCACTGACCAATTCCCTAGTGAGGGTTTAGGTCAGGGCAAGCTAGGGGTTTTAGGTTCCTGTTGCGTGCCCGGTGCGGAACCGGCATAGGGAACGTTAGGAGTGCAGGGACACTGGCTCAGGGGAGCTCAGGAGGTCTCCACTTCCCTATTCCCTATCGCAGGGCCCACCATTGTAAATGTTTCCCAGGCTTCCCTTATTGCTTAAATTCGCCTTACTGGAGGCGGGGTTTCCAGACTTGTATATACGTGTAATGTGTAAATTCGCCAGTTGGAGGCGGTGTATCCAGCTGCATGTCCTATTATTTAAATTCGCCCCACTGGAGGCGGTGTATCCAGGGTCACGCGTGTCATGGGTTCGCCTTGTGGTACTCGCTGCATCCAGACACACGTGACCATGACAGCTGACTTTTTGACTTACAGACGGGGGGTATACTTTGAACAAACTACGTAGTCTTCCCTTAAAATCGCTCAGCGTGTGCGACTCCCCTGAGTACTGCGGTAACCTGGCCGCTCCTGGTATGTATGGCATTGATAGTGGCATTATGGAGGCTGCAGCTGCGACCGCCGCTGAATCTACACCCGAGTTGGGCATTTTCTTCCTTCCTCAATGAACCTCAGCCAAGCTCCATTTCCCTTTACAGTTGTCAGCAGCTGCTCTCCGACTGGCTGGATTGAGCTCCTCCTGGTCTCCAAATCGGGACTTCCTGCTTTTCACTCGCTCATAATAGAGCGCGGCTCCAGCTTCACTTCGCCCGCTGACATCAGAGTGCGGGGCAGGGCTTCACGTTGTGCTCTCTTTCTGGCTCCGCTCACGACGGCACGCCACTCTCTGCTCATGTGCACTGTGTGACACAGTTATGATGGCGATTTGAAAGCTCATTAAAGTCTCTGGCATACAATTTAATAAAGTCTCTCTCACACAGTACCTGGCTATGACGGGCTCCGGATTCTGTTCGTGATGCCAAAATGACACGCCCACCAGGGCCGTGGGGTACCCGGAATAGGACTGGACAGTTCTATGGGGGAGGCCACGGGGCTGTGATCCATTTCTGTGGCCTTGACCGTGTCATAAAATAGAGGATAGTTATGTGGTGTTTAATTGTGATGCCACCCGTGGTGTTAGGCGATGGGTGGCTGACGCTGCGATTTTGGTCAACTGGGGCTGATGGTGATGCAGCAAAGATGGTTCTGCTCCCCACGGGTAGAGTAGGGTCCCAGGGCAAATATATTTGATTGTTCAGATGGTGGTAAACGTTGGAGTGCAGAGAATAAGTGAAGGACGCAGAGAGGTGCAGTTTTCTTTACCTTTTACTTGAAAGTAGATGCAATCTGGGATACCAATTACAGATGACGGATTGAGTCTGGCTTGCCTGGAGGCATTCAGGGGTTCCACCCTGCCAGGTGAGGGTGGGAACCTTACTTCTGCGCTCTCTTTTTGGGTCCCTGCTGCTTGTAGCTAAGCTGCGGCCCTCTCCTGCATGATGGTTTCTAACCTGTATGGCAGACAGCGTGAGCCTATATCACTGGCACTGTCCTTTTCACTGTCAGCCCCGGGCTCTTGGTCTGCTGCTGTGCCTTCAGGTGTTCGGTGTGGCCAGGGAGCTTGCAATCCCCTGCCCTTCAGATTCAGCTGTCAGGGCATACAGCACCCACCCAGCCAAGGACTCTGGCATCCCTTTTTATCAGCACTTTACTCTGTAGTCAGCTATATGCAATTTTAGTTCCCCAGAGCCCTTGTCTCTGCTCCTGTCCCTTCCCTATCCACAGACCAACTGCCAACTCTCCCATTTCCATGATAACTCTCCTGTTTACTTCTCTCAGCTGACTTCTTTCTGACTCACTAGCCCCACCTGCTGGCCAGAATTTATAAGGAAGCTCCCATTTCTGGCCTGGAGCAGGAATTGACATGTACACTGTGTTACCTGGCATGGGGCCCCCCTGCCTCCAGGCATGACATCACCCCTCAGAGGGAGGCAATGTCACTGTGGTAACAGGACTCTGGCGTGCCACAGAAGCAGTGATACTTTATGTCGTTGTCACTAATGACAGTGGCATTCTTTGTGTCTGGAGGAGAGAAGGTTTTTCCACCAACATAGAAGAGGATTCTTTACTGTTAGGGCAGTGAGAATCTGGAATTCCATGCCTGAGGAGGTGGTGATGGCGAATTCAGTCGAGGGGTTCTGGAGAGGCCTGGATGTCTTCCTGGAGCATAACAATATTGTATCTTATTGTTATTAGATTCTTTAGAAGGATGTAGATCTGGGGATTTATACTGATGGAATATAGGCTGACCTGGATGAACAAATGTCTTTTTTCGGCCTTGCTAACTATGTTACTATGTTATCAGAGGGGGTTAAATGCCCGCAATCAGTGCTAGCACTGATTGTGGGGGTTGCTGCGGGGTGTAAGCTCTCACATAGAGTTGACACCCTCACCCAATCGCCACTGTATTCTGCTAGAAACCACGCGATCACAGCACCGTACATATACTGCTGTTTGCAGGAACACAGCTCCCACAAAGCAGTATATGTATGGTGCATATCGGGAAGGGATTAAAGGTAAGGAGTGGTCCGACAAAAACTTGATTTGATTTAGATTTATCTTTTGTTCATTCACTTTGCATTTTGTTAATTGATAATAAACTATTAATACTTCTATTCCTGAAAGCATTCTTAGGGTCTGTTTACATGGATTGACTGGTGGTATGATATGACCACCAATCAGTAAAAACTTTATGAGTAAATGGTGTTCACTGAACAATCTATAATAGATAGCTCAGTGCTCTTAGGGTCTCGTTTCACATAGCGATGCACCAGCAATCCCGACAACGATATGACCTGGTAGGGATCGCTGGTGCTTCGCTACAAGGTCGCTAGTAAGCTGCCAAACAGGCAGATCTCTTCAACAATGCACCAGTGATCTCGACAACGATATGACCTGGTAAGGATCACTGGTGCGATGTCACACAGCCGCTATTCTGAACGATTCCAGCCTGCATCCCTGAGTTCTGCGTCGCCAACGAGGTCGCTCGTCGGCGTCAAACACAGTGATGCATGCTGGCCAGCGGGACGCCGACGATGAACAAATGGCCCAGGACATTCGAGCACGATCAGCGATATCCAGCGGAGGGGGTCGGTCTCTGCTATGTGTCGCATGTAGCGATATCGCTGGCGTGATCGCTGTTGTGCCACAAAATCGGTAACGCATCAGCGATCTCGCTAGCGATCTCGCTATGTGAGAAGGGGCCTTTAGGCTGGCGTGGTTCTCGGCTTTGTGAGTTCTGTTTAAATAGGATGATGCACTACTGAGAACAATGATTTTTTTACACTGCACAAAAGACTATATCACTTTATAAACAAGTGTTTTGCTCTTTCATCGGCTGTTCGGCAGACTGTTTATACAGCAAGATAATCGAGAGACAAGCATTTTTAACAAAGCTAGTTCACGATTATCTTGCAGTGTAAAGGCAGCTTATTTTGCAGCATTTTTTTGAATACCTGTCGAAAACATTTGCTCAATACTGTGTATATATAACAACTTAAAGCTATAAAAGACCATAATGGAAAAGGGAAAAGGGAAGCGGGAACACTATTTAAAATGTGCCACTTTATGATAATAAAGAATAAATAAATAAAATGTGAAAACAGACATGTATTTTTTTCTGCCTGTTTATATACAGGGGGAAAATGGCATGACCTTTATCTGGTTGATAGACTTCAATTCACAATCTTCTATTATAGGATTGGTATTTGTTACTTTTCTCCATGATTAGAAGCACTGTTGTTGTGCAGTGTCCACTCACTTCTGGTACATTCACTGTTACTGCCATCGCCTATGTGTGCAAGGGTTGTTCTTTTTTCTTCCACAATTTTTTACTGAGAAGTTAAGGTATCTTCTAGTCTCTCTTTTTCTATTTTGCTGTAATGTGTATTTTTATATAGATGCTGATTAAATCACTACTTATTGAAAAAAATTATTTAATGTAACGACTAATTTATTGTACTTGTTTCTGCATCATAAGGAGCACAAAGGAGATGTCGGAAGACCATCTATTTAACTGTTTTTCTACATTGTACATTTCTAAATTTCCATTGACCCCTTCACGACCTTTGACGTACCTTCAACGCCACGCATCGCATGTTGCTCCTTTCTTTTCGGATGTCATCTCTGCGGCCGCAGGGGATGCAAACTGACTGCACAATAGTAGCGCCATCAGGCTCCCGGTGCTGGCTGATGTTTGGGCCTGCACCGACTCTGGGAAGAGCCCAATTTCACCTTTGCTCTTTTACAGTTTCCATGCCCTGGTACGGGCCTAAGACTATTCCGCAGCCGCGGACTTCAAGGCCCGTCTGGGTAGGGCAGTAGTAACAGCGCCAAACTGAGATGTGGATGGGAGCATTGTTTTTCTGCCCAGACAGAACAGACAACATCCACTTGTACACTCGTGTCGGCCCCTGTTGCGGTCCCCCGTCCCCAGCGACCAAGCAATACTTCCCGGGGACCACTTTCGGAAGTAGACGAGGGAGGGGCTGGCCAAACCCTGCAGAGTCATAGCTGGGGTGTACTCACCACCTCCCTGTAGAACATCTTGCACACCCCGGTCCTGCAGCTGTGGTCTTCCTCCGCACCGGTGGCTACACGCCATGACTCCAAGAGGCGCAGCACTGTAAAACTGGGTTCCAGCGGTTGAGAGAGACTCCTTGTTTTTCCACAACGGCTTCAGAGGTTGAAAAAACTCGGACTCTGCCAGGGAGAGCTCTGTTCCCCACTGGCTGTCTGACTCCCTCTTCTCCCTCTCGTCAGCCTTCTTCAGTCATCCCGATAGACGTAGCCATACACAACTTGTTCCTTCAGTTCCTACCCGCTTCCAGGTGAGACCGCCTCCAGCTGCTCCTCCCATCCTTTGTTGGTCAGTGGGAGGGGGCGAGGTTTTCTCCTCTTCATCCGCACCCACCAGGGGCGGACCAGGGCATATTGACAGACAGGTTTTGGCACCAAGAGATGATGGCAACACCCACAAAGGATGTGGTTTTCATTGTTGTTTGTTTCTTCTCCGCCATCTCCCGCCAATCTCACCGCTGCCATCTTGTTCACAGTAGAGATCTTAGATTTTCTGTTCCAGTCAGTCAGGTTCAAATCCAGTGTTTCATCCACAAATTCTTCTTCAGATACAGAGACTACTTGCTCTTTCTCCCGTCATCTTCCAGGGGCACAGCGGTAACACACACATCTTCATCATTATTTCTTTCTGCGAGTTCTCCGCACTGTGAGGTAGTCGCTTCCCGCCCACTATGCCAAATGTAAAGGGAGGACAGGACTGTAATCGTGACCCGATCTAAAGCATCTGTGTCCCTATCTTTCCCTACAGAAAACTGTATTCTTCTTCTCAGCGTACCTGTATCTCCAGGTTCAGGTCCCCCTGGGCACTTCCCAGGCAGCGGCAGTCCCTCTTTCAGGCGACCCCCAATAATGGAGATACAGTCCAGAACTTGAACATTCTCTTTACTTAATACTTCACGCATTACATCCACAGTTGGCACATCATGGAATTCACTTGTTTCCTTATCTTTCCCTGCCTTGCTGTCGCTTCTGTGCAGCACACGGCCGGACTGGACCGTCCTAGACTGCTCCCCAGATCCTGGCCTAACCTCGCCATGATGACAATTCCTCCTTCCTGTTTCGCCCCAGACTAGAATTCATCAGTCACCAAGTTTGGTTGCCTCTGGTAAAGCAACCGACCCATCTGTACCGTTCTCGTCAAAGCTCCAACTTCCTTCATCTCATCAGTCCAACCGACTCCTACCCAAAAGGTATCCACCCAGGCGATGAGTCGCCACATCTTTCCTTTCCTGTTCTGGCCCACTGCTATGGTGCACAGTGGCTGTGAATAACGTGGGCTGCAGCGCTTTAACGTTATGTGGCTGCCAAGCTGTCCAGGCCTATAGCTCATGTAGACACTTCGGGCACCCTGGCCTCATCTGACCTAACTTCCTAGAAACTCCTGTCTTACCACCCGGCAGCCCCTCCTACACTTAACCCCCTATAACCATACTATATACTTTACCTACAGTGCACACTAGTATTCCCCATCTAGTAGTCCACAAAGATACTACACCTACCCTACCTTTAAGAACTATAGTACTAAGGTGCCCTCCTCTAATGTCCCAAAAGGATGCACTTTACTTTCCCTGAAGTAAACATGAACATTAGTACACATCATCATATTACATTATATACAGTATTACACTAAAGGAACACAACATAATATATTATAGTTCTACAAAGAATGGTAACATATGTATGAATGTGGCAGTACCATAAATGTGAGCGATAATACATATTACTATGTAGCAGTACTGCAAATATTAATCATAGGCATTACCAACATTAGCATATGTAAGCATCAACACATGGAAAACAATTAGAGGAAGGGAAGCAAGGAGGTAATTCTATCTCACCCCCTTACATTTTCATGTAATAAAACATTGGAGGTGCAGTAAGGCACAATATTACATTATAAAAACAAACAGGCATTTCTTTACTTTTTATTTATGATTGCTGTCCATATAGTATTTAAATCAAGAACAATAACTGGGGTTTTGTTGGCCGACCTAATACAATCAATGACACTTTGGGGCAAGTATAAGTGGTATTAGTAATAGGTATGAATGCTGACTAAACATTATAAAAGCCAATTATTTAAGGACAAAGCTATGAAAATAGTGAAGTAAAAGTGTGCAGAATGGCAAGCCTAGGCAGTTTTGAGCTAGCCCATGCAATCTAACTGTACAATACAAGCATAATAGCATAAAATAGTCATTATTACATACAAATGAATTCAACTGTAAAAAGAGGAGCCATGAAATAATAAACCAGGCACCGGCCATGTGACTCCTATGGGGTGTAGCTTGAAATGACAATGGATACACATAAACATTCTGTACAAAGTCGTTTTTCTATAATGTAGATATACTATTGTCTTTACTACTATAGGATTATGGTGATAGTCATAAACAAGGGTCACAAAAAAGAGGTTATTGGAGACAACAGGAATAATATCATTTAAATGCTTTGGAAATGAAAAAAATATGGGTAATTAAAAGGATATGTAACTTTTAGATAGGATCTAGTGACGAGCAATTATACTCGTTGATCAAGGTTTCCCAGAGCATGCTCGGGTGATCTCCGAGTATTTTGGCGTACTCGGAGATGTAGTGTTTGTCGACGTAGCTGCATGATTTGCGGCTGCTTGCCAGCCTGAATACATGTGGGGATTGCCTGTTTGTTAGGGATTCCACACATGTATTCAGCCTGTCTAGCAGCTTCCAATCATGTATCTGCTTCGACAAACACTAAATCTCATAGCACGCCAAAAATACTAGGAGACCACCCGAGCCCTAGTAATGAGTATACTCACTCATCACTACTAGGATCTTCAAAAAGACAGTTCTCCTTTAAGTTTGATACTAAAATAACAAAAAAAAAAAAACAATTTGACCTCAGATATCACACTATCTACTGCATACTTTATTTATTAGATCAGTTTGAACTGATGGTGGTGGTATACTTACTGTGAAAATACATTTTAAAATAGAGGGATATAATTCTTATATTTTAATGAGCATTTTCTAAGTCCTAGAGAGATGAATTTAGTCAGACAGGTCCTTCTTGATTTGTTGCTTAAAGCACAAAAGGGTTGTGCAGATTTTATTCTTTCGCAACAAGTGGTGTACATTTGACAAAGGGCGCGCTAACCACTAACAGGACAGGTCAGGGGGTTGACGTTCTGCTATAAGACTATTGTTCTTGAAAGGCATTAACAGGAGTTGTACCTCTAGGCCCCATAACACAAGGTGAGTGGCACAGGAGTCATGTACTCATATTGATGCACAGCAAGCACGTTCTCCATTTTTTAAGCTGAGCCAGGAGCTCTGTCATTTTCCCCTCCTTCTCATTGTCCTTGGTATGGCTGTAGGATACATGGCTCCTGTAGAATTATCTCTTCTACCCTATCTGCAGTAGGACAAAAAGGTAGCCATGTCCTCCTCTTCTGCAAGTCTTGCCTCCTTAGCAATTTCCCAGTAGCAGAAGAATAACCAGGGTTCTCCTCTGGATTTCTGTACAACTATTTCCTTTCAATAACATGGAGAAAATCCCAGTGAATGACAAAAAAAATTGTCTTTCATTTCTAATTTTAATGTTACTTAGTTTAAATAATTTAAATAAAAATACATAGATTACATCTGGGCTACAGATGTAGGTCTTCTGCTTAAAGTAAGCATAAAGATACCAGCTCTAGATGAATGATTTACACTTTATTTCAAACCCTTTTTTTAATCGGAGATTTCTTTTCTGTAGTCCGCAGCCTTTTTTCAAATTAATTTGCTAAATGTGCCACATTTTTTGGGGGGGACTCCCAATGCACTCTTAGACCACTTTCATGAGACTACTTTTGGACCAAGTGTGGCCCATCAAAAAAAAAAACAACCAATGTTATTCAATAGGACTGTATGTCTATGTAAAAAGAAATTGCAGCATACACTAATCTTTTCCATATTTCAGATGAGACTCAACTATTCAAGTCTAAAGGTACTGTGACAGTGTCACTGGTGACGTGATGGAGGGGAGATACGTGTAAAACCAGAATCGTTTCTATCAACACACTATGTTTTGGGTTGTTTTATTGAAAGTTATATTATGGGCTGGTTTTAGTGGACCTCCATAGAGTGGGAGAGGGTCCACATATCTCCCTTACAGGATCTGTGTGATGTCAGGATCATGTGATCAGTCACATGCTGGAGAGTCACACGGTCTTGCTTTAAATGGCTGAGCTCAGGGTTATTCTGGGCTGTGGAGGGCCTGGAGAGGAAGACTCCAGGAGAGTGTTTGTGCACATAGTGTTTGTGTAAGTACATTGTTAACGCTGAGTAAGCTGACCTCCACTAGTACAAGGACTGCACGAAGTGCTACCATTTTGCTTTGCTGTTTTGCCCAGAGGGCCATATTTATTTTTGTGCTTAACACCTTGGTTTATACTGTACTAACAAACAAAGTGCATCCTTAAATGCGCAGTGTTCCATTGACTACCTCCGTGTGCAACCGAGTGAGCCGATCTACCACAGTACATAAAAAAATAGGATCACGTATGGATCAAACTTATAGCATACGATTTTAACAGATACATTGCAATTATCAAAACGGCAAACTGTATTTGGTCCAGAATATTTTAATGTCTTCTGATGTGTAAAAACAAAAACCCTACGGATACTTTTATACTTGGTGTGAACATAGCCTAACATGTATGAACTGCGTTTGGGCCTGTGTAGCCTTTTCCCCTCTTTTGCTACACTAACATACAACTGAGAGATTCTATGACTCTAAATAATAAGCATGAGGTCCTATGTTTAGGATGATTTACATTTGCCAAGACGCTACCCAATAATATCTATTTTGCATTCATAGGAAGAACTGGCAGAACAATAATGAGTTTAATTACTTGTGATTCTTGTGTTTACAAGACTGCTAAAGTGTCATTAGGCAGCATTTCTAGATAATATTGCTTATTAATCACACTATTTAAATGGTAAAATATATTAGATTAATATTGCTTTATACCTCAGTTCACAAGTAATGTTTTCCAAGACCTTCATTGAAGCAATTTAGCCGTAACACTTATTTTCTACGCTAAAATCATTTAAGCAATTTCCATGGAGCAGATAAAAGGTGTAATGCATACATCTCAGCCAGATCTGTTCTTTGCTGATAATCCAGAAGCCGATCAGAAATGTTACAACCAAAAATAGCAGAAGTTTATTAAAAACTATTATTAGATCTGTAGACTGCAGTCAAAGTCTTAAAATAAGATTTCCTCAAGTCTGAGTATTACAATGCGACAGTTCTATATTTCTCTCTTGATTTTTTTTACGTTACTACCAACTTATTTTTCTTTATGCGGTCCCTTTCATACCAAAGTCTACATAAAGGTTTGTAACTTGTCATTTTCTTTCTCTCCGTGTACAATATTGAAAGGGTTAGCCCCCTACTACTTCCATTCCCTCTTTTCCCCATGTCTTCCAATGCATTCGTGACACCTCAGAGTCCAGTTGTCACAGTGACATTACCTCCCTCTAATGGGTAAAGTCATGCTTGGAGGCAGAAAGGGACCCCATGCCAGGCAGCATAGATTTAATCACAATTTCCTGCTGCAAGTCAAAAAAGGGAGATGCCTTATAAATTCTGGCCTGCAGAGGGGGTTGGTGAGTCAGCTAGAAGTCAGCTGAGGGAGTTGTCATGGAAACGAGAGCAGCTGTGAGAGAAATGATAATGACAGTAAAACGTGAGGATGTGAGGTAAAAGGATCTTTCTGGAAGATCCTGTCAGATGAAGACAGGGAGCTGATCTGTGAAGAGGGAAAGGACAAGAGCAGAGATTGAGAGACTCTAGGGAAGCTAAAATACTGCATATAGCAGACCCCTGAGTGAAGCGCTAATAAAGAGAAAAGGGACATCAGAGTCCTAGGCTGACAGGAGCTGTACACCCTGATAGCCGAATCTGAAAGTACAGGAGATTATAAATTCCTGTGCACATTAAACACCTGAGGGCACGTCAGCGGATAAGGAGCTCGGGGCCGACGGTGAAGAGAACGGTACCCGTGGAATAGGCTCACGCTGACAGCCGTACAGGTTAGTGAAACCATCAAAAATAGAGGGTCGTAGCATAGTTATATACAGTGGAGACCCACACACATAGCGCAGAAAGGAATGTCCTAAATCCCCACCTGGCAAGGTGGATCCCCTGAATGCCTCTAGGCGAGCCGGACTCATTCCAGCACCTGTATGTGGTACTCCGGACTGCAACCTATTACCAGTAAAAGGTAAAGAAACTGCACCTCTCTGTGTCTTTCTCTCATTTATCTGCACCCCAACATTTACAGCCATTTTTACTATTTATTTAACATCTTTGCCCTGGGACTACAGCCCTACCTGTGGAGGGCTGCAACATCATAGCTGCGCCCAACATCCATCCCAGAGAAGCAACACCGCAGCGCTGGTCACCTCTGACCAGAATACTACAAGTGGCGTCACGTATTTCACCATCTATAAACATTATCTTTATTTTTACCACAAAAATACCACACAACTTTCCCCTATTTTATTACTGGACGCCTCTGGGCCACGGACCGGGTCGCCGCCGCCGTGACACCGTCCCCCATGGAAGTCGACGGGCCCGGGGCACTCCACATTCTTGCACTATAAAATTTGTGGGATCACAACACAAACCCAAACTAAGTACCTGTTCACAAGACACTACTGTATTACAATATTACTGAACTTTGCTTTTCTATTTTACTTTGCAACTTTGTATCATGTTAATGTAGACAAACATTCCTTATCTGACAGATACTTACCAATACTATCATTATTATTATTATTAGCGGCCTTCAGCCTGATCTCATCTTGATGGATGAACAATCTGTAGGAAGATCGATGTTATGCAAGCCTAGGTAGGTCTACCAAGGTTTTCTCCACCGTTATCTTGATAGTATCAATCCATTTGGTCTTCCTCTTTGCCTTGTTCCTTCTATTCTTCCGACCATGATGTCCTTCTCCAGTGATTGCTCTCTTTACATGATGTGTCCAAAGTAGACAAGTCAGGTGATCCTGGCTTCGAGCGACATGTCTGACTTGATTTGTTCCAAAATGAATTTGTTTGTTCTTATTGCCATCCATGGCATTGATAGCATTCTTCTCCAGCACCACATTTCAAAGCCATTGACAGGTGATTTAACAGATGAGTATATGATCGGCAGCAACCTAGAAATGGTGGCATCTACCATATCTTTCAATTTTTAAAATACTATATACTGAAAACCTCTTTGAATTCTTATTTTAATTAAAATACATAATTGTGATTGTGACATAACTATTTATGACATATTTATATCTATTTAATTGACCATATGTTTAGTGCCAAGATTTCCATCTCCAGAAAATACAGATGTGAGACTTCAGCGCAGAATAACTTCCTTACATCTGCTAACCATAGTTATTAGTTCCTGTATTCATATTGCCTAATCCCAATGACATTTCATTGGCTTCCTGCTGTGAAGTCCATTTCTTGACTTTTTACAAATGAGGCCTTGTTATCCATCTGAGGGGAAAAAAAAAGTACATCACAATTTGACATCACATTTGCCTAATGTGCTGTAATATAAGCTGGTAACTAGTGTTGAGCATTCCGATACCGCAAGTATCGGGTATCGGCCGATACTTGCTGTATCGGAATTCCGATACCGACTTCCGATATTTTTTCAATATCGGAATTCGGCATCGGAATCGGAAGTTCAGTTGATTGACGGCCTGACGTCATCATGATGCGCGGTGTGTGCGCATCATGATGCGCCGTCATTTCGGGCCTTCCGGGGGTCTCTGCCGGCCTGCCGGGGGGCTGTGCCGGCCTGCCGGGGGGCTGTGTGGACTGCCCGGGGTCTGTACCGGCCTGCCGGGGGGCTGTGCCGGCCTGCCGGTGGTCTGTGCACCCTGTGGGGGTCTGTACCGGCCTGCCGGGGGGCTGTGCCGGCCTGCCGGGGGGCTGTGCTGATGTCCGGGGGTCTGTGCAAGCATCGTCCGATGGGACTACAAGTCCCATCTGGCGATGCCTGCTACCATGACAGTGATTGACACATTAGCCAATGATGGGACAGTAGTAGTCCCATCATCCAGCTAATGTGTTAAATGTTAAAAAAAAAAAAAAAAAAAAAAATACTACATACATACTACATGCATGCTACATACATACTACATGCTACATACATACTACATATATACTACATACATACTACATACATGCTACATACATACTACATGCATGCTACATACATACTACATATATACTACATACATGCTACATACATACTGCATGCTACATGCTACATACATACTACATACATACTACATACATACTACATATATACTACATGCATGCTACATACTACATGCTACATACATACTACATACATACTACATACATACTACATACATACTACATGCATGCTACATACATACTACATACATACCACATACATACTACATATATACTACATGCATGCTACATACATACTACATGCTACATACATACCACATATATACTACATACATACAATACATACTACATACATACTACATGCTACATACATACTACATATATACTACATGCATGCTACATACATACTACATGCTACATACATACCACATACATACTACATACATACTACATGCTACATACATACTACATACATACTACATACATACTACATACATACTACATGCATGCTACATACATACTACATACATACCACATACATACTACATACATACTACATGCTACATATATACTACATGCATGCTACATACATACTACATGCTACATACATACCACATATATACTACATACATACAATACATACTACATACATACTACATGCTACATACATACTACATATATACTACATGCATGCTACATACATACTACATGCTACATACATACCACATACATACTACATACATACTACATACATACTACATGCTACATACATACTACATGCTACATACATACTACATATATACTACATGCATGCTACATACATACTACATATATACTACATGCATGCTACATACATACTACATACATACTACATGCTACATACATACCACATATATACTACATACATACAATACATTCATACAATACATACATAGACATACAGTACATATAACATAGAGTAACATACTTACCAATATTTGTCACATTGTTCCCCGAAGCCATTGTCGTCTACGGAATAAATATTAACATAACAAACCACAAAAATACTCACCCACGATCCGAAGCAGTCCACGAGTGTGTCCCACGACGATCTTGGGTAGAGAACTGCAGCATCAGATGATGCTGCCGTTCTCTACGGGCTGCAGGAATCCAATGACGGAAGGTAGGTATCCTTCCGCACTGTATTCCTCCGCCACTTAAAAAAAAAAAGTCCCTAGTCTCACTTTATGCCATTGCTGCGTGGGAAATTCCCACACAGCAATGGCATAAAGTGAGACTAGGGACTTTTTTTTTTTAAGTGGCGGAGGAATACAGTGCGGAAGGATACCTACCTTCCGTCATTGGATTCCTGCAGCCCGTAGAGAACGGCAGAAACAGCTGATGCTGCAGTTCTCTACCCAAGATCGTCGTGGGACACACTCGTGGAGTGCTTCGGATCGTGGGTGAGTATTTTTGTGGTTTGTTATGTTAATATTTATTCCGTAGACGACAATGGCTTCTGGGAACAATGTGACAAGTATTGGTAAGTATGTTACTCTATGTTATATGTACTGTATGTCTATGTATGTATTGTATGAATGTATTGTATGTATGTAGTATATATGTGGTATGTATGTAGCATGTAGTATGTATGTAGTATGTATGTAGCATGCATGTAGCATGCAGTATGTATGTAGCATGCATGTAGTATATATGTAGTATGTATGTAGCATGCATGTAGTATATATGTAGCATGTATGTGGTATGTATGTAGCATGTAGTATGTATGTAGTATGTATGTGGTATGTATGTAGCATGCAGTATGTATGTAGCATGCATGTAGTATATATGTAGTATGTATGTAGCATGTATGTAGTATGTAGTATGAATGTAGCATGTATGTAGTATGCATGTTGTATGTATGTAGCATGTAATTTTTTTTTTTTTTTTTTTTTTTTACATTTAACACATTAGCCGGATGATGGGACTACTACTGTCCCATCATTGGCTAATGTGTCAATCACTGTCATGGTAGCAGGCATCGCCCGATGGGACTTGTAGTCCCATCGGACGATGCCTGCACAGACCCCCGGAGCCTGCACAGACCACCGGCAGGCCGGCACAGCCCCCCGGCAGGCCGGCACAGCCCCCCGGCAGGCCGGCACAGCCCCCCGGAGCCTGCACAGACCACCGGCAGGCCGGCACAGACCACCGGAGCCTGCACAGACCCCCTGGCAGGCCGGCACAGCCCCCCGAAAGGCCCGTACAGACCCCAGAGAGGCTGTACAAGGGCAGGAAAGGGTTTTTCTTATTCCGATACCGGAAGTCCCATAGACTTGAATGGGACTTCCGGTATTGGAATCGGCGATACCGATACTTTTTTTAAAGATCGGCCGATACCATCCGATACGATACTTTGAAGTATCGGACGGTATCGCTCAACTCTACTGGTAACTGAAAGATGGCCTTCCTTCGGTAGAATGGAGAAAGGGAGGGAGAAAACAACAGAATGGGGAGACTGAGCACATAGAAACAGATAAAGACATGAAGAGTGGCTAACTGAAATCAAGAAGGAAATCCACCATAGTAATCCTGTGTGTGTAGATAATACAGTAGATATGTACTGTATATAATATGTATGTTTGCTTATATACTGTATATACCGTTTTCAGCTCATATTTTTTATTTATTTTACGCATTTGTATAGCACCATTAATTCCACAGCGCTTTACAGACATTATTGGTACTGTTCCCGATGGGGCTCACAATCTAAATTCCCTATCAGTATGTCTTTGGAATGTGGGAGGAAACCTGAGTACCCAGAGGAAACCCACGCAAACACGAAGAGAACATACAAACTCCTTGCAGATGTTGTCCTTGGTGAGAGTTGAACCCCGTACTCAGCATAAATGAGTACACCCCATTTGAAGAGTAAAATTTTAATCAATATCTCAGTGAACAAGAGAACAATTTCCACAATTTTGACAACATTGAATTTCCTAGGACATCTTTTTAGCCCACAACATGAAAGTAATGTTAATAATATAACATTTCATTACAAAACCTTAAGGTTTACTCAAATTAATTGATGCTAAAATAAGTACACCCCACATTAAAAACTACTACATCTAATATTTTGTATGATCTCAATGATGTTTACGGACAGCACCAAATCATCTAGACATGGAATGAACAAGATGGTGACATATTGCAACATTTATCTTTTTCCTATCTTCATGAATGACCTCTTTTAGAGTCTGTATGGTGAATTGAGAAAGATGTTCAAATTGTCTCTTCAGAATTTCCTATAGCTGTTTCAGTTGGGTTCAGATCAGGAGACATACTTGGCCACTGAATAGGCTTCACCCTGTTCTCCTTCAGAAATGCAGCATGTGTTTTGGATCATTGTCACGTTGGAAATGTTCATATCTACCAAAGGCATGGAGTGATGGTATCATCTTCTCTTTCATTATAGAGCAGCACAACTGTGAATACATGATACCTTCAAAGAATGTAACTTCCAAGCACCAGGAGTACTCATGTAGCCTTACATAAAGACACGGCCACCACCATATTTCTTTGTAAGCAACATGCATTTAGAAAATTGAGCTTGGAAAATGCATGATGGCTTCAGCGAAAAATGTTAGTGGCAGTGTCCTTATGTGGAGCTGCATGAGTGCTGCTGGAGTTGGGAAGCTACATTTCTTTGATGGCTTTGTAAAGGAATAGAAAAGCTGCCTATAATCCCCCATTGAAGATTTGATGGTTATATAATGCATTGTGATGTTTTGAAATGTTGTTTGTCTATTTTCTGCCCAGCAGCAGTGATTTAGTTGCAGACGGGGTTGACAACTAGGAGCAGCCTTATTGGATGGAGTTACATGGGCACCAACAGGAAAGAAATTTCCTGTTATTAGTCAAATAGCGCTAAGCCTTAAGAAGAGTCAGACCTATGGTCTAGCTGCTTGAAAACTTGCATATAAACGGTGTCATGTGCAAAGTGAGAACCATATGTTGGATAGTACGCTCTGCAGGGAAGCAGATATTAATTGGCATAGGAATTCTAGAATTCAGGCAGGACACCTAGCGAAGTTAAAGAGGAGGATGAGGAAGGAAGCCTAATCACTTGAATGGAGAATCGCTCAGGTGAGCAGCAGGACGACGTCCTAAAGACAACTAAGCTGAAGAAAGGATTTCTAATCCCAGACAATAAGGTCATAAGCAAACAATTGTCTATAGTGAAAAAAGCTAGAGTGTCACCATACTGGGGCACAAGTTCTGAAGATGCAGTGTGTAAGGTGCCGGGATTTTCCCTCTGCACAGGATGGATCCCAAGCCTTATCTTCTCCTGCAGTCTCCCATTCAGTCTCGACCGCAGTGGATGCTGCTCACCAGAGATGTCGGTCTCAGTGTCTTGCTCAGACACGGGCTGTGCGCTTTATTACTGCTGCCTCTCCTGGTCCAGCTATGGTAACTTGCAATAGACAAAGGCGAGCAGTCGTTCTTGAGGCTAAGTCCAGGATTCGCTCTACTGAGCATGCTCATGAGGTGGCGACTGGCGACCTCTCATTGGTGTTCGGTCATCATCTGCTCAGGTCCTGCCTGGCTCCAGATTGGCCCACGAGCAAGGTCCTGTCTGACTGGCGCAGTCTCTAAATGGATCTTTGGGGTGCCCGTCGGTGCTCTAAGATCACTTGTATTTGCTGTGTGTGTAGGTGGGACAGTTACCACCCTGTATGCACATGTGCTGCTACTGGCACTGCGAGTGTGGTTCTTGTCAGGCAGTGTAGGGAACTCCCACTTGAGCTTAGCACCTGCACCGGGCGGCGGCAGTGAAAGTGCGAGTTCGCACTGACCGTGTGACAGGGTAGGCTCAATCACCATCATAGTGGAGGGAGAGTTATAGGGACCCCAACTTGCTTCAATTCCACTATGCTCCTGTGATGCCTAACAGGGCATAGAATCATAGAATCATAGAATCATAGAATCGTAGAGTTGGAAGGGACCTCCTGGGCCATCTGGTCCAACCCCCTGCTCAAAGCAGGATTCGCTAAATCATCCCAGTCAGATGTCTGTCCAGCCTCTGTTTGAAGACTTCCATTGAAGGAGAACTCACCACTTCTCGTGGCAGCCTGTTCCACTCATTGATCACTCTAACTGTCAAAAAGTTTTTTCTAATATCTAATCTGTGTCTCTTCCCATTCAGTTTCATCCCATTGCTTCTAGTCTTTCCTTGTGCAAATGAGAATAAAGTTGATCCTTCTACAATGTGACAGCCCTTTAGATATTTGTAGACAGCTATTAAGTCTCCTCTCAGTCTTCTCTTTTGCAAACTAAACATTCCCAAATCCTGCAACCTTTCCTCATAAGACAGGGTTTGCAGACCGGTCACCATTCTGGTCGCTCTTTTCTGAACTTGCTCCAGTTTGTTGATGTCTTTTTTAAAATGTGGTGCCCAAAACTGGACACAATATTCCAGATGAGGTCTGACCAAAGAGGAGTAGAGGGAAATAATGACTTCACGTGATCTAGACTGTATGCTTCTGTTAATACATCCTAGAATTGCATTTGCCTTTTTTGCTGCTGCATCACACTGTTGACTCATATTCAGTCTGTGATCTATTAGTATACCCAAGTCTTTTTCACATGTGCTGTCACTTAGCCCTATTCCTCCCATTCTATATATGCTTTTTTCATTTTTATTGCCCAGATGTAGTACTTTGCATTTCTCCCTGTTAAAAACCATTCTGTTAGTTGCTGCCCACTTCTCCAGTTTATTTAAATCTTTTTGAATCCTCTCTCTCTCTTCTCTAGTATTAGCTATCCCTCCTAGCTTTGTGTCATCAGCAAATTTAATCAGTTTACCCTCAATTCCTTCATCTAAATCGTTGATAAATATGTTGAACAATACAGGGCCCAGGACAGAGCCCTGTGGTACCCCACTTGAGACATTCTTCCAACTGGATGTGCAGCCATTTACGACCACTCTTTGGGTCCGATCACTAAGCCAGTTATGAATCCACCTAACAGTTGCCTTGTCCATTCCATACTTAGTCATTTTTTCAATAAGGGTTGTATGAGAGACTTTGTCTTAGAGTCCTCTCAGTTTTTGTGCTGATTTGTGGAGTAACAGAGTCAGGCACGTTGCACTCTGTTGTGACTTTTTCTCATTCAAAATGGGGGGAGCTGGGATTGCATGGCGGCATGACAGGTCAGCTGGATGACATGCTATTAGTATAATGTGCAATACAAAATAATATTGTGGTACCGTGTTAGCCAGAAAAACAGATGTAAATACTTATGTCCCCCCAAAAAATTGAGAAAAGTATTCAAGGAGTGATACCTTTATTGGCTGACCAGAGAAATTATATTTGCGAGCTTTCAAGGCTCAGAAGGCTATAAATATGAAAGACTGACCGTCACTTCCAAACAGAGAACAGGTGTGAACAGGTGCTTACTAAGAGTAGCCATCTCCATAGATAACCAACAAATAAAGTTGAACTCTGTAACACTATAGCATGCAAACATGAAATATGTGAATATGAAATTGTATTACTGCTCTAGAAAATAGGAAAAAACGGAGATACTTAGCACATAAATCGGCCAATTCATGTCTGCCCTGGAGCCACGACAAGGTGATGTTCCTTGCTGGGACACCTGTTCTCTGTTTGGAAGTGACGGTCAGTCAAAAAGCTGCTAGATAATGGTGGGGGTAGGGTCACAGAGAGCAGAAGGACTAGATGGCCCCAGAAACCTAGACCATTAGTGATAATCTCCTGCTGATAAAACACTGATTTTGTTGTCACAATAATACACAGCTTTGTAAGCGCACATCACTTGACTCAGCTGAAGCTGATGTATTTGTAACAGCATATATAGGCTGCTGACATACACTCCTCAACATTGGAATTGCAACACCTAAGGGCCTTTTACACTAAACAACGCACCAGCGATAACGATAGCGATCCGACCAGGCATAGATCGCTGTTGTGTCGTTACGTGATCGCTAGATAGCTTTCAAACAGTCCACTCTCGTCAACGACTCTAGAGAGATCAGCGATCTGCATAGCGACCTCGTTGCTCGTTGAGTACCTTTCACATTACTAAACAAAAAACGATTCAGACCTCGGTGGGCGTGCTTCAGCGTTTAATTTACAACGCCCCCCAAAGCGCCGATTGGTGGTCACCGCTACGCTGTCATTGGCCGGCGGCGTCATTAAAGAGGACGTAATAGCGTTACAGTTTAAATCTCTGGAGCGCCGTGGTTAGCTTAAACCAGCATTTTTCTCCCTAGAGACAACAGTGCATTTTTGGTTCGATTTCGCTATTCGACCTTCAGCAACCCTCTTGAAGGATCATCATCATCATTGGTTATTTTCAAATACCTCCATTTTGAATATCATCTCAACAGTGCAAATTTTTTTATATTTTTTCTCCCTAACTTTCGGAATTTTCGCAACGTCAAAGGTAAGTTTATCTTGGTTCCAAAGTTTTATTTATTTTTTTATGCCCTTTTTTTTTTTTTTTTTTATTTTATCGTTTTATTTTTGTGTACTGTAGAAACCGCGCCCGCCCCCATTTTTGTAATTGTTGAACGGGATACCTTTCTAGGACAGCGACCAAGCTTATGCGATTCAAACTCTTTTTTATTGTGTCTATGTTCATTTTGTCCATATGCACATGTCCGAGCAGCCATTTTAGTTTTGAAACCGCGCCCGCCCCCATTTTTGTAATTGTTGAACGGGATACCTTTCTAGGACAGCGACCAAGCTTATGCGATTCAAACTCTTTTTTATTGTGTCTATGTTCATTTTGTCCATATGCACATGTCCGAGCAGCCATTTTAGTTTTGAAACCGCGCCCGCCCCCATTTTTGTAATTGTTGAACGGGATACCTTTCTAGGACAGCGACCAAGCTTATGCGATTCAAACTCTTTTTTATTGTGTCTATGTTCATTTTGTCCATATGCACATGTCCGAGCAGCCATTTTAGTTTTGAAACCGCGCCCGCCCCCATTTTTGTAATTGTTGAACGGGATACCTTTCTAGGACAGCGACCAAGCTTATGCGATTCAAACTCTTTTTTATTGTGTCTATGTTCATTTTGTCCATATGCACATGTCCGAGCAGCCATTTTAGTTTTGAAACCGCGCCCGCCCCCATTTTTGTAATTGTTGAACGGGATACCTTTCTAGGACAGCGACCAAGCTTATGCGATTCAAACTCTTTTTTATTGTGTCTATGTTCATTTTGTCCATATGCACATGTCCGAGCAGCCATTTTAGTTTTGAAACCGCGCCCGCCCCCATTTTTGTAATTGTTGAACGGGATACCTTTCTAGGACAGCGACCAAGCTTATGCGATTCAAACTCTTTTTTATTGTGTCTATGTTCATTTTGTCCATATGCACATGTCCGAGCAGCCATTTTAGTTTTGAAACCGCGCCCGCCCCCATTTTTGTAATTGTTGAACGGGATACCTTTCTAGGACAGCGACCAAGCTTATGCGATACAAACTATTTGTTATAAAATGTATGTCCGTACCTAAATGAAAGAGTTCTCACCATTTCCTTTCTTTTTTATTACAGATGGCATCAAGTAGCCAAGTTGCTAACAGCCAAGAGTTCATACGCCTATTTATTGAGATGTATCGCTCACTGCCCTGCCTATGGAAGGTGAAGTCTCCTGATTACAGTAACAAATACAAGAAGAAGGTTGCATATGAAAAACTTGTCAATCTATATCAAGAAAATCACCCAAGCGAAACAGTTGACGAGGCTGTTATTAAAAAAAAAATTCAAGCTCTACGCACAGTGTTCAAAAAGGAATTGAACAAGGTGGAAAAGTCAACAAGGTCTGGGGCAGGTACCGATGAAGTGTATGTTCCGAAGTTGTGGTACTACAACTTGCTGGAGTTTACGCGAGACCAGGAAATCCCCAGGGTTATGCACTGTTCTATGTCACTGCCACAAGAGGAAGAAACAGTGACACGGCCTGATTCCCCTCTAGTCGATGTAAGTATGTTTTGGGTTTCCCTCAAATAACCTATGATACATATATATGTACATGGTACAGTTGAGTTTTAGTCATTAAGTTGATGATTTGTAACTTTGTTCACAGCTGATACCTCTTCATTTTAAATTGGTTTATCATTACATAATTTCTACACATTTTGTCGAT
The DNA here is from genome assembly GCF_039654945.1 of Dendrobates tinctorius. Taxonomy (NCBI): domain Eukaryota; kingdom Metazoa; phylum Chordata; class Amphibia; order Anura; family Dendrobatidae; genus Dendrobates; species Dendrobates tinctorius. The sequence continues at coordinate 4,662,957 of NW_027361833.1, forward strand.
GACAGTACGTAGCCAGTACCAATGTTCACACCCCCTCTTAATAAATTATTGTTATGTGTTTAAAAAACACTCGTTTTACTTTTTCTGTGTTTTAACCTTTTTTTTCTGTTCTTGCAGCATGTAACAGAAGAGGTGTCACCTACACCATGTGTAATTCCTGAAACCCCTGCAACATCAAACCCAACCGACGAGGAGGCAGAGGAGGCAAGTGTGTCCGTGGGAGCGTACACTGTGCAAAGGCGTAACCCTGTGAGTAGAAAAAGAAAGGCCACCGCTCCACCTTTTCCTGAGTTTGTCGATATAGCAAAGAACATATTGTCGCTGCAGGAAAAGCAAGCCATTGGGGGCTTTGCGCACATGGTGGACGAAAGACTTCGGTCTCTGGACGTTACACAAAGGCTTCAGGCTGAGAGAATTATATTCGAAGCGCTAAATAAAGCTGCTGTTGGACAACTAAAAGACAGTTATATTCTGGTGGATTCCCAAGCAATGTCAATAACCCCAAGGCCGCAGACACAAGAACAGGTAACAAGCACGCCAAGAAGGGCGATTCAGCCGCTACACAGCATGAACTTTGGAACCCCACATTGGCAGTCTGGCCCATTCATAAATCCTGGAAGGCAGCAACTGAATGACTCAGACTTAAGTTACACTCAATTATAGTTGTTATGTTAACTTTTTGTATTAACAAAATTGTTTGGTTTTTCTTTTTTGTTTGTTTATAAAAAATAAAAAGTGTAATTAAAATCTTTGCTTTACACATGACTACAATTCCAAGTCCTTTCTAGACTGAGACAAAAATTGTTTTGCCAGTTAGGCTTTTTAATTTCTTTCTTTAAGACTGATTTTTAAACAAACCATGAAAGTTTAACATATGTCAACATGACATAGACAATTTTTTAAAACAAAACAAAAAAAAATTAAATGTTATCACCCTGCGGTTGGGCTGCCACAAATTGGTCCAGCATCACTCCGAGTTGGTGTAACGCAGACATCGCCCTCCTGTGTGCTGCCAAGAGTTCAGGTAAGGTTGGTATTTCTGTTGAGGAAATTTACATTGTTGATGGCGGTTTTGTAAATGTCCATGCATACGGTGCCATAGTATGTGGAGCAGCATATGGTGGCATAATGTGGGTTTGGTAGCAAATGGGCCATATCCAATGGATCGCAATATGGGGCCATAGTGTTAAGTGGCAGCAGATGGGTGCATACGGTTCATGCTTGTGGTGAAACACTTACGTTTTTGTTGCGCCTCTGACTCTTCAGAAGAGGAGATAACAGTCCTTCCACGTCGAGTGGCAACACGTACTAGAAAAAAAAATGTCTAAATAAAGAGTATGCCAGCAACTGTTACACAAATTATAATTTCACACATGCTTAAAAAAAAAAAAAAAAAAAAAAATTATTACCGGAGGTCGAGTCAGCTCCAGCTTCCCGGAGTGATACTGGAGAAAACACACCAATTGGGGATGAAGTGGAGGAAGCAATTTGTGGTTGAGGCGTTGAGGGGGGCGAGGGGGTCCTTACGGGCTCAGGTATCTAAAAATATGAAATTGAGCATTGAACATTTCCAAAGCGGTGAAAACATAAAAAAAAAGAAACGGTATTGTAATACTCCATTATTGTTTCCTCCCTGGAATAAACTTTGGTTTTTATTTTCCGTTCGGCTTATGTGAACCATGACTTCTTTCCCCCCCCCCTATTCTTGTAATTTTCAACCCAATAACAATACTAATAACATGAACAAACGCATTTTATACACTTACGGACTCTGCTTCAGGAGATGCTTGCACCGCCTGGCTTGCGTGTGCTGCGGGGGATGTTGGTGCTGCAGGTGCTGATGGGGCTGGGGCCGCCGCATGCGCCGCTGTTTGGAAAAAACAAAACTGAGGGCAAAACGACTTATATTTGCGTTGTGCAATTTCACTTGTGCGAATCATATTTTTTTTTTTTTTTTTTTACACTGTAAACCCAGTTGGAAAAAAAAAAAAAAAAAACAGAAAAAAGTTTAAAACATACTATCTGGAACACTCACCTCGGTCCCTCCGCACTTGTTGTTGGAGGCTGGTGAGGAGGTCTCTTGAGCGAAAGCGCAGATCTGCCAGTTTTTTTCTGATTTGCGTTGTGGTGCGTTCAACTCCGAACCGGCGTAACAGTCCTCGCCTGATCCTACGCAACACAGCCCGCTTGTGTCTCATGGGGTGTGCATGCGCCTGTCCACACGCATAATCGCGCCTCTCCATCTCCTGTACCAGGAAACGCATTTCGGCCTCCCCCCAAGGTGTAGCTCTCTGTCTACCAGCCATTGCTTCCTGTTTTGCTTTCACAACGCAGCAGGGACGGCCACAAGAACGTCGTGACGTCACGACGTTTTCCCGCCTCATTTGGTGACGCTACTGCGTACTTTTTGTTCTGGTACTACTGCGCGCTTATCGGTGACGCTATAGAGTCCACTTAAGGGCGGTTGTAAAATGGCGTGTTAACGGATCGCTACAGTGCTGATACTGTGTCTCAGGGCTTTGTTATTTTTTTTTTCTTTTAAAAACCAGTAACACTTTGAAAAGTAGCAACTATGTGAATTTATTGTTGTTTTTATCACACAAGAATGAAATAAACATGTTAAATAAACACTTTTGCTGTCTAGATTTCATGCTGCCAAGTAACAGCACCAGGCCCATTAAAATATTGGCAGTATTCGTCCCTGCAGGCCTTAGCATCATCACGGTTTCTTCCCCTTGCCAGTGCTTGAAGTCCAGGTACTGCGGGATCATTGTCGCGCCACCTACCAAGAACAAGCTGACCATTTGTTGTGTCAACAGAGTCCACAAAGGCAGGCGGAGTGTAATCATTTGCATCGCGGCGCCGCAGAAAATTGTGCAGCACGCAACAAGCCATAACGACCGAGTCAATGGATTGCAACTTTAGGTTTATGGGTGTGTGGAAAATCCGAAAGCGGCTGGCCATGATGCCAAACGCATTCTCAACAACCCTTCGTGCCCTTGACAAACGGTAGTTAAATATACGTGTTTGCTCCGTCACACTTTTTTGTTGGTACGGTTTCAGTAGATTCGCATGCAGCGCGAAGGCTTCATCACCGACAAAAACAAAGTTGAGGTTGGCGGTTGTCTCTGTGTTGGGAGGCAGGTTCAGGTCACAATTGGTCAATCGCTCGCCAAAAAGTGTATGTTCTAACACTCCACCATCTGAAATCCTGCCGTTCATGCCAACATCAACATTTATGAACTCGTAGTTTGCATTAACAAGGGCCATAAGGATTACACTAAAATAGCCCTTATAATTGTAAAAATAGGATCCACTGTTTGGCGGTTGGGTGATCCTCACATGTTTACCATCCAAAGCCCCCCCACAGTTTGGGAACTGCCAAAGCCGCTCAAAATCAGAGGCAATATTTTTCCACTCCGCCACTGTTGTAGGAAACTGGATGTAGCTCCTGAGGCTTTGAACTATGGCATTGCATGTTTCAGGAATCAAACTGCTGAGCAGTGACAAAGAAACGGCAGAAGAAAATTGCAGATCTTTCAGTGATCGTCCGGTGGCCAGGAATCTCAGCGTCACGGTCAATCGTTCGTCTACCGGCACAGCAGCTCGCATTTTGGTATTTCTCCTTTCAATCAATGGCGTCACCCTGGCTAGTAAAAATTTGAAAGAGTCCTCTGACATCCGCAGATAGTTCTTGAAATCCTGAGGATTGTTCTCCTGCAGTTCTCTTACGAGCTGCATGTGTGAGAATTCGGACCTCTTCGCCAACCACTCTCTGGTCCACATGCGCCGCTTTCTTTTGGAACGCCTCTCTTGCATCTGTGCCTCTTCATGTAGCCGACCAGCCTCCAACACCAAAGCAGCAGCCACAATAGCACGCTCTGCGCCGTTCATGATATACAAACTGCAACATAAAATAAAATCAATAGACGATTTGATAACAAGAGCTTCATTTGTATAAAGCCAACACAATAATCATTAACAGTATTACTCTAAAAAAAAAAAAATTGGTACTATTAAAATACATACCTGGCAAACAGAGTTGTTCTTTTGATGAATAAAATGAATCCACTAATAAAAGCGCAATAGCGATTACAATAGGGACGCCGAAGCAACCGCGTTGTGAAAGCCGTTAAAATATATACGCTGTAGCGACTCACACTGGAACCAAACCGGTTAACATCCAATATGCTTGGGAACAAAGTGTTGAATGAGGCGTTCAAGCGTTGTCTTTTATACCTTTTTTGTCAGATACATTTCGCACATTGTCAGCGCTTTGAAGACCAATAGGGAAGAGGAGGCGTGGCAGGTAAGTCACGCCTGTGTCGCTGAGCCATGCGTCGTTATTGACGTCGCTCATCGTTTTAAAAGCTTCAAACACAACGATAATTACTGGACAGCGGGACGTCAGCGATGGAAAAATGTACCTGCACATTCGAGCACGATCAGCGATAGCCGACGGGGGGTCCGGTCGCTGCTACCTTTCACACTTAACGAGATCGCTAGCGTGATCGCTGTCGCGTCACAATATCGGTGTCGCTTGAGCGATATCATTAGCGATCTCGCTTAGTGTAAAACCCCCTCTAGAGGGAAAGTCATGGAATTATGGAAATCACAGGATCAATAGCTATGTTAATGATATGAAAATTAGGAAAACAATGGAAACAAAATATCTCAATGAATTCAGTATTGAGCCGCTCAGGTGAAATTTGTAAATCACCTATTTGCACGGATTTTCCCAGGAAGTTCGATCGTTTTCTACAAAAGTTATTCTCTGTAAATTTAATGTCCCCTATTTGGGGTCACTAATGAGCATAATAAGCTTAAGATAAAGGCAGCACTGAAAAGAAAATGACAATGGCGCTGATAAGATGATGGAAAGAGGACAGGTAACTGTGAGGAACGGTAAGGTGAGTTAAGGTATTTTTTAAATTGCTTAACCTTTTGCTGGTCTTCTAAGGGCACCACTTTGTTGAATGGAATGGAAGCAAATGACAAAAAAATCTGCATTTGACAAATGCAGATTTTTATATTATTCAACTAAAATGCAATTCTATTTAATTATATCCACTGATCTTTAGTATCAAGTGAGCACAATGTGCACAAACAGACGCAATTACATGCCTTGGCATGCTATCAGTGTGGTTAATATTAGTTGTCTAAGGAATTTTCTGACACGTCAAATGCAATTGGGCAAACAAATCATGACACCTAGCAGCTCCATTTTCCAGTTGCCGATTCATGATATCCCACATGTGCTCAATGGGAGACAAGATTGGAGACGCTGCAGGCCCCCGGTAGTATGCTTAGGCAACGCAGGCTGTTCATATTAGCAGAGCAACATGCAACCTGGTGTTGTTATGTTGAAAAACGGCTTCTGGGACACTTTGGAGAAATGGCTGTTCTGTATGCTAATTAAATAGAGATTTATTTAAATAGAGATGTAAAATTTTGTTTCCATTTTTTAATCATTTGCCTATTATTACCATGTCTATCGAACCTGTGATTTTCATTATTGCATGACTTTTCTTTACTGGTGTAGCAACTTAATAATTTATTATAGCTTTGCAATGTTCAAAAATAAATGTTGACACTGATTTTTGGCAAAGTTGTTTAGACTAAAATAAAAAAACAAATTGTAACCTCCGAACATTAGCTGTATGACAAAAGTAGTCTGAAACGTTACTTCATGTTGCATTTGTAGGCACTCGGTTAATATATCAGATCTCTGACCTAGCCAAATCAGTTCTCTTACTTTGCACTGATGAGGGCCAATAGCCCAAAACACCGTGTCTGCAAATTGAGATTTTGATTTGTCTTTTATCCTAAGTCATATTGCAAGACTTGTTAAAAGGTCGACAGTGACTTGTAGGTTTGCTGTTTCCAACTGGTGGCGCTAAAGAGTTTATAAGTTAAAGTTCTCTTTCTCTCTGAAGACGCAATTTGCATATTCATATAGCAATCACTTTCTGGTACATTTATGTCCATATGTCTGAAGAAGACCCCCTGTCACTACGATACTCCTGTGAACGCTGGCGCATGGCTGGTGTTTATAGGAGATCGTGATTTCTACTATACATAGCAGTGCTAAGGCACTGCTAGGTATAGCACAATTGATTGAAAAATTGAGGCAACTGGTAGATTTGCAGCAGATAAAACTGATTTTATGAAAATGACAGAATGAAGCAAAGTAAGTGACATATCGTTGGAATCGGGCTCCATCTTCCTGCTCTCAGATGTGATGGCAAAAACCTGATGACAGATTCCCTTTAAAGCTCCACTTTAAAGCATTGGTGCTTTTTTCACCTCTGTTGCTTTTTAATGTAAGTCCTCTGCCTCTGATCATAAACTCACCCTTCACCATCTTCACCATTTTTCAGCACCGGTGCGGTCCTATGGCGCCAGCTTGTGAGTGCAGCTTCTGAGCAGCCACAACTCAAAAGCTACCTCACAAGCTCGCAATGTAAGTCTATGAGAGCCAGAACGAGGCCAGAAGAAGGCTCTCAAAGACTTTTATTGCTTAGTGACCCTGACTCGCTCCATGAAACACTGGAGCAGCCAGCAGGTGGTCACAACTACAGGAGACGGACCGGAGCAATGGCAAAAAAACATGAAAACGCTAGGTGAGTATTAGAGAGGGGGCAATGAACTTGGATTACACCACTCTAGCGGTGAAATTAAAAAAAAAACCGCTGGAGTGATGTTTTAAGTTTTATGTATTTTATAGATTTATTGCTTTGCAAGTGGATAGTAAACACTAACAGAAAGGTGGAATATGCTGAACAGTTGCAGACAATATTTATAATTTTTAGATAACACAATATTCAGTATCTTATTCAGTATCTTATTAAATCACATCAACCTTTAATCAAGTGCCACCAGCAGGTCATGTTTTATTGATTTCACTGTGTGATAATTAGCTAGGCAATAACATAAACAACTAACAGAATATAGGCTAATTAAAGATTGTGCTTCTTAATATGTACTGCACAATACTAATATAAATTAGATGAATTATTCCACCTTCCCAATTATGGCTAGTCATGGAAATGAGTTTCCCATTCATCTATCGGCCAGATTAGAGATATCTCATTGAGAGTTGTCTGTGCATTTAATAGACAGCACATTTACCATATTTTCCGGATTATAAGAAGCGTGGGGAATGGGGTACATCTTATAATTCGAATATACCTTAGCAGTCGTGGTGGAGCAGGGTCCCAGGGTCACTGCTGGAGGAGGCAACACTGGTTACTTTCACTGGTCAAACGTCGTCCTTAACACGGTATGCGCACTCTCTTGGCCTCGTCTCTGTTGCGATATTTCTGTCAGGACCACCCCCCTGACGTTCTCTCTCCTCAGTCCCCCTGGTCTGGTTCTCCTCAGAGAGCACGAACAATCGTAGTCCTCCTGTCACCTGAGCTCCCCCTGGGGAATGGAATCTTCTGGAACCCACCTGTCAATTTATATCTCTCCCGGTACCCTGTCATGGTAACTCCGCCCCCTATGCCCAATGGTTTCTAAAGCCCTAAGCTGATGTCAAGTCCTTTTCCTCACACTCCCCCCTGCCACCTTGTGGTCACCCAGGGTACTACCTATCACTTTTACTGCCCAGCTGTTATCCATCTGTTAAAACTGATAAGTACGTCTGTTCATCAGGTCACTGTCCCTACATGCGCATGCAACTCCCCCAGTGACCATTTTCCCAGAGTCCACCGCAAAGTAAACCATGGAAGTACAGGGGCTCCAGGCTTTCACAAAATGTCGGTAGAGCCACCACACCACCGAACACCTGCAGCGTCGCACATCCAAACACTCCTTTCTCCCAGTCTGGGGTCCGCAGCATCATCCCACTCCTGCCTCAACCAGCAGAGACCCTGGTACCCCGCTTCGCCACAGTTACCACCCAGGTAAGCAATAAGGCACATGGATTGTTAGAAGCACCACCATTTTAATAAAAAAAAGATTTTGTCCTGCGTTTTATAATCCGGTGCGTCTTATAAACCTTATTTAAATGACATTAGTGTAATGCTACATTTCCCCTGTGATGGTGGAGAAATTCAACACTTACTAGTAGATTGCCCAGATTACAACTAAATCCTGGGGAGGAGTCATTGTAAACAGTGTATTCACTGGGGAACTCTTCTTACAAGAAGGTGTTGTGTTAAGGGAAACCCTTTTAAAACAGAAAATAACCCACTGTTTAAATCAAATTTGATTTTAAATGTATATCTTTTAGGAAATTTTTGTAATGCTTTTTTATTTATTTGCCATGTCACTAACTATACATAAAAGACAATATCCAGAAATCTTGCTTTTTTTCTGCTAGCCACCGATCACAATAATACACCAGCACATCTTGTTCTATCACTTTCAGACGTAATAACAGTATCAGTAGAAACAAAAGGAAAAGGAAAAGCTAGTAAAACATACCAAGAAGTCCAAAAGTTTCCTTTAAAGGGATTGTCCAAGAAAAAATATAGGATAAGTCATCAATATGAGAATATTGGGGGCTTGGATCTTTTTTTACTGAAGATAATTATCATAAATAACATAAAAAAATTACTTAACATTTCACAAATAGAAGTAAATTTATAGATATGTAAGTACATTATTTTCTGAGACTAATACATTGATAACCTTTCGGTCATCAATATCACACCCTACTAATCAGCTGATATCTGCTCCGGCAGAGGCCAGATGTAAGCAATGTATGGAGGTATAGGAAATAAACTGCAGTACTCGGCAGAGGCCTACAAACTATGTAACAGTAAACCCTGTTGACAAAAGACATTGGAGAGCGTCTGAAACGCATTGCAATATGTCTGTCAAACTTTGATCTCCTCTCTCCAAGATTCTTCATGGAACACCATTTTAGCTTTTACCAATATAGAATGTGAATTTATTCTGAGCTGGAATCTACTTTTCCTTATTGATCATAGAATTATAGAATCATAGAATGATAGAGTTGGAAGGGACCTCCTGAGTCATCTGGTCCAACCTCCTGCTCAAAGCAGGATTCACTAAATCATCCCAGACAGATGTCTGTCCAGACTCTGAAGACTTCCACTGAAGGAGAACTCACCACTTCTCGTGGCAGCCTGTTCCACTCATTGATCACCCTAACTGTCAAAAAGGTTTTTCTAATATCTAATCTGTGTCTCCTCCCATTCAGTTTCATCCCATTGCTTCTTGTGTTTCCTTGTGCAAATGAGAATAAAGATGATCCTTCTACAATGTGACAGCCCTTGAGATATTTGTAGACAGCTATAAAGTCTCCTTTCAATCTTTTTTTTTGCAAGCTAAACATTCCCAAATCCTGTAAACGTTCCGCATAGGACATGGTTTGCAGACCGATCACCATTCTGATCGCTCTTCTCTGATCTTGCTCCAGTTTGTTGATGTCTTTTTTTAAATGTGGTACCAAGAACTGAACACAGTATTCCAGATGAGGTCTGACCAAAGTGGAGTAGAGGGCAATAATGACTTCACGTGTTCTAGACTGTATGCTTCTGTTAATACATCCCAAAATTGCATTTGCCTTTTTTGCTGCTGCATCACACTGTTGACTCATGTTCAGTCTGTGATCTATTAGTAGAGCCAAGTCGTTTTCATATGTGCTGTTGCTTAGCCATATTCCTCCCATTCTGTATATTTTTTTTCATTTTTATTGCAGAGATATAGTACTTTGCATTTTTCCCTGTTAAAAACCATTCTGTTCATTGCTGCCCACTGCTCCAGTTTAGTTATATCTTTTTGAATCATCTCTCTCTTCTCTAGTATTAGCTATGCCGCCTAGCTTTGTGTCATTAGCAAATTCAATCAGTTTACCCTCAATTCCTTCATCTAAATCATTGATAAAGATGTTGAATAATAAAGGGCACAGGACAGAACCCTGTGGCACCCCACTTGAGACATTCTTCCAATGGATATGCAGCCATTTACGACCACTTTTTGGGTCCAATCACTAAGCAAGTTCGGAATCCACCTAACAGTTGCCTTGTCCATTCCATACTTAGTCATTTTTTCAATAAGGATGGTGTAAGATACTTTGTCAAATGCTTTGCTGAAGTCAAGATATACTGTATCTACAGCATTTCCCTGATCCACCCAGTCAATGTGTCATGATCCTGGATGGATATGACAGAGAAAATGCACAAGTAACCTTTTTTTCTGTGAGCTGTTTGCTCAGGGTTGGTTTTGCCCCCGGTGGCCATTAAGGGTTATTACACAGTGGTGTCTTTTTCTCAGTTTCTCCTCAGTGGCCATTAGGGTCATTGCACTTTGGTTACTTTAGTTTTGTGCATGTAATTATAAAACAGGTGTGATTGCTCTATAACAGGGTGTCAGGTGTGGTAATCACGTTTCGTGATAGTCCTCAGTTACAAGCAAGCCTGGGTGAAGGATGGGGCTGAAGGAGAGTCCCGGGCAGCTCAGTGAGAGTCCTGGAGTGGCAGCTATGGTGTCTGCGAGGAGGGATGGCATGGCTTGGTGGAGTTGCAGCTATGGTGTCAGCAAGGAGTTCTTGCATGGCTTGGTGGAGTGGCAGCTATGGTGTAGAGCTGCACTCATGATGCTGGATTCAGTTGCTGGAAAGCTGGACTCAAGATGCAACTCTTTTGTTGGAAAGCTGGACTCATATGATGGACTCTGTTTCTGGACAGCTGCACTCAGGTGGTGGACACTGTTTGCTCCAAGGCTGCACTATGGTGTTGGATCCGGTCGGAGGAAAAGAGGCACGCAGGTGGTGGGCTCTGTTGCTGGGAGCGTAAGCAACAGATCAAAGCTAAGTGGTGTTTCCCTGTTTTGTCTCTTTTCCTTATGAGTGTTTAAGTGCAGTGGTGGGATTAGTTTCCGCACCATCCACTTCACTAGTGAGGGTTTAGGTGCAGGGCGAGTCAGGGTTTTTAGGTTCCTGATCATCGCCCGGTACGGAACCGGCCTAGGGAACGTTAGGAGTGTAGAGACACTGACTCAGGGGAGTGCAGGAGGTCTCCACGTCCCCGTTCCCTATCGCAGGGCCACCATTGTTATTGTTACCCAAGTTTTCCCTTTTATTGTTTAAATTCGCCTTACTGGAGGCAGGGTTTCCAGGCATACGTGTATTTCCGAAATTCGCCTGTTGGAGGCGGCGTATCCAGCTGCACGTTTTATTATTTAAATTCGCCCAACTGGAGGCGGTGTATCCAGGGTCACGTGTGTCATCTAAATCCGCCCTGCTGGAGACGTTGTGTCCAGTCGTGCGTGGCCATGACATTATCACCAACCTTACATTTTCTCTGGTGAGCCTCTGGCCATGTTCAGACCTGTATGCATTTGTTGCTGGGCCTCACTGAGGTGAGTGAGGAGCCGCATGGTGTGTAAGCAGTTCCAGCAGCAGTAATCAGGGTTTGGGGCCTTCCCTCTGACTCAACCGGAAAATCAAATAGCGGCTGGCAATGAAGCCCCCTTGAGTCGCTGCTGGGGAGAGGGACTTGCTCATACAGGCGGACGCACCCAGACAGGTGGGTGGAGTTGGTGTCCCCATGGTGCTATCTGGGGTTCCCCGAGGTGAAGGGGTACGTCCCGGTAGTGAGCAGACTGGTGTTATAGTCCATGGGGCTCACGCCAAATCTTCCATACCACCGAAGAAGCCGCCCCCTCCTGGTCGTGTGGAGGAAGGCGACCAGGGAGTGTATTTTTCCTCCATATCCCAGGCCACTCCCTCTTCGGTGTGAGCAGCAGGTGTGCTGCGGGGGAGTAGGGGCAAGTCTCTTCCCTCGCCATTAGCCAACCCGGGAGGCGCAGTCCTCATGGTGTAAAGGGCTGGAGGGTGGTGTTCCCTTGGTGAATAGCGGGGGTGTGAGTGTGGTGACACAGGGGGATGCCTCTGTTGTCGATCCCAGAATGAGTTCACCGAATTATGACAAATGAATGTGTGGCAATAAACGTTCAGGTCCGGACCTGTGTGTAAACGAGAAAGTATGGGTGGCCACCAAAAAACATACTGTGGAAGTGTGTTGCGGAGTCTTACCAGCTCATACCGAACATACACATACATAATTCGCTCCCCAGGTCGGCGCTTTGGAGATGTGTGGTGCCTCCAGAACATACATTGCCTATACCAGCGGTGCGTTTGTCATTAACCTGAAGTGTCAGGTAGTGGTTGGGGTGAACTCTGGATCTGGGCGTCCCCGCTGTAGGTGGTTCCCTAATGAGGCACGGTCTTGAGGGTCCAGAGGCCCCTCATTAAGGGGAGGGTACTGTCATGATCCAGGTTGGATATGACAGAGAAAATGCACAAGTAGCCTTTTTTTTGTGTGAGCTGTTTGCTCAGGGTTGGTTTTGCCCCCGGTGGACATTAAGGGTTATTACGCAGTGGTGTCTTTTTCTTAGTTTCCCCCCGGTGGCCATTAGGGTGATTGCACTTTGGTTACTTTAGTTTTGTGCATGTAATTATAAAACAGGTGTGATTGCTCTATAAAAGGGTGTCAGGTGTGGTAATCACATTTGGTGATAGTCTTCAGTTACAAGCAAACCTGGGTGAAGGATGGGGCTGAAGGAGAGTCCCGGGCAGCTCAGTGAGAGTCCTGGAGTGGCAGCTATGGTGTCTGCGGCGAGGGCTGGCATGGCTTGGTGGAGTTGCAGCTATCGTGTCAGCAAGGAGTTCTTGCATGGCTTGGTGGAGTGGCAGCTATAGTGTAGAGCTGCACTCATGATGCTGGATTCGGTTGCTGGAAAGCTGGACTCAAGATGCTGGACTCTTTTGCTGGAAAGCTGGACTCATATACTGGACTCTGTTTCTGGACAGCTGCACACAGGTGGTGGACTCTGTTTGCTCCAAGGCTGCACTATGGTGTTGGATCCGGTCAGAGGAAAAGAGGCACGCAGATGGTGGGCTCTATTGCTGGGAGCGTAAGCAACAGAGCAAAGCTAAGTGGTGTTTCCCTTTTTTGTCTCTTTTCCTTATGTGTGTTTTAGTGCAGTGGTGGGATTAGTTTCCGCACCGTCCACTTCACTAGTGAGGGTTTAGGTGCAGGGCGAGTCAGGGTTTTTAGGTTTCTGATCATCGCCGGGTGCGGAACCGGCCTAGGGAACATTAGGAGTGTAGCGACACTGACTCGGGGGAGTGCAGGAGGTCTCCACTTCCCCGTTCCCTATCGCAGGGCCACCATTGTTATTGTTACCCAGGTTTTCCCTTTTATTGTTTAAATTCGCCTTACTGGAGATGGGGTTTCCAGGCATACGTGTATTTCCGAAATTCGCCTGTTGGAGGCGGCGTATCCAGCTGCACGTTTTATTATTTAAATTCACCCAACTGGAGGCGGTGTATCCAGGGTCACGCATGTCATCTAAATCCACCCTGCTGGAGGCGCTGTGTCCAGTCGCGCGTGGCTGTGACACAATGATTCCGTCTTAGAAGGAAATTAAGTTAGTCTGACATGACTTATTAGTTACAAACCCATGCTGACGCTGGTTAATCACTTCATTCTTATCCAGGTACTTACATACATGTTGTTTAATAATTTGTTCAAATATCTTTCCTGGTATAGACATCAGACTCACCGGCCTATAGCCCTGGGTCCACCTTCTTCCCCTTTTTGAAGATAAGAACAACATTTGCTCTTCTCCAGTATTCTGGGATTTCTGTTCTCCAAGAATTTTCAAAGATTATGGAGTTTGCTTCAAAAATTTCTTCTGCTCTCTCTTTTAGTACTCTGGGATGTAATTCATCTGGACCTGGAACTTAAATTCATTTATATTAGCTACAGTTGTGGCCAAAAGTATTGACACCCCTGCAATTCTGTCAGATAATACTCAGTTTCTTCCTGAAAATGATTGCAAACACAAATTCTTTGGTATTATTATCTTCATTTAATTTGTCTTCAATGAAAAAACACAAAAGAGAATGAAGCAAAAAGCAAAACATTTATCATTTCACACAAAACGCCAAAAATGGGAGAGACAAACGTATTGGCACCCTCAGCCTAATACTTGGTTGCACAACGTTTAGCCAAAATAACTGCGACCAATCGCTTCCAGTAACCATCAATGAGTTTCTTACAATGCTCTGCTGGAATTTTAGACCATTCTTCTTTGGCAAACTGCTCCAGGTCCATGATTTTTGAAGGGTGCCTTCTCCAAACTGCCATTTTTAGATCTCTCCATAGGTGTTCTATGGGATTCAGGTCTGGACTCATTGCTGGCCACCTTAGAAGTCTCCAGTGCTTTCTCTCAAACCATTTTCTAGTGCTTTTTGAAGTGTGTTTTGGGTCATTGTCCTGCTGGAAGACCCATGACCTCTGAGGGAGACCCAGCTTTCTCACACTGGGCCCTACATTATGCTGCAAAATTTGTTGGTAGTCTTCAGACTTCATAATGCCATGCACACGGTCAAACAGTCCAGTGCCAGAGGCAGCAAAGCAACCCCAAAACATCAGGGAACCTCCGCCATGTTTGACTGTAGGGACCGTCTTCTTTTCTTTGAATGCCTCTTTTTTCTCCTGTAAACTCTATGTTGATGCCTTTGCCCAAAAAGCTCTACTTTTGTCTCATCTGACCAGAGAACATTCATCCAAAACGTTTTAGGCTTTTTCAGGTAAGTTTTGGCAAACTCCAGCCTGGTGTTTTTATGTCTCGGGGTAAGAAGTGGGGTCTTCCTGGGTCTCCTACCATACAGTCCCTTTTCATTCAGACGCCGAGGGATAGTACGGGTTGACACTGTTGTACCCTTGGACTGCAGGGCAGCTTGAACTTGTTTGGATGTTAGTCGAGGTTCTTTATCCAACATCCGCACAATCTTGCGTTGAAATCTCTTGTCAATTTTTCTTTTCCATCCACATCTAGGGAGGTTAGCCACAGTGCCATGGGCTTTAAACTTCTTGATGACACTGCGCACGGTAGACACGGGAACATTCTGGTCTTTGGAGATGGACTTGTAGCCTTGAGATTGCTCATGCTTCCTCACAATTTGGTTTCTCAAGTCCTCATACAGTTCTTTGGTCTTCTTTCTTTTCTCCATGCTCAATGTGGTACTCACAAAGACACAGGACAGAGGTTGAGTCAACTTTAATCCATGTCAACTGGCTGCAAGTGTGATTTAGTTATTGCCAACACCTGTTAGGTGCCACAGGTAAGTTACAGGTGCTGTTAATTACACAAATTAGAGAAGCATCACATGATTTTTTGAACAGTGCCAATACTTTTGTCCACCCCCTTTTTTATGTTTGGTGTGGAATTATATCCAATTTGGCTTTAGGACAATTATTTTTGTGTTTTTTTATTTAAGACAAATTAAATGAAGATAATAATACCAAAGAATTTGTGTTTGCAATAATTTTCAGGAAGAAACTGAGTATTATCTGTCAGAATTGCAGGGGTGTCAATACTTTTGGCCACAACTGTAAGTGTTTCGTCTTCACGTCTGGTCAGGATGAATTTCCGCGCCCTTATATATCGAGCCACAACAAGCGAGCTGGCATACTTTCCAGTACTGCCCACTACAGTGGAATCCTGATATCTGCTGATCAATTTTAGTCCCACACAGCCCCTATAATAATAATGTACATACATTTCTATAAAAATTATACTTTTATCTTCTATTTGTAGACCGTCAGCCCCCTTATAGGCTTCTTTTGCTTTTTTTATATTATGTATGATAAATATCTTCAATCAAAAAAGAGCCAGACCCCCAACGATCTCATATTGATGACTTATTCTGATTTTGTCCATGACAACCCCTTAAATGGAAATGTATGGACTTTTTGGTCCATTTTTACTGAAATAGTTTTTTACCATTTTTAGATTATGTATGATAAATTTAAAAAAAATTGTATGCATAAAACAATGAGTTATTAATGTAAGATTAATATCCATCTTGCTTTATTTTGATCCCATATACATTGATGCAATAAATAAAAGTGGTGACAATAGTATACATACACTTTATTTAATAAAATTGCAATCCAGTGTGACCTTCAACCACAGCTGACAGTTTGCTACTTTATTAAATCAAACATTAATCAAACTCTAAATTTAAGTCTCTAAATTAAGTGAAAATGAACTTTTTCTTCTTTGTAAGGTGAATGCAGCCGACATAAAAGATCCCAGAGGTCATTTTATTCTAAATTAACACTAAGCCGCTTTAGTAACATAAAAGTGTTCTGAGCCATGTGACTTGTTCATAAGTCTCATTATGATTATTTAATTATTTTTATGCATTTATTAATTGGCCGAGATTCCACATTTTCTGAAAGATAGTTGGCAAAAGATGGCAAGGCATATTATACTATTTGACATATTAATGATTTAAATATTCATGAAAGAGAGACAAAGTATTCAGAGCTTTTTTAATTCAATTTTAAAAAACTATTAATTCGTAGAAAATGATATTCTATTTGTTTTAGAATATCCAGAATGATTTTACTTGTCTGTTCTTACACCTGTATGATGGATCCGTCAGCCAGCGTGCATACACAATACTGCACTGAATTGGTGTGCAGCAGAAAAATATGTTTTTATGCCAATTCCTACAGCCTGTTATATACAGCAGTTGATTCATGTTGTATACCAGTGCCCATTTGTTTTCTACTGCTAAAGTTTCCTGACATTTGACTATTACATATTTACAATGGTATAGTCTTCAAAGCGATTTGGCCTTTGAATCAGATAATGCGCGAGCCCACTGAACATCCTTTAGCATGACGTGACCTTACACAGCTCATGTGGAAACCATCAAGGTCATGTGGAGATGAAGAAATTAATGGACTCTCAATATGTTTGTGAAGTGGCTGGCAACTGCAAAGTCATATTGTAAAGCACAGATTATTTTAAAAGCCTTTCAAGAGATTGGCGTATCAGCACTGGCAGACAGGAGCGCACATTTTAATCAAAATCCCTCATCCATTGTCAAACTTAAAGAGAACCTGTCACTTTGAACATGCTGTCTATCCGGCATGTAGCATGTTGTAGAGCGGATTAGTACATAGCTTGATAGGAAACATTAGTAGTTATTCATTCATTTAATATCCTTGCATTTGCCTAACTTAGGAGTCCAGTGGTTGGTCCCATTAAATGATTGACAGCTATCTTTGCAAATAGTTAACCTCGCGCGCGTATTAAAAATCATTAATTTCATCAAGAGAACTCAGAGAATTTTCATCTACATTATCATCTGTATGCATTCCGAGTGCCATCTGTATGGTCATTTTTTACGTACGTGAGATATCCATGTTTTATACATCAACGTTTTATCATTAGCTTGACCAAATACAGTTTCTTCGGTTAATAATGGCAATGTTTTGCTAGAAAAATGGATGGTATATGGTTGATCTGTATGGGATCCAGGTTTCTTGCACACACATAGACTTGAATAGGCAAGTTTCATCTGAGATGCGGAAGAATTTAGTGTATTCTGCGATTCTTTTTCATGCACAGATTCAGTCTGTGAAACAAAGAAATGCTCATCTGAACAGCCTTATTCAATAACATTAGTCGTAGTTCTCTCCATGTGATATCAGATTTTTGGATGGAAAGTACTTGGACTGAACATACGGTTGTGTGAACTTAGCCTGATACAGGTATTGCTGCAATCGCTGAGTTACCTGCTCATTGGACTCAGAAACCAAAAGTGAGATGAGGTTTAAATTAATAAAATATAGGTTGTACTAATTTTTTCTCTCAAAATTTATAGCTAAAAGCAAATATCACAGTCCAGCCACTATGCAGAAAACTACAATAAAGCTCCATTTAAGTGAATACATTTCGCTGCACAGCATTTGGTTGAACAGGAAAGAATGTAAAGACATAGAGGCGCTGCCTCACAATTAAAAATGTCATCAGATTTGGCAATCTCTAGGGAGTCTCCTTCACAGTTGGATTAGTAATTCGGTGTCTACAGAGAACAGAAAGACAAATATTCAAAGTCTTTCAACTTCTAGAGGAATGATGATACTCAATAAATAAATGCAGGACTGATTATTTGGTGCCAGGCAGTCATGGATGTAAGTGGACTGGCTGGCATCACTTTGGATGCCTGTGCACAGCTTCTGTGCTTAGTGATATTTTTTATTTATGAAGGATGAGAAAATGAAGATGGTACGATGGTATTGTTTCCACTGATCTGAGAAAGTGGAGGCATCACCAATATACACCATCATTTTAAAACTGCACTAAGGGCTCATTCAGACGTCATTGATTTTTCATCAGTGTTTGTATGCCAAAAGAAGGAGTGTTTCCAAAACACAGAACAGGTGTCAATCTTTCATTAATAGTTTTTTGCTGTACAGTCATATGTTAAAGTTTGGGCACCCCTAATAATGTTAACCTTTTTTCTATATAACAATTTTGGTTTTTGCAACAGCTATTTCAGTTTCATATATCTAATAACTGTTGGACTCAGTTATATTTCTGGATTCAAATGAGGTTTATTGTACTAACAGAAAATGTGTAATCTGCATTTAAACAAAATTTGACCAGTGCAAAAGTATGGGCACCTCAACATAAAAGTGACATTAATATTTCGTAGATCCTCCTTTTGCAAAAATAACAGCCTCTAGTCACTTCCTGTAGCTATTAATGAGTTCCTGGATCCTGGATGAAGGTATTTGTGACCATTCCTATTTACAAAACAATTCCAGTTCAGTTAAGTTTGATGGTCGCCGAGCATGGACAGCCCGCTTCAAATCATCCCACAGATGTTCAATGATATTCAGGTCTGGGGACTGGGATGGCCATTCCAGAACATTGTAATTGTTCCTCTGCATGAATGCCTGAGTAGATTTGGAGCGGTGTTTTGGATCATTGTCTTGCTGAAATATCCATCCCCTGTGTAACTTCAACTTCGTCACTGATTCTTGCACATTATTGTCAAGAATCTGCTGATACTGATTTGAATCCATGCGACCCTCAACTTTAACAAGATTCCCGGTGCCGGCATTGGCCACACAGCCCCAAAGCATGATGGAACCTCCACCAAATTTTACTGTGGGTAGCCAGTATTTTTCTTGGAATGCTGTGTTTTTTAGCCTCCATGCATAACGCCTTTTTGTATGACCAAACAACTCAATCTTTGTTTCATCAGTCCACAGGACCTTCTTCCAAAATGTAACTGGCTTGTCCAAATGTGCTTTTGCATACCTCAGGCAACTCTGTTTGTGGCGTGCTTGCAGAAACGGCTTCTTTCGCATCACTCTCCCATACAGCTTCTCCTTGTGCAAAGTGCGCTGTATTGTTGACCAATGCACAGTGACACCATCTGCAGCAAGATGATGCTGCAGGTCTTTGGAGGTGGTCTGTGGTTTGTCCTTGACTGTTCTCACCATTCTTCTTCTCTGCCTTTCTGATATTTTTCTTGGCCTGCCACTTCTGGGCTTAACAAGAACTGTACCTGTGTTCTTCCATTTCCTTACTATGTTCCTCACAGTGGAAACTGACAGGTTAAATCTCTGAGACAACTTTTTGTATCCTTCCCCTGAAAAGCTATGTTGAATAATCTTTGTTTTCAGATCATTTGAGAGTTGTTTTGAGGAGCCCATGATACCACTCTTCATAGGAGAATCAAATAGGAGAACTACTTGCAAGTGGCCACCTTAAATACCTTTTCTCATGATTTGATACACTTGGCTATGAAGTTCAAAGCTCAATGAGGTCACAAAACCAACTTAGTGCTACAGGAAGTCAGTAAGTCAGTAAAAAGTAGTTAGGAGTGTCCAAATCAAGAAAATGATAAGGGTGTCCATACTTTTGCACTGGTCAAATTTTGTTTAAATGCAGATTGCACATTTTCTGTTAGTACAATAAACCTCATTTGAATCCAGAAATATAACTGAGTCCATCAGCTATTAGATATATGAAACTGAAATAGCTGTTGCAAAAACCAAGATTGTTATAAAGGAAAAAGGTTAACATTAATCGGGGTGCCCAAACTTTAACATGTGACTGTATGTTCCAATCCTGGTTTTGGTATGCAATCGCTAATAAAAAATCACTGATGTCTGAATGAGCCCTTAGTGCAGTTTTACAATGATGTGGTATTTTGGTGGTGCCTCCACTTCCACTTCCTCAGATCAGTGGAAACAATACCATCTTCATTTTCTTATCCTTCATAAAGAAAAAGGTATCTTTACTGTCCTCATACACGTTAGTAGGGTGTGCAATGAGACATGTAGGTAAACCCCCTGTCTTCTTTGAGAAAAGAGGCTGTAAAATTGTAACCTTCTTTTATTGATTGCAGATGTGACAGGAAAGGGTGAAACTATAGGATGTAATAACAGGAACATTTCAGAATAAATAACTGCACAGAGCATAAAAATACAGATAGTCTGCAATACACAGTAACATGAGGTAATACATAGGTACCATGAGGTAATACATAGGTACTGTGAGGTACTACATAGGTACTGTGAGGTAATACATAGGTACCGTGAGGTAATACATAGGTACCGTGAGGTAATACATAGGTACCGTGAGGTAATACATAGGTACCATGAGGATAAGTAACATGAGGTAATACATAGCTAATGATTACCTATTTAATAAAACAATGTTATAAACACAGGATTATGACACCTAGATAGTGCTTACCAACTATGCTTAGAGCAGGCTGTTTAAGAAGCATGAAGAACACGAATGGTGCAGTTTCTCCTAAGACATATGGAGGAATAATGGCTGCTGTTCCCCTCACAGTGTCATAAACAAGACTATGATGTAACAGGGACAATCCCACAATACAGTGCAAATTAAACTAGAATCTATACATTAGCAGGTGGTGCTGTTACCTTACAGTATGAAATATATAAAGAATTAATACACACAAAAATTACTTTCTAGACAGCAATTATATGGCTGGACAGAACAGTATCACTAAGCACAGAAGCTATGTACAGGCATCCAAAGTGATAATATGTGTCTTTATAAGACATTGGATTGGTTCATAATGCCCCATTCCTTGAAAGTCAAGCTCAAAGCCAGTGCATATGTGAAAAAAACATTCCTTTTATATTTTACGAAAAATTCTGATTTATAGAAAATTATAAACCAGATAAAAACAGCTATACAAAAAAAAAACTATATATACTATATGACTAGTTATTTGCACGCATTTTATTAATGGACTGTGTACCTGGTTTTTAGCTATGGCACTGCTAAGTTTTTACCCTCACTGTTGGATTTATATTCATTCACTAATACAGAAAAGATTTTACCCCATGAAGCTTGCTCTTCTTCCTCTGCTGTTTCCCTTGTGTCCTAGTCCTAGCAAAGACACCATCCATGCTCCGGGATCCCACGGACATTGATAGCGGGGAGCTGGTCCTTTTCTTCTTTGATTATAGCATTTTAATATATCATACCAATATTAATTGTGCTTGCCTGAAACATTTGTATAGAATGACCTTCATATATTTTTTTTATCTTTCTAAATAAAAAAATGTGTAATTTAGGCTAGTTGAATAGTTAACGATACACAATAACTATTGGACAAATGCTTCCTTGGCTGAGCGCTTTATCTCCCAATTCCCATATACACATAACAGGCTCTGCCAAGTGGGCAAAGTGGGCATAAGATCTTAAAAGGAAGAGAAAAGGTGCTAAAGCATAGCAAGATATTACAACCAAGCAAATTATCAGTGGATTCTTTTGGCACCTTTTTGATTAATGATAGGCAAATAATTGGAAGTATTACTCAACATATAACGCTAACATAGCTTTATTACTTAATATACAATTACGTATAATTTCTTGTAATCTCAATTAATTGGTTCAATTTAATTAAACCTAATGAAAGCCATCATCCCCGGGCCTATATGTACCTTACTGATGTACTCATGTTCTGAAGATGGCAAAATAGCCACAACTTGAGTTTTGCTCTTTCCTATCCCCACTGAAGAATATTTCAAGTGTCTTATTGCAATCATCCTTTTCCCTTTGCATACATGATGGCAGCAATGTGTATCTTGGGCTATGTGACTGCATTTCATTACTATATTATCTGAAGTTGCACAATGTTTTATGCTCAGGAATACATAAACATGTTTTATACCACTGTAGTTTTATTGTGTGCTTGCATTGACACTTTTATATTTGCTATTTATGGAAGGGAGAGAGATTTGTTTATGAGGGTCATCAGGAATAAAGAAACTAAGCCCATATGCAATATGGCTTTCAAAATATCTCTGGAGAATAGACTATCCTAGAAAGCCACCCATTTCAGGGATAAAACATGTGTCTGATAGAGCAGCAGATTACTTCTGGGTATTCAGAGACACAGAGGTTGTACGTTTCAAGGTTTCTTAAATGATGTTAGAATTAAAATCATATTTTGTTATTTGTCCATGCTTTCTCCTTTCCACTCTAGTGTCTTGGACATGTATCAGTAGTTTACAGGTCAATACACTCATCTCATACAAATAACCACTCCTGTAGCTTTTCCATATGACCAATTCCTGAGAGAGTTAATAAATGGACTACAGAGTGTGTGCTTAGACCTTGATTTTGCAGTGTGCCAATGTCTATTCTGCAGACTAATGGCCAATTTTGTTATTTTTTTAATATACCTAATGATGTATACCCTGAGGTATAAAATCAGATAAAGATATTTAAATGAAAAATCATATTTCAAATATTTTATTTAGACGCTAAAAATCTAAGGCAAAGTGAACTAAAAAAAAATAGTATCACAATGGGCAAGTAAAGAATTTATAGTCCCTGATTAATCAAGATGTTTATACACATTTTCTTGTGTAAAATACCTTCAAATGTCACAAAATGTTTGTGAAACTTAGAAGTTGCACAAAATTGTTGCTAATTTTGACATTTTTATTCCAGCCCCAGCCAGGTCTGCCAACATGGACAGAGAATGGGTGCAACTGAGTCCAAAAATTATCCCTCTTAGTCATCTGTGATTAACCAATTCTGTGCAGAACATTGACTGAAACTGACGGTATCGCTGTCATTGAAAACATCATCCTGCTGTGACTGAGGCAACTAATGTGCCAAATATGCCATGAAGCCCTCCACTTCCTACTAATATGCTTGAATGAGGCAAAGGAAGACAACTGTATCCTTCATTTAGTACTACTGCCCCAACAGCTGGTGCCAGTGGTAGTGGTTCTGCAGCAGTTAGCGGTTTTCACTTTTTTTTCATGGTATGTTTACTTTCCCTTTTACACTACTCTGTCTGTTGTCATTACTGCTCTTTTTACCATACATTTTGTACAACGCTATAATTAATTTTTCACAAACTTGTATACCCCAATTATTCAATCCTTGTCAAAAAGGACATAACCAGGAATGCTTGATAGGTAGGTACAGAAAGCAATATGTGGCAGCAGGCCGTAGTATTGGTGTGGTGTGTACAGTTGTCAAATTGCACAAGCAAAACAGATGTGCAAAAACAAACATTCACAGATAAAGTTTTACAATTTTTTTGTTCTATTTTTTTTTTCATAATATGCAAGTCTTCTGAAACGTGATGAAATAATAAATGGTAAATATATATGTGGCGCCCCTGAGGCTCAGTCGCCACAGAGGTACTGCACCTTCTCCTAAGGTGCGCTGCCCCACCATCCTGGTAAGTTGGGAACTCCTTTCCACACTTCAACACTCACCCCCACACAACAGGGTAGTTCTGCACAACCACATTGCAGCTCAGTGCTTAGAGAGTAGCAGAGCACCTCTGGTGGTTCCCTGCATGGAACACTGGATGTGTTGGGAGGTGGGTGGAGTTTAGATCCATATAAAAGTTTGGGAAGGTTTAGAATTACAGGTTCAGTCTGACAGAAGGTCGGCGGAGTAGGAAGTCACTCAGTGAGGAGTGAGGATCCCTGGAAGAAGGGATGGAGGACGGAGTGCTGCAGCTACCTCAGTGACCTGAGCCAGCTGGCACGGGAAAGTAAGGAAGGTGGAGAGACGTAGAACTGTAACCTAGGCATCCATAGGAAGGAGAGACAAGTACAGAACGAAGGAGTAGAGAACAGAGAGGAGACGTGGGTTGGAAGAAGGACCCTGCCTATAGGTTCTCAGCGCAAGGTCGGGGCCCGGTCCCCGAGGTTGTATGGACACTTATGGTTCTGCAGCAGACACCGGTGGAGTAGTTGACTGTAAATACATTATTCCCATCCAAGACTTGAGGCACAGCAGCAACGCAACACAGATAGAGAGCCGGGAGTGAGGCATCCCCGAAGCAGGCTACAGCTGTCTGCCGTGCAAGTAAAGTACTAGGAACATCTAGTTAGGAGGCATTCCAGGGTTACTAAGTACTGGAGTGCTTCACACCACAAGGCGCATTGGAGAAGTCGTTCAGGAAAGGTACATGTTGGCGGAGTGTTGGAGAGGAGAGCCCTGACTTACCCGGGAGGTTGGTTGAGTCTTTACCCCGGAGGACATGGCACGGAGGCAGGCACCAGTGTGTGCCACGAACTGTGAGTATAGCTTTGAAACTGCAAGATCTGGTGTCCTCCACTCATTCGCCGCTAACACCTTCAGCACCGCTACATCTGGGTACCAGCATCCACACCATCCTGCACTTCTCCAGATCCATTGCACCTACACTGCTCTGGGACTACAGCTCCACCTGTGGGGAGCTACACCATCTCTGCTGCACCACACCATCAGTCCCAGTGGATCTGCATGCAGCGTCGGCTTAACACCTCCCTTGCCGAACACCACAGGTGGCGTCACAAACTATTCCATTAACCACAAATGCCACCCTTGATTTGGGCGCCCAGGGCCACGGACCGGGTCACCGCTGCTGTGACACATACCCCTGACACCGGCCTGGTACCGAGTACTCCACGGCCCTGGGAGGGCGACCCAACTTGGCGTCACAAACAGGATGACGAGACCCGACACCATCGGGTTCTGTGCGCCTGATATTTATTTTACTTTACACTTTTGAAAATGTGCAGAAGACCTGATTTGATAGACTGTAAAATGGACATTAGAAATGGCCGCTGGAGCAGAGAAGAAGGGCGTGAGGAGATGGGAGGTCCTAGGAAAAAAACGCGAAGAGTCTTGGGCCTACCCTGCCTGAATTACTATGTGACAGCTACATGGCCCTACCCCCGAGGGGTTCGTATACTGGCTTGGTATGGAGGCACTGGAGGAAGACGCCGCCCCCGGAAGGAGGGGCAGAAGAAGCCAGTGGCAGGAAAGGGGCCGAGGTAGGAAGAAGAACGCGAGAACGCCATTTTGGAGAGAGGGGAAAGGAGGCCTGCGGAGCACGGGGAAACGGATCTCCCGGCGCCATCGCTGAAGGCTCCAACCCAATCTACGAGATGAACCGCCAGCAGCTAGAGGATGACATCGCCCAGCTGACGCGCCGCCTGCGACTCAGGCAGGAGGTGCTGTGGACACTGGACTGGCAGCACGCCCGGGAGGGGCCTACATCTGCGGTACCCACTACACCGGTACCTGCCGCTGCCGCACCGGACTCTGTGCCGGCAGACTCTGTGGAGCCTGCCGCTGCCATCACACCACCGGAAGAGTCACCGGAGACCTCGGGAGCTGGAGCGGAGGAAGCGGAGCTCTCGCCCGGACCTGATGCGGCTGCACAGGTCCCACCGGAGGCCGCTGTGGACCCGGAGCAGCCATTAGCTCCACCGCCTTCCCTGGTATCCCACCGGGCAGCGCCCACC
This sequence comes from Dendrobates tinctorius, assembly GCF_039654945.1. Taxonomy (NCBI): domain Eukaryota; kingdom Metazoa; phylum Chordata; class Amphibia; order Anura; family Dendrobatidae; genus Dendrobates; species Dendrobates tinctorius. Next base: position 4,688,567 of record NW_027361833.1, read on the forward strand.
GCCACTACACCTGCACTGGAGCAGGGCCCACACCGCCAGGAGGCCCCAGGTACGTCTGATGCCCTTACACCTGGAGGGCCCTGGGGTGTACCACCGTTGCAGCGGCCGGCCAGGTCGCGTTAGATCTGGTCTGGGACTGGGATATCTGTCTCCGGGGGGAAACACCGGAACCCCTGAAGGTGGCGCCGTGGTACAAAACCAGCTTGGAGTGGTCCCGGGAGGAACTGGAGGATGAGGAGAACTGGGCTAGTTGTCGGGCTGCCATCCAGAAATCAGCAGCTGAACACCGGGAGAGGGAGCAGCACCGGCAAACGATACTAGGCCCCGATTTGGACCGGAAGGAACGGGTCAGAGCCGGTCATTATGGTCCCAGAGATGCAACAAGTTGGGGCCATGTCCTAAACGTAAACCATGAGAGGGGGTTCGGCTTCATCCATGACCCTAGCGGAATCTCTGATCTATTCTTCAACCGGCGGGATGTGGAGCCACACTTGAGGAAGAGGCACCCAGCAAGGAACCTGAGCCCGGGAGACCACGTGACCTTCACCAGGCATGAAGGACTGAGAGGCTGGTATGCCATGAATATTAGGCGAGTCCCGGAGGATCTCATCGAAACCCGCAGGCAGAAACAGCCAGCTGCCCCTGCAGTGGCTCCAGCCCGGCAGCCTAAACCAAAGTTCTCCAATTTGACACCATGGGAAGAAGGATACCTAAAGATTGTCAACGATTACTTTGAGTCTGGTAGCCGTTCCAGTTCAGCTTCCAGAACCCCAGGAGGGGATGATCAGCACTAAAGTTTAAAAGTCTCATTACCCAGGAGGGTTTGCTTTGCACCAGTTGTGCCTTTTTGTTTATCATGTTTCTATTTTTCTGGTAGCACTTTTTGTTGCCTAATTTGGTTGGCAGCGTTGTTTTCTGATTGGAACTGAGGAGATCATGGATGCTGTATGATGGAAAACTTTCTTGTAAATAGTTTGCACCACTTTAGGTGCCCTTTCTTGGTTTTACATAACAGACACTTTGCAAAGATAATGTTCTGCATGGACACTTTTCGAAGATGATGTCTACCTCTAAGGACACTGCAAGAAATCCCAGCTAGGAGCGGTGTCCAGCACTTACAAGAATCTTTGCACTGTTTTATTGAAAAGTATTTGATAATGTGTTTTATACAAGTATTAGTAACTGAGAAATAGCTTTTATAGAAGAATTAGGAATGTCTGATATAGAAATGAGCAATTTGAATAAAGAATTGAAAGTGGCAGGTGACGGACCAGGTATTTGCGGTCAGCGTCTTGCATCTAGAAGAGAGAGAAAAATGATAGGGAAAATGTGTTACAGAATATAGCACTTTTGAATTAAGGAAAAATTTGCACTGTTTACTTAGAATTTTAGATAGAATTGTTGGTAACGTTCAAGATGAGTACCTCCTATATTAGGAAGCTTAGTATAAGAAAAGTTTGTTCTGCATTGCAAAATTTTGTATGTTTCTTTGCTGTCTACTTTGTTTGTCTTGCAGCCCGCGGACGTGCTGTATTTAATGGGGGGGTATGTGGTGCCCCTGAGGCTCAGTCGCCACAGAGGTACTGCACCTTCTCCTAAGGTGCGCTGCCCCACCATCCTGGTAAGTTGGGAACTCCTTTCCACACTTCAACACTCACCCCCACACAACAGGGTAGTTCTGCACAACCACATTGCAGCTCAGTGCTTAGAAAGTAGCAGAGCACCTCTGGTGGTTCCCTGCATGGAACACTGGATGTGTTGGGGGGTGGGTGGAGTTTAGATCCATATAAAAGTTTGGGAAGGTTTAGAATTACAGGTTCAGTCTGACAGAAGGTCGGCGGAGTAGGAAGTCACTCAGTGAGGAGTGAGGATCCCTGGAAGAAGGGATGGAGGACGGAGTGCTGCAGCTGCCTCAGTGACCTGAGCCAGCTGGCACGGGAAAGTAAGGAAGGTGGAGAGACGTAGAACTGTAACTTAGGCATCCATAGGAAGGAGAGACAAGTACAGAACGAAGGAGTAGAGAACAGAGAGGAGACGTGGGTTGGAAGAAGAACCCTGCCTATAGGTTCTCAACGCAAGGCCGGGGCCCGGTCCCCGAGGTTGTATGGACACTTATGGTTCTGCAGCAGACACCGGTGGAGTAGTTGGCTGTAAATGCATTACTCCCATCCAAGACTTGAGGCACAACAGCAACACAGATAGAGAGCCGGGAGTGAGGCGTCCACGAAGCAGGCTACAGCTGTCTGCCGTGCAAGTAAAGTACTAGGAACATCTAGTTAGGAGGCATTCCAGGGTTACTAAGTACTGGAGTGCTTCACACCACAAGGCGCATTGGAGGAGTCGTTCAGGAAATGTACATGTTGGCGGAGTGTTGGAGAGGAGAGCCCTGACTTGCCTGGGAGGTTGATTGAGTCTTTACCCTGGAGGACATGGCACGTAGGCATGTTGTGAATGGGTCACCGAGGAGGAACAACAAAAAGCTAAGTCCAGAAAACCAGAGAGGTTGGTCACTATGCAGACTGCAAATCCCTGATCTTAACCACACAACTAACAGTAGCAGTGGAGCGTTCCTACGTTGTTCCTAGACGCCTCGTCACCGCCGGAGGACTACATAAACCTAAAGCAAGAAAAGGGAAAACTAACTGCCCCAGAGCAGACCCCAAAGGAAAAGACAGCCCCCACACATGTATTGACGGTGAAGCAAGATGAAAACACATACACAGGCAGGAAAATAGGCTGAGCAAACGATGGGGCCCGACTAACTTGAAAGGATAGGAAAGCCACTGTCTGCAATCTGCCAAAAAAACCTACCAAAAATAATGTCCAACACGTCTGATAGCAAAATTAACCCTGAAGTCACTAGACTTCTCCCCCTATATCAGCACTCTGAAATATTCTGAAACAGAGCAAAAAGAGGCCAATCTAATAAGGGACAAAAAGGCAAATTGGCAAATACAGATAAATAGGAGTGGAAGTTCAGCATAGCCCCAGCAGGGGCAAGCTGACCACACAAAAAACTGAATTGACCAACAAGCGCAAGTGTGAACATTAGCAAAAAACAAACTTAACTTAAGAAGACTGGAAGAGAGTTTAAGTCCAAGACCTGAGAAGCAGACTGAATCACCAGCAGCAGAATAGGGCGTCGGCTGTCTTATATCCAGTCTGATACTCCAGAGATCCAATCGTTATCCTTCTCATCAGGTGGCAGATCACTAAAACTTAAACCAACCTCACTACCTCCTGTCACCACCAGAGGGAGAACGGAAGGAGAACTCTCAACTGGAGGAGCAGAAAATGAGCTCATAACAGGCAGCACCAGTGTGTACCACGAACTGTGAGCAAAGCTTTGAAACTGCAAGCTCTGGTGTCCTCCATTCATTCGCCGCTAACACCTTCAGCACCGCTACATCTGGGTACCAGCATCCACACCATCCTGCACTTCTCCAGATCCATTGCACCTACACTGCCCTGGGACTACAGCTCCACCTGTGGGGAGCTACACCATCTCTGCTGCACCACACCATCAGTCCCAGTGGATCTGCATGCAGCGTCGGCTTAACACCTCCCTTGCCGAACACCACAGGTGGCGTCATGAACTATTCCATTAACCACAAATGCCACCCTTAATTTGGGCGCCCAGGGCCACGGACCGGGTCACCGCTGCTGTGACACATCCCCCTGACACCGGCCCGGTACCGAGTACCCCACGGCCCTGGTAGGGCGACCCATATACACATCCAAAAAGCCAGCACTTGCAACAAGACAGTATTGGTGTGCCATGTATGAATATAAAATGTCACTAGTAAAACAGATGAGCAAAAATAAAATAGTTTGTGACAAGCACACTTTGTGAGGTATACAGTCCCAGGTAAATGTCTGAATTGTTGGGATATTGTTGAATTTTTTTAATAACACAATTATTCCTCTTTTCACAAGAAGGACTACACAAAGAATTTTATCAAATCAATAGATCAGTAGTCACTTGTCACTAACAAGCACACTTTCTCTGACTGTGGCGGATTTCAATCTTTTTTTCTGTGGCTTGTTACTACTTTCTATTGCTTTAAGAATGAAGAAAAATGTGTATAATTGCAATTCAAATGCAGCAGAATACATGCTGTCTGTACCATATCTCTGATCAATCACACGGAGTCTGGAACTGTTGCTGACACCTCTCCTAACTCTCTATCCCCCAACCATTGAATCGAAGACTACTACACCAATCCCCTTCACTACTATAGCTCCAAGACATTGTGGGGAACCCTCAGCGGCCATACATGAAGTCATGTGAATCTTCTGTGGCTCATAAAAATCTTTTGGAAAATGTAAAATGGTGGCGAACATTTTTTTCAGACCCTCATGCAAATGGAATCACAAAATTTGGTTTGAATTTGCCAGGACCTGCGATTTCTATAAAATTCTAGATGAATTTGATTTGTTTGAATCCCTTCACTCATTTCTACAAGAGTTGCATTGAATATTATTCCCCTGCTCTTCTTTAATTTTTTTCCTTCTATCTCTACTTTTATTTTGTTACATGAAATAGAAACAATAGAAAATATGTTAATCGATGACATGTACTTATATTTGAACCGATTCCCACGCATATTATTGTGCTGACCTTCAGCAACAGCATATTTGAAGAAAAAAATCACACAAGGATTTTGGAAAAACTTTTATTAACATTTTAATATTCATAAGGCTATAAAAGAAGCAGCTGGAAATTCCACTGGCAATGAAAAAAAGAAAGGTGTCTATCCTGAAATGCCCATGATTGATGAAACTGATCTTTAGAGAATAAAAATATTAAAGAATTCTTGATACAAAGCCATAGATGTACTCGAGGTCTCCCATGACCAGCAGATTCAAGACACTCACAAGTTTCAGTATAGTCGCCAACCTTTGAACGCTACAGCAGATACATTAACTTGTGACCCATATAGAGATCACTGTAATGTCCACTGTATCCAAGCATTTATACCTAAATCTGAGAAATAGACAAGGTTGTAAGCCATGGCATGCAATGTGGTAATATGCTATACATGCATTTATAGTAACAAAATACTCTACACCTTTATAATCTATCTGCACCTTGTAATAAACACAATGTGTATATAACATTCCAAGTCAAACATTAGAGACATGTGGGTAGCGAGAATTATCTTCAAGGAGTCATCCAGTATTTTTGTATTATTATTTTTGAGTATGGGCTAAAAAATAACAGACAGGAAGTTGCTAACTATCTGCCTTTTGTAGATGAGGACAATCTCTGCCAGTGATTCCCCCACTTCATTTAACCTTTCATCAACAGAGCAGCGCCTTCTCTTTTGTTCTCCTCTATCAACAGAGTGTCACTGCAGACGTTACGCCGATTGACAGTAGGCTACACTCAGCTAGGCATCAGGGAGCCAGCTGTCAATCAGCATGGCATCAGAAGTAGCCCAGCCAACAGAGCAGTGTTTAAGAGAAGATGCTGCTCTGTCGACGTGACGTCACCGGAAGCTGCAGAATCGTCACCAGGAGTGATCCATGATTACTCTAAACCAGCAGAGATCAGCATGGGGCAGAACATTCAGGTAGCTAGCAACTACATGCCTGTTCATTCTTAGACCCATATGAAAAAATAATAAAAGTTCTGGATAACCCCTTTAAAGAGGATGGTGGAGGTCCCTAGATGGTGGAGGACACAAAGTATTTACAATTTTAGCTTTCCATCACATTTTCATTTTCAGCCCTGGTTACTGTATTAAAATCAACAAGGAGCTGAGCATCTAATAAAATATGGTCACTAATATGCACCTGAATACTAATATTATCAACCGAAAAAAAATTGTTTTTGCATTGTCCACAGGAACACACTTATAGGCACTGGAATATTAAAAAAAAGGAAGGACGGTAACTGGTGTTCAATCAGAAAGTTTTCAATTAAAACTTTAACGGATTATCTAAGGGTACATTGTAGGTAGCTTTTATCATTATGCCCAGCCATGTACATATAATACAGCATGCAGGGGAAAAAAAGGAGTTATCACTTAAAGATTTAGGATTATAGAAAAAATATAATTATAATAGTATTTTAACCCAAAAAAAGAAAGAAACTAAGTCTTCAGTTTCTTCCAACAATACAATAATACATGCACAGAAGCGCACAATAGAGTCTTTGTATTTCAGATACTCCATCTTGAAAAGAAATTAAAGTTTAAAGTATCTTAAATAGAAGAGAAATAGTTGACATTATATACAATTTAATTCTCGGCAAGTTTAATGCCACTGTACAATTTGGCAATATCTTACTTAACAGAAGCATTATGATTATTACTTACTGTGAGAAATGCTATAAGCACAGATTACAGTAAATTTCTGTCACTTGGATCGGTTTACATGCATACTGAAATGTACAATAATTCTAGTAAATTACTTGGAAATGCTGCTTTATATAAATACAGAGAAGTGAGTCGCAGTCACTGATATTGAACAGTTGCACATTCTCAGAGCTATAGTGATACGTGTATTAAGTCTTAAAATTAAGTAGGTGGAACGCTATTACCTGCTGTGCATTCTATACATACAGTTCAAATATAAATTTGTGGGCAGGACGGGGTTTGTATTAAATACAATCTATACATAATTCCTAGGGCTGAATGCTCTATATGTTAAACAAGGGAAAAACCTGTATTGAGAGAGGGATTATGAAATAAAATCTGACTGTTTCAGCCTTACAAATATTTTAGGAAACCCCCTAGACCTACACCCATGGTCTCATGCCGTACATGCAGGCAGTACAGCTAAGACAGTGGTAGCTGCAATGGTCAAATGAATTTACAGCACGTAATTGCTGCTGCAAAGAAAACTATATCTGTCAAGGACTAGAGATGAGTGAATAAATTCAAGTGGAATTGAATTGTACTCGAAATTAACAAAAAATATATGCTCACCAAAATGTGGGGTTTTTTTGTAATTTGCATCGCACAGATTCAGCAAAATGGCAGCCCCTGGCCAACATTTTTCTAAGTTGTAAAAAGCCATCACAATTAAAAAAAAAATCCTTATACACACCTCTCCAATCCTTCCACTCCTCACTGCCAATCACCCAGTCCTTGTCACATCTTCAGATATCCATCTGTCATGCTGAAGTCCCCAGGCCACACTAGACCAATGTTTCCAGGAAGGGCTGGCATCAGCACCTGGGGCACTGACGCGCTATGGTAGCCCAGAGCCTGTGCCAGTGAGCCCCTCCCCACTTACTCAGGGCCCCGGTACTTGCAATACTTACCTCTCCCCCTTCCTCCGCTGTCATGTCTCCCATGTATTCTGACTGTGATGTTTTAAATCAGAGGGTGCGATGACGTGACAAGTATGCACCCTCTGCCTAAACAGTCACAGTGCAGGGAGCCGGAAGACACCGATGCTGAAGAGTCCAGAGCAGAGCAACGGCCAGCAAGTAGAGGTGAGTATTTCATTTTTTTAAAGTTTGGAGCAATATATGGGGCCCATCATATACTGGAGCATTATATGATGCCCATTACGCATGGAGTAACATATGGGGCCCATCATAAACTGGAGCATTATATGGGGCCCACCAAATACTGGAGCGTTATGTTAGGAACGGCGAAACGCACTAAATAAAACTAAATAATAAAGTGCGTTCGCCGCTCGGGGTCCACCGTGCAGTAGATGTTACACCGCTGCTAGGTAATGACAGACAAGCAATATGGCGGTATAATGCGCAAGGGGTAAACTTCACCCGAAGTGCGCAAAGCGGGCTCTGTTCACACACAGAGGCGCCGCAACATAAACATGCGAAAACGCTGAGCCTGTTAGTGTCACAGACCACAGGGAAATGCACACACATATCTGGTCACAGGAGCAGGACCCAAGGCAGAGGAGCAGCATCCGTCTAGACCTACCGTGTGTGTGGCATTGCTACTGTGGGCGCCAAGGAGGGCTGCAACTGCAGCACGGCGTAGGGCACGGCCGCTAGTCAACAAAGCTAGGAGGCAGGCACAGTGTTGGGCGCTACAGTAGAGGTGTGGAGTGCACAGTGGCCTAAGGCTTGCCACTGACTAGCGCTGACTGCTGCACTAATTCCCTATCCACATGCATAATATCAGAGGGAAGGGGTTTCAAATGAGTCAGTCAACAGAGTCATACATCCGTCACCATTCACACATTTAGCTTGAAAAGTCTATACTAGTGCATGGCCGAACAGTCATGCGCGATTTTTATAGCCGTGCGGGACCTTCCAGATTTCCGAGATGGACCAATGAGATCTGGAGCAGGACCTGGGCACATGACTCCCGATCTCCAATGGGAGATCGCCTCGTGAGCATGCCCAGTAGGAGCACAAAAGAACTTAGTCTCTGGAGCGGTCTGCTGCAAAGTAATCTTCTCTGCAGTAGATAGACAGCAGGAGACCGCAGAATGTGAGGCTCTGGATTCCTGCAGAGCAGACGCAGAAACCAGACGCCTAACATTACCCCCCCTCCTAGGGCCCCCTCCCCTCTGAGCCTTCCAATCCTCCACCTTGTGCCCATCAGAGGCATAGGTCTCAGACTTGTCCGAAGGCAAGTCTGATGTCCCGGTAAATGACACGGAAAACCGGGACACGTGGAAGGAATCAGAGGCAGCAAGACCACCAGGTTTAAGAAGGGACACGTGGGAGACAACGGCAGTGGCAAAACCGCCCGAAGCATAGGTTGAAGTGGAACGCCGAGGTGTGTCGGCGGACGTTTCCACTCACTGTTTAAGGAGGCTATCCCGAGCACATGAGGCGCATGCCCGAATATATTTTTTAATGTCCCAAGCCCTGTGCGGCCACCAATATGACCCTGCCAGGAGTTTTGTAGTCTGCATGTAGCCACAGTGACCACCAGCCCTGGATGCGTGTGCCCACGCGAGAACCTTCGGCCAAAGGCGAAGGGGGGCAAAGGTCTTGCCCGGCGGCACAGAGTTTGGCCATTGCAGGGCCCCATTATCCTGGGGAACAGAGTGCTGACAGTGGTAGCCGCAAGTGGAGCTTAGTGCCGGATGCGCCTCGAGACTGGCACGAGACACCTCCATGGGCTCTGGGAGTGAACACTCTGGCTCGGGTGATTCCAGAGGTTCAAAGAGATTGAGAGTCAGAGTAACCCTCCGTCTGGAATGAGCACGCTTCAGCCCACGCTCCGAGAAACGGAGATCAATGTGGGTGGCAATGGTAATCAGCTCCTCCAGACTTGCAGGAACCTCTCGGATAGATAGAGCATCCTTAACATGCTCAGCTAAACCTCTCCAAAACACAGGAATGAGGGCCCTATCAGACCACTCCAGCTCGGAAGCCAGTGTCCGAAAACGAACGGCATACTGGCTGACTGAGAGGGATCCCTGAGTTAATGCAAGGAGTTGAAGAGAGGTATCGTGCGTCACCCGTGGTCCCAGGAAAACCTGCTTGATAGATGTTAAGAACTGAGCAGCGGTCCGAACCTCAGGGTCACCACGCTCCCACAGTGGCGTGGCCCACTCCAACACCCTGCCTGACAGAAGGGAAATAATAAACTCCACCTTAGCCTGTTCCATAGAGAAGCACGCAGCCAGTAACTCCAGCTGGATAGAGCACTGGCTCACGAAACCCCTACAGGAGGCGCAATCGCCAGAAAATTTATCGGGCAACGGGAGGCGGGAAACTGTCGGCGCAGGGGAGGATGTGGACATACGTGAAACCGCCTCTGCGATCACCTGTACAGCAGCCTCCGAAGACTTCGCGGCTGAAATAACACTCTCAAGAGTAGCCAACCGGCCCTCTAGCTGGCGAATGCACTGAAGGAGTTGCTGCTGATCTGCCATTACTAGCCAGACCCTAGCGCTAGTATAATGTTAGGAACGGTGGAACACACTAAATAAAAATAAATAATAAAGTGCGTTCGCCGCTCTGGGTCCACCGTGCAGTAGACGTTACACCGCTGCTAGGTAATGACAGGCGAGCAATATGGCGGTATAATGCGCATGGGCTAAACTTCACCTGAAGTGCACAAAGCGGGCTCTGTTCACACACAGAGGCGCCGCAACATAAACATACGAAAACGCTGAGTCTGTTAGTGTCACAGACCACAGGGAAATGCACACACGGTATCTGGTCACAGGAGCAGGACCCAAGGCAGAGGATCTGTGTCCGTCTAGACCTACCGTGTGTGCAGCGTCGCTACTGTAGCACGGTGGCGTATTGCACGGTCGCTAGTCGACAAAGCTAGGAGGCAGGCGCAATGTTGGAGGCTAGAGTAGAGGTGTGGAGTGCACAGTGGCCTAAGGCTTGCCACTGACTGGGGCTGACTGCTGCACTAATTCCCTATCCACATGCGTAATATCAGAGGGAAGGGGTTTCAAATGAGTCAGTCACCAGAGTCATACATCCATCACCATACACATTTAGCTTGAAAAGTCTATACTAGCGCATGGCCGAACGGTCATGCGTGCTTTTTATAGCCGTGCGGGACCTTCCAAATCTCCGAGATGGACCAATGAGATCTGGAGCAGGACCTGGGCACATGACTCCCGATCTCCAAAGGGAGATCGCCTCATGAGCACGCTCAGTAGGAGTACAGAGGAACTTAGTCTCTTTAGCGGTCTGCTGCAAAGTAATCTTCTCTGCAGTGGATAGACAGCAGGAGACCACAGAATGTGAGGCTCTGGATTCCTGCAGAGCAGACACAGAAACCAGAGGCCTAACACGTTATATGGGGCCCATCATACACTGGAGCATAATATATGGGGCCCATTATATATGGAGCATTATATGGTGCCCATCATACACTGGAGCATCATATATGGGGCTGATCATTTACTGAAGCACCATATGGGGCCCATTATATATGGAGCATCATATAGAGCCCTTATATATGGAGCATTGTATGGGGTCCATTATATATGGAGCATTATATGGAGCCCATTCTGTTTGGAGCAATATATGGGGTCCATCATATACTGGAGCATTATAATGGGCCCATCATATACTGTATGGTGCATTTTATGGGGCCTATTTTGTATGGAGCATTATATGGGGCCCATTCTGTGTGAAGCAATATATGGGGCCCATCATATACTGTATAGAGCATTATATGGGACTTATTATACTATATGGAGCAATATATGGGGCTCATTATACTGTGTGGGGACCATCCTATACTGTATGGAGTATTACATGGGGCCCATTATATATGGAGCGGGCGCCCATCTTATACTGGAACATTATATGGAGCCCATTCTGTATGGAGCATTATATGGGGCCCATCATGTACTGAATGAAACATTATATGGGGCCCATTATGTATGGCGCAATATATGGGGCTCATTATTCTTATGGAGCATTATATGGGGTCCATTATTCTGTATGGAGCAATATATGGGGCTCAATATTCTGCATGGAGCAATATGTGGGGCTCATTATACTGTATGGAGCACGATGTGTCTACAATCTTGGAATCAGTGAGTGGGTCTATATAGAGACATATACAAGATCATGCAGGTAAGTATCCTAAGCACGATCGGTCAGTGTGAAGGGAGGAGGAGAAGGAGGTGAACGGTGACAACATATACTGTGATTGGTGGATCCTGTATTATCAACTCTTAAATGTGTTATGTATGTGTCATTACAATCCTGCCGGAAAATTATCTGCACAGAACCGGAAGAATGAATTTAGTTGTAGGCTTAGTAGCCAGAGCAAGATTTCTGAATGATTTATTAAAGTGATCTGAAAAATAAATTTAAAAAATCCGAAAATAAACAATATATTACACATTAAACTTTTTTTTCTTATTTAAATCAATAAATCTCTTTGAGGTCTTATTTTTGAGACAAGTTGGAGATTTGTGGTGTTTTTTATTCCACCCACACCCACACCCATCAAAAGTTTTTACATGTTTGTATGATATATCAGACGTTTGTTAGAATGATAGGTAATCTAAACATGAATATTTCATGTGGACATATGAAGCATTGCACTTATTTAATCAGTGTTTTCATGCTTGAAGAACATTGAAAGTACACTGCTACCTCCTAGACCCAGATGTCTGGTCTCTTTAGGGTGCAGTCAGGCAGCCATATACATATACAGGTGCTTCTCACTAGAGTTGAGCGAAACGGGTGGGTCAAATTCATAAGTCACTAGGCATTAAGGACACTGCTCTCTCCTGGTTCTCTTTCTATCTCTCTGACCGCTCCTTCAGTGTTTTGTTCTCTGGCTCCACTTCATCTCCTCTTGCTGTCGGGGTACCTCAGGGCTCAGTCCTTGGCCCCCTTCTCTTCTCTCTCTACACAATCCCAATTGGACAGATCATCAGCAGATTTGGCTATCGGTACCATCTTTATGCTGATGACACACAACTCTTTACATCTTCCCCCAACCTTACCCCCTCTGTTCTACAGAACGCCAGTGACTGTCTGTCCGCAGTCTCCAATATCATGTCCACTCTCTATCTGAAACTCAACCTCTCCAAAACTGAACTTCTTCTGCTCCCGCCATCTACTAACCTCCCTAAATCTGACATTTCCCTCTCCGTGGGTGGTACCACAATAACACCCCGGCAGCAGGCGCGCTGTCTGGGTGTTATGCTTGACACCAATCTCTCCTTCACATCCCATATACAATCTCTTGCCCACTCTTGCCACTTACACCTAAAGAACATGTCTAGAATCTGCCCTTTTCTCACCATGGAAACAACAAAAACCCTCACTGTAGTATTGATCCACTCCCGCCTGGATTACTGCAACGCTCTATTAATTGGCCTCCCCGTCACTCAACTATCCCCTCTCCAGTCCATACTTAATGCAGCAGCCAGGGTCGTCCATCTGGCTAATCGGTACTCGGACGTGTCCGCTCTTCGTCAGTCATTACACTGGCTGCCCATTCATTATAGGATCCAATTCAAAGTACTTGTTCTCACCCACAAAGCTCTTCCCGGTGCGGAACCCCCCTACATCTCCTCCCTCATTTCTGTCTATCGGCCTAGCCGATCGCTGCACTCTGCAAACGACTTTCGACTAACCTCTGCACTAATCCGTACCTCCCACTCCCGACTCCAAGACTTCTCCCATGCTGCTCCTATCCTCTGGAATGCTCTACCCCAAGAAATTAGGACTAACCACAATTTGCATAGTTTTAGGCGCTCCCTCAAAACATTTGTTCAGAGCGGCTTATCACGTTCACTAATCAAAGTCATTCTATGTGTAAGTGTGCGTGTGTAGCCCATTCACTATCTCCATCCATCCTTCACTCCCTCAAGATGGCTGGACCTTCATTGTAAATACATCGTTGTAAATACACACCTGTACTTTGTATCTCCCTCACCTCATTGTAGATTGTAAGCTCTCACGAGCAGGGTCGTCTTATTTCGTCTTATTTTGCTTTAATTATTGTATTGTTAACGTTGTTACTTATGACTTGTGTTTTGAAACTGTTAAACTGTAAAGCGCTGCGGAATATGTTGGCGCTATATAAATAAAGATTATTATTATTAAAGATTATTATTATAAGTCGCCGACTTTCGCTAAAGTCAGGTTTCATGAAACGAAACCCGACCATAGCGTGAGGTCGGCCATGAGGTTGGTGACCAGAGCGCCAAAGTCGCGTTTCAAATGATGCTTCCAGCGCCATTTTTCAGCCAATGATTGAGGACGCACACTGTGGGCAATGCGATGACATGGGCAGTGGTCACCACCATCTTTGATAAGGGCATGCAAGCGATTGGCTTGCTTTGTGTGGCGTCACAGGGGCTATAAAAGGGCGTGCACGCCGACCGCCATCTTACTTCTGCCAATCTTAGCATAGGGAGAGGTTGCTGCTGCTGATTCTTAATAAGGGAGAGCGTTAGGCAGGGAAGAAGAAAAAAAAACTGCTTCTGCTGGTAGCAATTTTCACTGTACAACACAACAGTTTGTGTGCAGTGACAGGGGAGGATATATTTTTGTGCATCAGTTCTGTTGGTTATTAGGCTGCCTTATAAGGCTCCCTGATAGCTGCATTGCTGTTTGCACACTGTTGTGCAAGCTGCTTTTTTAAAAGCAAAAATACTTTTCTTCCTCTTTTCTGCACAGTTACCAAGCGTTCATTTTTCCACACTTTTGTGTGCAGCAGTCCTGCTTATTAGGCTGCCTGCTGCCATACTTGGCCTAAGAGCATCATTGTCAGCCTCCTAAAATCTCTAGGGAGATTCAAATTCTCCCAATACTATATACACCTTGTACCTTGTCATACACCAGCCAATTTCAGCCTGTTACATTGAGGTGTAATCTATAGTGGGCCTGAGATAATTGTTCAGCCTCCTAAAATCTCTAGGGAGATTCAAATTCTCCCCAATACTATATACACCTTGTACCTTGTCATACACCAGCCAATTTCAGCCCGTTAAATTGAGGTGTAATCTATAGTGGGCCTGAGATAATAGTTCAGCCTCCTAAAATCTCTAGGGAGATTCAAATTCTCCCCAATACTATATACACCTTGTACCTTGTCATACACCAGCCTATTTCAGCCTGTTAAATTGAGGTGTAATCTATAGTGGGCCTGATATAATTGTTCAGCCTCCTAAAATCTTTAGGGAGATTCAAATTCTCCCCAATACTATATACACCTTGTACCTTGGCATACACCAGCCAATTTCAGCCTGTTAAATTGAGGTGTAATCTATAGTGGGCCTGAGATAATAGTTCAGCCTCCTAAAATCTCTAGGGAGATTCAAATTCTCCCCAATACTATATACTCCTTGTACCTTGTTTTACAGTACCATATAGCTGGGGGTATTTTGGGTACATTTTCCCAAAAATGAGGAAGTATGGTGGAAGAGGCCGTGGAAGTGGGCGGGGGTTGCCAGCTGGTACTGATGGTGGTGGTGGTGGTGGTGGTGCATCTGCTGCATCTGCTGGTAGCGGCAAAAGCACAATAGCACCTAAGGCAGGAGGTGTTGAGCCTGCGTCGTCGTCTGGCTCCACAAGGCCTCGAAGGCTCCCTTTCCTGGGAGTAGGTAAACCGCTTTTAAAGCCGGAGCTTCAGGAACAAGTTTTGGCTTACATTGCTGACACAGCCTCCAGCTCTATCGCCTCCTCTTCTGAAGTTTCAAAAAATAAAAGCACTGAGTCATCAGTGGAGGCTCCTGGTCAGGAACAACACCTTTCCTTGTGTCCTTCACCCCTACCAAAAGTGAAGGATGCGGCAGGCCACACTACAGATTACTCCATGGAGCTCATTTTACATACCATGCTTGGGTTATCAAGTCAAATCGTGAATTCCCCAGTCAAAGATAGATGAATCTGACATGGAGTGCACTGTTGCACAGCCACTGCTAGATTTTTCTGCTGGTACATTCACTCAGAGCACTACATTGTCCTCGCAGTGTACTGAGCCAGAATCTGACCCTGATGAAACTCATGTTCCCCTTCCCGCATACTATACCACCTTACACCGTGACAAAGAGGAAGGTGCAGGTTCCTTGAGCAGGTGGGTGGGCATACTCATGGGTGATGGCACTAACACTAGGCCCCTCATAGTATGCAAAAGTGTCTCTACCACCCACCATCAGACACCCCGCCGTACTATGAGGGGCCCTGTGCCAGTGCCGCCGGAAATGAGTGGGCCCCCCCTGCTTGCTCAGGTTCACAGCACTTGCAAAGTTGAAATACTTACCTCTCCCTGCTCCACCGCCGTGTCTTCTTCCGCATTTCCTGACAGTGACATTCTGGTCAGAGAGCGAGATGACATCACGTCTGTACGTCCTCTGCCTGAACAGGCGAAGTGCAGAGAGATGGAGGATGGGGATGACGAGGAGTCCAGAGTACAGGGATTCCCTAGCGAGGGGACTTATTTAATTGTTTTAAAGGTTGGGAGCAATTTTTGGGGAGCACTATACTCAGGAGAATGATATATGGGGCCCACCATACACTGGAGCATTCCAAAGGTGGACATCAGACACAGGAGCAGCATTTACAGGGCCCATTATACACTGGAGCATTAGAAATGGGGCCCAATATATAAGGAGCATTGTTTGGACCCATAAGACAGTGGAGCTTCATCCATGGGAACCAACATATACTGTAGCATTATGTGGAGCTCATCATAAACTGTATGGAACATTATATGGGACCAATTATTCTGTATGGAGAAATATATGGGCCTTATTACTCTGTATAGCGCACTATGCGGTGGCCATAATACTGTATGGAGTAATATACTGTCCGTTTTTGGAGATATTGGAGAATTTAAAATGGATATCAGTCATGTGATGTAAGAAGTGAAGTATTTTTCATTGTACTATACCGCTATTTCTCTGCCGTATCAGAGGATCATGAATTGTGGCATGTGTTAAAAGAGCCCAGTGACACTCTTTGGCCCTGGGCCCACAAAAATCTGGAGCCATCTGGAGCCAGCCCTACCCCCCCTCACAACTTTAGCCAAATAACCCCCTGTTTTCAATGCCTAACTATTATTATAAAGAAAATTAAGGTTGACAAGCTTAAGTAATAAGAATTGATGTTTTTGGCATTAAAATGGGCACAGTATGTGTGTTTCCTGTCCTCCACTCACTACCAACTTTTCTTCCCCATTGACTTGCATTGGCTTTCGTGTTTCAGTCGGCCTTCGACTTTTCACGATAATCGGCCGACTGCGTTCGACCCGACTTTTGCGAAAGTCGGGTTTCATGAAACCCGACTCAACCCGAAAAAAGGCAAAGTCGCTCATCTCTACTTCTCACTAAACTAGAATATCATTAAAAAGTTCATTACAGTTCAATACATAAAGTGAAACTCATATATTATATAGAGTCATTACAGAGTGATCTTTTTCAAGTGTTTATTTCTGTTAATGATGATTATGGCTTACAGCCAATGAAAACCCAAAAGTCATTATATCAGTAAATTAGAACACTTTATAATATAACATCAGCTTCAAGAATGATTTTAAAATCTGAAATCTTGGCCTATTGAAATGTGTGTTGAGTAAATGCACTCAATACTTGGCCAGGCTCCTTTTGCATCAATTACTGCATCAATGCGGCATGGCATGAGGTGTTCTGGAAGCCCAGGTTGCTTTGATAGCAGAATTCAGCTTGTCTGCATTGTTAGGTCTGGTGTCTCTCATTTTTCTCTTGACAATACCCGTTAAGGTCAGGGGAGTTTGCTGGCCAATCAAGCACAGTGATACTGTTGTTTTTAAGCCAGGTATTGGTAATTTTGGCAGTGTGGACAGGTGCCAATTCCTGCTGGAGAATGATATTTCCAACTTCAAAAAGCGTGTCGGCAGAGGGAAGCATGAAGTGCTCTAAAATTTCCTGGTAGACCGTTGCGCTGAATTTGGTCTTGATTAAACACAGAGGACCTACACCAGCAGTTGACAGGGATCCCCAAATCATCATTGATTATGGAAACTTCACACTAGACCTCAAGCAGCTTGGATTGTGTGCCTCTCCACTCTTCCTCCAGACTCTGGGACCTTGATTTCCAAATGAAATGCAAAACTTCCTTTCATCTGAAAACAATGTAACAAGGTGGCATGGGGTGGTAGTCATGGGCGAGTCCACTAGGTCACAGTCAGTGAGCACTCCAGCCCCTTGCACATGAAAAGATAGATAAAGTCCCAGCCCTGTGGCACAGTTAGTTACCTCTGGCACACGGTTGCTCTCCATACTAGAACGGCGTCCTCTATATGATAGAAAATGCCCAAAAGTGACACCATTCTAAAAACTGCACCCCTCAAGGTGCTCAAAACCACATTCAAGAAGTTTATTAACCCTTCAGGTGCTTCACAGGAATTTTTTGAATGTTTAAAAAAATGAACATTTAACTTTTTTTTTTTTTTTTTAAATTACTTCAGGTTCAATTTTTTTATTTTACCAAGGGTAACAGGAGAAGTTGGACTGGAAAAGTTATTGTGCAATTTGTCCTGAGTATGCCAATACATGGCAGAGCTCGGAAGGGAAGGAGCGCCGTTTGACTTTTTCACTGCAAAATTGGCTGGAATTCAGATTGGACGCCATGCCACGTTTGGAGAGCTCCTGATGTGCCTAAACAGTGGAAACCCCCCACAAGTGACCCCATTTTGGAAACTATACCCCCCAAGAAACTTATCTAGATATGTGGTGAGCACTTTGAACCCCCAAGGGCTTCACAGAAGTCTATAATGTACAGCCGTACAATTAAAAAAATCATATTTTTTCCACAAAAATGATCTTTTCACCCCCAATTTTTATTTTCCCAAGAGTAACAGGACCCCAAAAGTTAATGTGCAATTTGTCCTGAGTACGTTGATACCCCATATATATTGGGGTAAACCACTATTTGGGCACATGGCAGAGCTCGGAAGGGAAGCAGCGCCATTTAACTTTTTTGGCTGGAATTGAGATCGGACGCTATGTCGCATTTGGAAAGCCCCTGATGTGCCAAAACAGTGGAAACCCCCCAATTCTAACTCCAACCCTAACTCTAGCCCTAACCCTAGCCCTAGCCCCAATGGAAAAATGGAAACAAATACATTTTTTTAATTTTATTATTTTTCCCTAACTAAGGGGGTGATAAAGGTGGGTTTGATTTACTATTTATGGAGGGTTTTTATGTTTGGCAGCTGTCATACGCTAAAAGACGCTTTTTATTGTAAAAATAGTTTATGCATCACCACATTTTGAGAGCTATAATTTTTCTGATATTTTGACCCACCGAGTCATGTGATGTCTTATTTTTTGCAGGACGAGTTGATGTTTTTATTGTTACCATTTTCGGGCACATGACATTTTTTGATCGCTTTTCATTCAGATTTTTGGGACGCAGAATTAACAAAAACCAGCGTTTCATGAATTTCTTTTGGGGGGTGCGTTTACACCGTTCCGCGTGCGGTAAAATTGATAAAGCAGGTTTTATTCTTCGTGTCAGTACGGTTACAGCGATACCTCATTTATGTCGTTTTTTATGTTTTGGCGCTTTTATGCAATGAAAACAATTTTATATAAAAAATAATTATTTTTGCATCGCTTTATTCTGCGAGCTATAACTTTTTTATTTTTTCGCTGATTATGCTGAGTGGCAGCTCGTTTTTTGCAGGACAAGATGACATTTTCAGCGGTACCATGGATATTTACATGTGTCTTTTTGATCGCGCGTTATTGCACTTTTTGTTCCGGAGTATTATAATAAATCATTATTTTTTGCTTCGTTTTTTATTTTTATTTTTTAAGGGGTTCGCTAAAGGGGTTAACTAATGGGACAGTTTTATAGGGTGGGTTATTACGGACGCAGCAATACCAAATATGTGTACTTTTATTGTTTTTGTTTTTTTATTTTCAAAAAATGAATTTATTAGGGAATATTTTTTATTTATTTTTTTAATTAATTTAGCGAAAATTATTTTTACACTTTTTTTTTTACTTTATCATAATGTCCCAGGGGGGACAGCACTGTCCTGTGACAGATCGCTGATCTGTCACATCACTGATCACTGTGACAGATCAGCGATCTGTCAAAGGCACTGCTGCAGGCTTCCTCATGCCTGCGCTCTGCGGGCAGTGAGGAAGCCAGCTCCCTGCAGGCCCCCGAAGGTCCCCATCGCCATATTGGATCTGGAGACCTGCAGGGAGGGAGGCCCCGCAGCAGCGCTGCACATCACGCTGCTGTGAGGGTCGCAGGGAAGCATGGAGGGAGCCTTGTCCCTGCCAACGCTTCCTTTAACCCCTGGTACACCGCGATCATGTTTGATCGTGGTGTGCCAGGGGTTAACGTGTCGGGGTGGTCCGTGACCGCCCCTGACACATTGTTCCAGGTGTCAGCTGTGATAATCAGCTGATACCCGGCCGCAATCAGCTGCGCTCCCCCCCGTGAGCACAGCTGATCGCATTAGACGTACTATTCCGTCCTTGGGACTTAGGTCCCAGGTCACATGGACGGAATAGTACGTCTAATGTAGGGAAGGGATTAAGTAGGAAGGATCCGTTGGTGTTGATGCACCTCTGGCTTCTGACATTCCAAACTGGTTTAGGATTGTGGAAATTTTAGAACTTTGGTTGAGAAGAAAACGTTCATCTTCCTCTCTCTGGATTTGGATTCCCAAATAATATTTCACATTTCCAAGGTCCTTAGTCTCAAAGTGCCGGTTGAGAATTTCACCTAGCTTTGCAATTTCTTTTTCATTGTGGTGGCTCACTAAGCTCCCATGTCTGGAATTGGTGAAGGGAATCCATCGCTTCATTTGCGGCATTTATCCACTTCTGCTTCTCGTGAACAGGCAGTTTTTGCTTCTCTTGCAATGACTGTGGCTCTGGTTCAGGAAGTGTTCTGACCATATAAGAAAGGCATCTAGCTTGGATACCTTTGTTTGGCCTTTCTGATCTCCTGACTGGAAGTTGACTTGGTTCTTCTGTGTCTTACTTGGTGGCTTCAGAGCTTATCCACACTTCAGTGTTTTCTTTTTTAGTGTCTGGGTTTGGTGATTGAGATTCTTGTTTTTTCTTATTAGGTTGAATAACTGGTGTAACTTCATGGAATTTTGAGCTATACAGAGTTTTCATCAATCACTACATCTCTGCTGATTGTTACTGTGTTGGTCTCTGGGTGCAGGATTCTGTATCCCTTTTGAGTTTCGCTATAGCCCACCAGGACTCCTTGCTTTGTGTGTGATTCCCTCTTGGAAAGTTTTTCTTTGGGAACACACAAGTGTTTTGCTTCCAATTAGCCTAAGGTGCTTCAGGTTAGGCTTCTCGCAGTTCCATAGTTCATATGGAGTTTTATTTGTGGCTTTACCTGGCACTCTGTTTTGAAGAAAGCAAGCTGTCATGATTGCTTCTCCCCAATACGTTGTAGGTATATTTGAATCAAACATACTTCTACTTTCACAGAGAGTATTGGTCTTTCTCTCTGCAATGCCATTTTGTTCTGGGTTGTATGGAATGGTAGTCTGGAACACGATTCCATCCTTTTTCAAAATGGTTTGCACCTTACCACTTGTATATTCGATTACATTATCTGCACGCAGGACTTATTGCGTTCTTACAAATTTGATAAACACTACAGCAAGATATTCTTCAAGTTTCTGTGGAACTTCATCCTTACTGTGAAGCAGGTAGGCAACTGTATATCTAGAGTAGTCATCAATAAATGTGATAAAATATTTCTCCTTGCTAGGTGTTTGAACACTCATTGGACCATATACATCTGTATGTATCAGATCCAAAATTGTGTCATAACTCTCTGGAAGGCCACTTAATAGAAGTGCAGCAATATGAAAATATTTAATTTCTTCTCCAATACCGCTGAGACACTCCACAATCTCTAGGGTGTTTCTTAATAGTCCTGCATATTCTGACCATCATTTAGCTTAGCTTAGACTGATACAGCTTTATCATGAGATAAAGCTTATTGCTGAGATTTGATCTTTCATGCACTTTCTGTAACTCATCCCATATCTCCTTTGCAGTTGCACACTTGCATATACAGTTGTAGCCAAAAGTATTGACACCCCTGCAATTCTGTCAGATAATACTCAGTTTCTTCCTGAAAATGTTTGCAAACACAAATTCTTTGGTATTGTTATCTTCATTTAATTTGTCTTAAATGAAAAAACACAAAAAGAATTGTCCTAAAGCCAAATTGGATATAATTCCACACCAAACATAAAAAAGAGGGTGGACAAAAGTATTGGCACTGTTCGAAAAATCATGTGATGCTTCTCTAATTTATGTAATTAACAGCACCTGTAACTTACCTGTGACACCTAACAGGTGTTGGCAATAACTAAATCACACTTGCAGCCAGTTGACATGGATTAAAGTTGACTCAACCTCTGTCCTGTGTGCTTGTGTGTACCACATTGAGCATGGAGAAAAGAAAGAAGACCAAAGAACTGTCTGAGGACTTGAGAAACCAAATTGTGAGGAAGCATGAGCAATCTCAAGGCTACACGTCCATCTCCAAAGACCTGAATGTTCCTGTGTCTACCGTGCGCAGTGTCATCAAGAAGTTTAAAGCCCATGGCACTGTGGCTAACCTCCCTAGATGTGGACAGAAAAGAAAAATTGACAAGAGATTTCAACGCAAGATTGTGCGGATGTTGGATAAAGAACCTCGACTAACATCCAAACAAGTTCAAGATGCCCTGCAGTCCGAGGGTACAACAGTGTCAACCCGTACTATCCGTCGGCATCTGAATGAAAAGGGACTGTATGGTAGGAGACCCAGGAAGACCCCACTTCTTACCCTGAGACATAAGAAAGCCAGGCTGGAGTTTGCCAAAACTTACCTGAAAAAGCCTAAAACGTTTTGGAAGAATGTTCTCTGGTCAGATGAGACAAAAGTAGAGCTTTTTGGGCAAAGGCATCAACATAGAGTTTACAGGAGAAAAAAAGAGGCATTCAAAGAAAAGAACACGGTCCCTACAGTCAAACATGGCGGAGGTTCCCTGATGTTTTGGGGTTGCTTTGCTGCCTCTGGCACTGGACTACTTGACCGTGTGCATGGCATTATGAAGTCAGAAGACTACCAACAAATTTTGCAGCATAATGTAGGGCCCAGTGTGAGAAAGCTGGGTCTCCCTCAGAGGTCATGTGTCTTCCAGCAGGACAATGACCCAAAACACACTTCAAAAAGCACTAGAAAATGGTTTGAGAGAAAGCACTGGAGACTTCTAAGGTGGCCAGCAATGAGTCCAGACCTGAATCCCATAGAACACCTGTGGAGAGATCTAAAAATGGCAGTTTGGAGAAGGCACCCTTCAAATATCAGGGACCTGGAGCAGTTTGCCAAAGAAGAATGGTCTAAAATTCCAGCAGAGCATTGTAAGAAACTCATTGATGGTTACCAGAAGCGGTTGATCTCAGTTAGTTTGGCTAAAGGTTGTGCAACCAAGTATTAGGCTGAGAGTGCCAATACTTTTGTCTGGCCCATTTTTGGAGTTTTGTGTGAAATGATCAATGTTTTGCTTTTTGCTTCATTCTCTTTTGTGTTTTTTCATTTAAGACAAATTAAATGAAGATAATAATACCAAAGAATTTGTGTTTGCAATCACTTTCAGGAAGAAACTGAGTATTATCTGACAGAATTGCAGGGGTGTCAATACTTTTGGCCACAACTGTATGCACAATCTGATTATCATCTACACTGAGGGAGATCATGCTTTGTGCCTTCTGATCCTTCTCTAGCCAATCATCTGGGAATTGATGATGCACTTGTTCCTGAGTATATTTCCATGTACCATGAGCAGCATCTTCACCTTGAATTTCCAGGACTGGTAGTTCTGGCTAGTGATGCTGGGCACTGAGAACTTGACAGGAATGCTGCTAGTGGACATCTTCTCTGTTGCTCTGTGCTGCTTTTGCTTTGGGCTTCTGCTGCTTTGTTACTCTGGGGTTCTGTGTCACTCTGGGCCCATAACTTGTTGGCAACGGATTATTCAGGATAGTCTCCAAGCAGGTGACAACAGAGCTTCTTTATTCAGGAACAAACAATACAACAATATATGATAAGCTTAACAGATCAGGAATAAATCTTTTGTGTGTCTCTATCTGTGCAGCATCTACAACATACTGCTTCTCTCATACACAGACACAGGAAAAACAGGAAATACAGTCACATGCTCTCCCTGTGTGAGCCTCTGGGACTTTTTTTAGTTCTAACTTTATGAACAGCTTACAAATCTAGCAACTAAACACTCAGACAGGAATGGAGTTGTTGCACCAAACATATTCCAACAAATATATAATAAATACGGTACATTTTAGCATTTGTAAGAACTTTATGGAGGGAAATTATAAACGTTTTGACAGATATCATTTTTGAATACCAAATGTTTATGATTAGTTAATAAAATTTTAAAACTTTTCAAGACCAATTTTTTTTATATAAACACTTTTCACTGTACTGTGCAACAGTTTTAGGCAGGTGTGGAAAAAATGCTGCAAAGTAAGAATGCTTTCAAAATAGAAGTGTGAATAGTTTATTTTTATCACTTAACAAAATGCAGAGTGAATGAACAAAAGGTAAAGCTAAATCAAATCAAATCAATATTTGTTGAGACCACTTTTTCTCTGCAAAACATCATTATTTCTCTGTTTGCACAAAATTAGGGATTTTATAGGATTATAGTAGAGAGTATGAGTGACTAATAATGGCAAGCTAGGGATAATGATCATTAATTTCATATTTAGGTTGAAACACAATCATTAACTGAAACAGAAATAGCTGTGTATGATGCTTAAAACTGTGTGTGGAACTGCCAAACTAAGCTACAAATGTGAGATTATGGAAACAGTTTCATGTCCAAGAGTGCACACAGCAACAAAACACATGTTTAGTTATGCTGCATCAGCAAGGTCTCTTCCAGGCAAATTTTTCATAGCATAATGGGGTTTTAAGATGTGCTGTTCAAGCTGTTTTAAAGAAGCGCCAAGAAATGGGCAACAAGAAGAACATAGACATGGTGACTTGCTGAGAAAACCTAATACGGCAGATGAAAGACACATGCTTACTTTCCTTACTATCCTTCAAAATCAGATGTCCAGGTCAAAACTGGTAGCAACCAGTGGGACCCAGCTACATCCATGTAGTGTTTGTAGAAGTCTGCCTTTAGTGTAAAAAGCCAAATGTTCGACATGAAAACAAGGCCAAAGTACTGAACTATGCATGGAAACATAGGAACTGGGGTGCAGAAAAATGTCAGCAGGTGGTTTCAATTGATGAATCAAAAATTGAAATATTTGGCTGTACCCGATGGCAGTTTTTTAGCCCAATTGCTGGAGATCAGTATAATAAGTGTCTACAGGCAATAGTGACAATAGTGAAGCATAGTAGAGGCTCCTTGCAAGTTAGGGGCTACACTTCAGCAAATGGAGTTGAAAATGTTGTCAGGGTAAATGGCGTTCTCAACACTGAAAAATACAGGCAGATAATTATTCATCATGCACTACCATCAGAGAGGTGTCTGATTGGCTCCAAATTTATTCAGCAGTAGAACAACGATTTTAAGAATGTCATCAAGAATTATTTTCAGTATAAAAAAGAACAAGAGTCTTGGAAGTTATTATATGACTCCCACAGAGCATCTGTGTGGGATTAAATGAAAAAACCGAAGGATTTGCACGAGCCTACATCCAGCAAAGATGTGTGGTTACTTCTCCAAGATGTTTGGATCACTCTTCAAGCTGAGCTCCTTCAAAAATTGTGTGCAAGTTTACCTAAAAGATTTGATGTTTTGATGCTATTTTGAAGGCAAAGGTTGGTCACACCAATCTTGTAGAACATGAACAGTGTAAAGTGCCACACAAAGTTCCATATATCCATGTTATAGAACCACTTTCCATACTTCAATATGTTTCTAGGAGATAACTCTCTAATGATAATTTTTTATTTTTACGGCTCTACATTATAAATTTCTGTGAAGCACTTGGGGGTTCAAAGTGCTCATCACACATCAAGATAAGTTACTTAAGGGGTCTACTTTCCAAAATGGTGTCACTTGGGGGGATTTCCACTGTATAGGGACATCAGGGGCTCTCAAAACGCAACATAGCGTCCGATCTCAATTCCAGTTAATTTTGCATTGAAAAGTCAAACAGTGCTCCTTCCCTTCTGAGCTCTGCTGTGCACCCAAACAGTGGTTTACCTGCATATATGGGGTATCAGCATACTCAAGACAAATTGTACAACAACTTTTGGGGTCCAATTTCTTCTGTTACCCTTGGGAAAATAAAACAAATTGGATCTGAATAATTTTTTGTGAAAAAAGTTAAATGTTCATTTTTTTAAAACATTCAACATATTCCTGTGAAGCACCTGAAGGGTTAATAAACTTTTTGAATGTGGTTTTGAGCACCTTAAGGGGTGCAGTTTTTAGAATGGTGTCACTTTTGGCATTTTCTATCATATAGACCCCTCAAAGTGGCTTCAAATGTAAGGTGGTCCCTAAAAACATGGTTTTATAAATTTTGTTGTAAAAATGAGAAATTGCTAGTCAACTTTTAACTTTTATAACTTCCTAACAAAAAAATTTGGCTCCAAAATTGTGCTGATGTAAAGTAGACATGTGGGAAATGTTATTTATTTACTATATTGTGTGACATATTTCTCTGTTTTAAGGGCATGGAAATTCAAAGTTGGAAAATTTTCAAAAATTTTTGCCAAATTTCCATTTTTTTCACAAATAAAAGCAATTCATATCAAAGAAATTTTACCACTATCATGAAGTACAATATGTCATGAGAAAGTAATGTCAGAATCACCGGGATCCATAGAAGCGTTCCAGAGTTATTACCTCATAAAGGGACAGTGGTCAGAAGTGTAAAAAATTGGCCTGGCCATTAACATTCAAACCACACTTGGGGGTTAAGGGGTTAATTCTGACTAGAGATTAGCGAATCTATTTGCAGGACCTTGGGAGACCTACAAACACATTACGTAGATACCAATAGTGAAGTACTGGCACAGCTGTATGACTTTAGAATGATGAGGCTGCAACACACCTGGGATTACTGGTGCCACTTCCAATAACACAAGTCCTGTGCATACCTATGGAAGAAAGCGGATTGGCACAAACCGTCCCGTGCAAAATAATCCTTTTATTGTGGCATCATTACACAACCAGCAGGCAGATAAAATGTTAGAACAGAAAAAAGACGACGATCGTTTCATGCTACATAGCGCTTCTACAGGACATCTACAAACAGCTTCCCACCTGAAGGAATTCCCAACACTTCGTCATCATTGCAGCGGGATACACGCACAACATTGTGCAGGGTCTACTAATCAGAAAAGGTGTTGGAAATTTCAGCAGATAGAAGTCACTTTTGCTGGTCTTCCATCTGGTAGCCACAGGTTACTGACGTGTCCTCGCTCATCTCAAATTTGTACCCAATTTTGTATAAATGCTATATTTGGAAAGTCGGATCTCCATAAGCACAAAAACAAAGCAGTTATGTAGCTTTTTCCTAACAGTGATGTGCTTTAAATGTCATTACAGCTGAATATGAAGAAGGTAAAAGTGCTAAAGTAAATAGAAGGAAACAATAAATACTATGTCAGAGTAGCTTTGAGCAAAAAAGTACAAATGGGTTTGCAGTTTGCAAACATAATAAAAACATTATGTGCTTTTTTAATGATTTTATTCTGTGATCTAAATAAACATTCCCACTTCCTAGCTGTAAGCCCTCATGCTTTGCTAATTTTATGGGTTAATCAGACTTGATTGAACACTTCTGTTTCTATTATAAGATGCTACTTTTCATTAGCAGGTTATTTCCAAATACACCAAATGTTTAGAAATATTATTTAATGTACAGACGCAGTGAGGTGACTTAACGCTAATTACCTAAAGGAAGAGCCGTAACAATTTGAGGTTTCACACTCACATCACGGAATGAGGAAAAACTTAGATGCTCCCTATTATTTCCTTAAGAAATGTTTCCTCTTTCACACAATCTGCTCCTCATTTTCATCTAGAGAAACTTGTGAGAGAGCGAATTTTCTGTGCAAAATGGGAAGGGGGAAAACAATGTCATTGTTTCGCACAGCAAGAATGACATTTTGAGCTTCATTTTTTTAATCAAAAACGAATTACGATGACTTGCTAATGGGCCACCCCAACATTGCTAATGATGACTAGGATTGCATGTTGATCTTGGATTGAAGCTTTTTCTGGGCAGCTCCCTTCTGACTTCCCCCTGCCCATATTACTCTGATGGACAGGTCTCTACATATACACAAGTAGGAAGAGACTTGTCAATCAAACTTAGCTCAACGTGGGGAAGCGAGGATGAGCTGTGGACCTACTACCCAAACAGTGTTAAACTGAGACACTTCAGAATCTTAGAACATAATTTAAAAGGATCAGAGCACTTGTGAAAAATCTCTTAGGGAATAATTAACTTTCTGATAAATGCCTTTTAAAAAGCAATTGTTCATAAACTTCCTATAAATTTACAGTCAAAACACTTATTGATTATTTCAGTATTTTATGTAGAACTATTCTTAAAATATTTTTTCTCAAATGTTAGTATTTACCGTAAATTCAATGCATTTTCCATTTTAAATCTTGATACTAAGGCTTTCCCGTTGTAACCATACACTAATTGCATTAAACAACTTTGTCCGTTAATGTCCTTTGTTTAGAAATTGAATCTATTTACTTGGCATCTCTTTTGGCAGTGATGGCGAGTTACAAATTGCTTTTAATGGCTAGGTGGCTAAAACAGTTTTACCTTGCCTAGCTGGCGCCTTGGCTTTCATTCTGACCAGGGCACCATCTGCAAGGAATTTGTTTCTTCCAGTTTGTCTGTGCTTTTTCCAGATACACCAGTTTCCTAACACAAAGTAAAAGTTTGTTGGCATATAATGTTCTACCCGAGACATTAGGAGTAAGTATAGTGTATGCATACTGTCCTAGTAGTAAATCACATGCATTCTTTAATGAGAAGATCAGATCTTGAGTTCACCTCCAACCAATAGTATACAGTTTTCTTACATTTTTCTGATGACATTTCATAATCTATAATAAAATATCATACAGTCAGATTACAATGTTGAATTTCATAATGGAGTCCCCTTCCTCCTCCGAACATGGATGTTGGCGTGTTCACTTACCCATCCAAGCTCCTGCGGCGTCTGTTTCCTCTCAGGACCTACCCCCTAGCATGCTGGTCTTAGGCTCCCTGCCTCTTAAATGGGCAGTGCATGCGCTTCTGTAATACATCCCCAACCAATAGCTGGAAAACAGCAACTTAACAACTTTCGTTATCACTGTGTATCCTGCTACCTAATTGTAAGGTCCCTGTACCTGCGCTCCCTGAACCTGTCCTGTCCACACCTGAACCTGTCTGTCCTGTCTGAAGTTGATTCTGTCCGTCCTGCTGTATCCCGTTCCTGAGACCGACCTGCTGCTACCCAGTCCTGAGCTTAATCCGCCTTGTCCGTCCATGTACTGCTAACCTCACCTGTCCAGTCTGATCCTGCACCTGTGATCCTGAACCCGAGTCCACCCTGTTTTCCTGGACCTAGCAGAGACATTATTGATCCAGAACCTACTCTACCTACCATCCATGTTGTCCTGTTCCTGATGTGGATCTGTTTAACCAGCTGAACATTCTCCTTTAACAAGTTTCTGGCTGTTCCTGCTGCCCTGCCTCCTTTGGGGTTCAGCTGCTGCGGCTCCAGGGTCTATCCTAGAGTAGCACCTGGTGTCCACCTGGGTTTAAGTCTAACCACACCATCAGGGGTTCTAGTGAAGAACCAGGTGGTTGTTTAGTCATGCCCCTCCAGACTCTCCACAGACCATGAAAAATGAGGATGAATGAACTCATGGAGATCAACATCCAACATTGCGGAGACACCATCACATGTTTCTCAACGCAATGATTCTAGAGCAAAGCCCCCATTCCTCATGGGAAATATATAAAAATATGCAAAACAAAAGCCGCGGCTTGTGTTTTGCACATTTTTACATATTTCCCATAAGGGATGGGGGCTTTGCTCTAGAATCACTGCATTGAGAAACATGTGATGGTGTCTCCGCAGTGTTGGATGTTGATCTCCATGAGTTCATTCATCCTCATTTTTCACAGTCTTCTATTAGACAGTGCTCCTACTGGCCAGTTTCCTACTCCACACTGATGAGGGGCAATACCTCGAAACAGCTGTCTGTGGATACCATGTTTTGGTATAGGTGGTTTCCTTCATTGGAGACTGCCCTTCCCTTGGTTGTTCCTTCCCGGGGAAAGACCTGGCTAGTCATTGTGTGGCGCCCCCAGGAGTATGGCCGCCACAGTGGCTTTGCCTTCCTCCAGGGGAGGGTAATGCCAGGCTTGAAGGCAATGATGGGTCTCTCTCGCAGTCAATCCATACATGCAACACAGTTCCACTCCAGGCCACCAGGGGGAACTCTAAACCAGGATTAAGGGGAGGGGTGCCCTCTGAGGGCCAAGAGGAAGGAGTGGTGAGATAGTCTGCGGAGGGTGAAGTGTGCAGACGTGTGGAAAGAAGCTGGAGGTTGAGCTAGGAAGGAGAGCTCCCTCAGCTGAGAGCGCACGAACTGGAGCCTGGTCTCCACGGCTGTACGGATACTAAAGGTCCTACAGCAGATACCAGAGGAGTAGGAGGCTGTAAATGCCCTACTCCCATCTAAATGTCTATTAGAATCACTGCACACATACACTTAAGGAGTATTTGCTTATTAGTGGAATTTGTTGAAAACAAGTGCTCTTATAGTGATTGCGGCAGAATGACGTTTCGGTCATTCAAGACCTTGATCACATAAGTCGCCTTGAACAATGTAGTGGTTCATGAAGGATGTGGTCCTTATGATCAAAATAGGAACAGCGAGTATGCCGTAGTAGTTCTGAACTAAGGGCTGTCCTGAATTAGGTAATGGTCACTTATGCCTTTAGGTTAGCCAGGGTCAGAGCGGTCGCTCTATGTGGGGTGGTGGCGAGACGGTGGAGTGTGTTAACACTCAGTTGTAGCAAGGAGGAGTGACGGCGACACTCCACCGTCTCGCCACCACCCCACATAGAGCGACCGCTCTGACCCTGGCTAACCTAAAGGCATAAGTGACCATTACCTAATTCAGGACAGCCCTTAGTTCAGAACTACTACGGGCATACTCGCTGTTCCTATTTTGATCATAAGGACCACATCCTTCATGAACCACTACATTGTTCAAGGCGACTTATGTGATCAAGGTCTTGAATGATCGAAACGTCATTCTGTCGCAATCACTATAAGAGCACTTGTTTTCAATAAATTCCACTAATAAGCAAATACTCCTTAAGTGTATGTGTGCAGTGATTCTAATAGACATTTATGTGGGACTCACGAGCCTCCTTCACTAGCACCATACCCCCGTACCTATCGTGTGCTAGCCATTGAATCTCATACTACTCCCATCTAAGACTTGAGGCACAACAGCAGCTTGGATAGAGAGCCAGGACTAGAGAAAGGAGTCCCCGAGAGAGGCTACAGCTGTCTGCTGTGCAAGTGAGGTTCTTGGGAACATCTGACAGGAGGAACTTCAGAGTAACTAAGTACTGGAGTGCTTCACACCACAAGGCGCTAGGAAGGAGACTGCACAGCCCGTCTGTGAGAGAGAATCCCTGAGTTGCTTCCAGGCTAGCCTGCTCCGTTACCATCTGTAATCAGGGCCCTGGACTGCAGTTATCAAGTAAAGGTACAGAAATTGCATCCCGCTGTGTCTTGTCTGCTTTCTACCCTTACGGCACTGCTACATCACCGTGCCATCCACCTCTACTCTGCCCTGGGACCCTGCCTGTGGAGGGCTATACCATCCAGCGGAGTTGCCTGCAGCGTCGGCTTAACATCTCCCTTGCCGAACACCACAGGTGGCATCACAAACTATTCCATTACACCATTACATTTCCCCATTAGTTGGGCGCCCAGGGCCATGGACCGGGTCACTGCTGCTGTGACACATCCCACTGACACCGGCCCGGTTCCGAGTAACCCACAGCCCTGGGAGGGCGACCCAATTGCTTGCGTTGAGAAACATCTGATGGTGTCTCCGCGGCTTGTGTTTTGCATATTTTTACACATTTCCCATAAGGGATGGGGGCTTTGCTCTATAATCACTGCGTTGAGAAACATGTGATGGTGTCCCTGCAGTGTTGGATGTTGATCTCCATGAGTTCATTCATTCTCATTTTTCACAATCTTCTACTAGACATTGCTCCTACTGGCCAGTTTCCTACTCCACATTGATGAGGGGCAATACCCCGAAACAGCTGTTTGTGGATGGATACCATGTTTTGGTATAGGTAGTTTCCTTCATTGGAGACTGCCCTTCCCGTGGTTGTTCCTTCCCGGGGAAAGACCTGGCTAGTCATTGCTTGCGTTGAGAAACATGTGATGGTGTCTCCGCGGCTTGTGTTTTGCATATTTTTACATATTTCCCATAAGGGATGGGGGCTTTGCTCTAGAATCACTGTGTTGAGAAACATGTGATGGTGTTTCCGCAGTGTTGGATGTTGATCTCCATGAGTTCATTCATCCTCATTTTTCTCAGTCTTCTACTAGACATTGCTCCTACTGGCCAGTTTCCTACTCCACACTGATGAGGGGCAATACCCTGAAACAGCTGTGTGTGGATGGATACCATGTTTTGGCATAGGTGGTTTCCTTCATTGGAGACTGCTATTCCCGTGGTAGTTCCTTCCTGGGGAAAGACCTGGCTAGTCATTGCTTGCATTGAGAAACATGTGATGGTGTCTCCCCAGACCATGGCACAGTGGTTCCACCACCACATGCATAACACTCACTATACCAATGCACTACAGGATGTAGCAGTGCCCATGATAAGGGCAGGGGCAGCACAGGAGCAAAATACTGATAAAACAACCACTTAAACACCTAACAATTCATGGAGGGGTGGTTGCCATGTATTATGAATGCACGCATGTGAGGCTTATATGGGGCATCAGTCACACAGGTACATGTAATGCCCACTGTCTGGATTATATCTTATCTCATGCATTATTTAGTGTTCACTGGGTAATTTGGGGTGTCTGTTCTTGTAGGGTGCTGTGACCTATTGTTGGTAAGTAACGCTGCTTATTGTCAGTGCTGTATTAATTATGGCCATTCCATAAATAAAATGCCTGTGAATCAGTGCATCAATATAGGAGCAAGAACAGTTATTAAGTGTCAACTGACTAAAGTGTATATAAGCATAGGCAGTCCACTGTAGCAATCTAGCATTAATACTTCTACTGTACTACTCTACATATGTGTCAGAATTAACTGTTCTTTAGACATGAAGAAATTATGTCTCCATGCTATTATTACTGCAGACTGCATGCTCTGTACTCCTGTCCTCTACATATTGATATACAGTTTCAAGCTATTTCTGACTTCTATATCTAAAGACTTCATCTATATTAGCTGTTTGCAATTTTTATTTTTCCCATCTTTTCTTTTTGGGGGATGACATTATGGATTCATAAATCTCTTTAGAGTTTTGATCTCAAATTCCAACAATGGTTAATCTTGCACACATTAGTGTTATAGCTTAAATAACCACTATATTTGTGTCTGCCTAAATTCCCCCTTCGCTCACCATACTATTTCCTCACTCATCATTCCATTCTGTGTCCGCATACATTCCCACCTCGCTGCTCACACTGTCTCCGCACTCATTCCCTCACTCACCATATTGTGTCTGCACCCATCTCCTTCCTTGTTCCCAATACTGTGTCCTCATACATTCTCCCCTTTGCTCCACATACTGTGTCTGCACCCATCCTCCCCATTCTGTGTCCACATTCATCCCCATTCACTCCTCATACTGTGTCCACACCCATCCCTCATTCACCATATCGTGCCATATTGTGCCTGCAACCATCCACTCACTTGCTTTCCATACTGTCTGCATATATTTCCCTAAACTGTGTCCACACCCATAATCCCCATTGTGTCCACATACACTTCCACCTCACTTCTCATAGTGTGTCCACACCCATCCCCATTGTACTATTTCCTCATGCATGCACCCCCATCTTCAGTTTCATTGTGGTGGTTGTTTTATTTATTTATGTGTGTATCTCATGTGTAAATATGTTAGGGACGGCAGAACGCACTAAACAATAAATAAGTGCGTTCGCCGCCCGTGGTCCACCGTGCAGAAGGTGTTACACTGCTGCTAGTAAATGGCGGACACTCAATATGGCGGTATATCGCACGCGGGTTGCACGTCACCAGGTGTGCGCTGGGCATACTCTGTTGATTCACAGAGGCGCAAAAGCAGTAAACTTAAATACCGAGCCTGTTGGACTCACAGGTCTCAGCGGAATGCACGCACGGTATATGGTCACAGGACTATGGCCCAAGACACAGGGTCAGTGTCCGTCTAGACCTACCGTGCGTGCGGCGTCGCTACCGCGAACGCCGACAAGTGCTGCTGACTGCAGCGTGGCGACTGACACAGCCGCTATACGACAATGCCCAGGAGGGGGCGCACTGTCGGACGCTAGTTCTGTGGAGATATGCACTGTGGCCTGTAGCGTGCCACTGACTGGCGCTGACTCTATGACTAAGTCCCTATCCACACACGTAATATCAGAAGGAGGGGAATCTTAATGAGTCATTCGCAGGTTGATGCATCCGTCATCATTCACACAGGTAGCAACTACAGCCTATACTCGCGCATGGCCGAGTGGCCATGCAAACCTTTTCTAGCCGGGACCTTCTGGAAGCTTCCAGATCCCTGAGCTGGACCAATCAGATCTGGAGAAGGACCTGTGCATGTGACTCCTGATCTCCAAAGGGAGTTCGTCTCGTGAGCATGCTCAGTGGAGCGATGGAAGGACTTAGCCGCTGGAATGGCTTGCTGCTGAGCAGCCTGCATTGCTATTGCTGGCCCAGAGATGGCAGCAGCAACCAGACCCACGGAGCTGGTCTGAGCAAAGCATTGGGAACGATGGGGCTGCTGAGCAAGCTCCTCTGGGGTCGATGAAGAATGGGAGACTGCAGAATGTGAGGCTCTGGATTCCTGCTGTGCAGCTGCAGGAACCTGATGCCTAACAAAATATATATATTACCCATAGACTGAAGATGTGTTTTACAAAGTTTTTTAATAAACTAGCCATCTTCTCCTTCCTCTTGTTTACTATCCATGTTAGAACTAAAGTAGTATCGTATGACAGAAAGATAACAGGGAATATATACTGACGACAAACCGATCTACCTGTCTTTCTTTAGCAATGACTAAATTACAGGCTGCCGTATCTTCATTGAGTAGTAGTCACTCTCTTCTCATAAAAATGTCAACATATTTAATTCCTTGACATTATCAGTCTGTGCATTTTTCTGAGACATGCAAGTTAATGAGCCTGGTATCTTCTCTGTGTTCATCAGCATTTGAGTTCAGCATTTACCTGTAAAAATTGAAAAAAGCTACTACTGTTTCAATACAAACTCTCATTACAAGCTTCTTTTCTGTAGACTGTATGAAAAGAGCTTTCGAATCATGCCACAAGAATCAAAATTTCTACAAAATTATCATTTCTAATAGAAAGTTTTTCGGAAGAAGAGGAACTTTCACATTGAAGATGATGGGCATCAAGAGCACCCAATGGAAGGAGATACACTTGTAAGATCCAAAATGAGGAAAAGTCAGCACTCCGCTCTCCTTGAATAAATAATTTATTGCAGATCGATGTGCAAAGATAACATTAAAAATAAGTATCAAAACATCTGACACGTCACACAAATACTGGGAGAACATACAAACTCTTTGGAGATGTGGTTCTTGGTAGGATTTAAATACAGGACTCTAGCACTGTAAGCTTCAGAGGTAACCACTGAGCCACCATTCTGTCCATACATAATAGTGTCATCTAGCAAGCTACGGTATTATGTCTCATTAAAAAAAGACATACACTACAGGGAAGCAGGTCCAACAGAATCCAAAGTTTCATTTTTTGAGCTCTGAATGCATATTCCAAGGAAAATACAATCTTCGAGTATTCACATTAACCTTCCAATAGAATGCTCAGCCTAGACCATTAACTTAAAGTGAAAGTGCACCAAGAAGGGATCTACTGTAATGGTTTGCTAAGGGCAGCTCTCGTACTTGTTTTTCTACTTTAGCTTTTATGAATGGAACTCAATATCATTAATAATGTATAAAAGTAAGACTGTTATTTCACTGTTTATTTCATAAACAGCCATGACTAAGGTGATACATGGAAAGCAGAAAAGGTGAAAGTTACTTTTTCAGCATTTTTTTTTATATGTGATAGCTTTCAGACAGATGTCAGCAGAATTATTCAGCAACTTCCATCTCAAATTTTCCATCTCTTAAAGCAATATAGTTTTATTACAATATGAAATATTATATGTCTCATGTTCTCTCAAGATCACTCGATGAGGTAGAATACTTAGGCCACATGCACACATCGAGTATTTGGTGACTTTTTTACCTCAGTATTTATGAGCCAAAACCAGGAGTGGGTGATAAATACAGAAGTGGTGACATGTTTCTATTATACTTTTCCTCTGATTATTACGGGCTTGGTGTTGGAGTACAAATACTAAGTAAAAAAAAAAATCACCAAATACTCAACATATGCAGGTGGCCTTAGAGTTGTCTGTTTCATTGTGTACTCCAATTCAAATTTGACGAGATAAGTTGTGCTTTAGCTTGGACTTGGCAAGCATTGAAAGCTAAAATATTGTTGTGTCATGCCATTTAGGGTATGTTTCTGTATGAAAAACGCAGGCTATGACCAAAGTACCAAGCATAAAAAAAGAACATTTTGGTGTACTTTATTGTTTTGTGTTTTTTTTTCATCTAAGCCATTATGATCTAAATGCGTGAAAACCGCATAAAAATGCTGAAAGTAGTGACAAGCTACATTTTAAAAATAAACTCAAGGAAAAAAGTTTGCAGAATTGGGTGAATTTTTTTGAATGGAAATGAACTTACCTTGAATTTTACAAAAATCCATAATCTCCTGAATACAGATTTTTTTTGTAGTAAGCCCAGTGCAAATTTAGGAAAATGGCAGCCACTTGAAGCCATCATGTTGCTGAACTGTAAAAGATCAGCAAAAGTTTAAAAAGAAAACAAAAAAAAATACTCATCTTACCGCTCTCGTGTCCCAACACCCCTCCTGCCTCTGATGTCCACTGCCTGCTGGCCGGTCCTCTGGGTCTTTTCTTTCTACACTCATGCCCTGTGATTCAGAGTTCCGTTCTAGAGTGAAAACATCGAGCCTTGGAGGTCACAGCGAGCCACAACGTTGTGGGGTCATGACATGCCATAAGCTCCAAGGCATGGTTGCGGCTGTTTTAGTGTGAAGACACAGTCATGACTATGGAAAGAAGAGGCCTTGGGACTGGTGAGCAATGGGCATTGGATACAGCAGGGGTGCCAGGACAGATGAGAGGTGAGGTATTACAATGGATATAAAAAGTCTAGACAATCCATTTAAAATGTCAGTTTTTTTCATGTAAAACAATAATTCTAAGACAAATCATTTAAGAACTTTTTCCACCCTTAATGTCACTCACAATTTGTATAATTCAATTGAAAAACAAATTGAAATCTTTTCAGTTGGAAAAAGAGAAAGAAAAAAAGAACTAAAATAATGTGGTAGCACAAATATGCACACCCATAAAATAATACTATGTATAAGTACCCTTTGAATTCAGTCTATTTGAGTAGGAGTAAATCAACATTGCACATCTAGAATTGTTAGTCATGGTTCACTCTGTTTTGCAATAGCACTCAAAATCTGTCAGACTGTGAGGGCATTTCCTGTGTACAGCCCTCTTCAAGTCACCCACAGATTTTCAACTAGATTCAGGTCTGGGCTCTGGCTGGGCAATTCCAAAACTTTTACCTGCTTATAGCTAAGCCATTCTTTTGTTGATTTGAAGGTATGCTTAGGGACGTTGTGCTAAAAGGTGAACTTCCTCTTCATCTTTAGCTTTTTAGCAGAAGCCTGATGTTTGTAAAATTGTCTAATATTTAGAACTGTTCACATTTTCCTCCATCTTGACTAAAACCCCCAGTTCCAGCTGCGGAAAACAAGCCCTAAAGCATAATGTTGCCACCACCCTGCCTCATTGTGTGTATTGTGTTCTTTTGGAATTATGACCAAAACGTTCAACTTTGGTGTCATCAGACACAACACTAGGTATTCTAGTAGGATTATCCCGGCATTTACCTACTTGCATTTTACAGTAATAGCCATGTTCCATAAACCGCTTACAACACAGGAAAGGGATCTCAATGCTGATAGTGAATTAGTCAGCATAAGGGCACAAAAATCTTTCCAAGGCTTTAGATATACCATGGAACACTGTAAAAATGGTTATCAAGAAAAAATTAAATTAATTAAAGCCAATTCTTGATAACCATTTTTACAGTGTTCCATGGTATATCTAAAGCCTTGGAAATATTTTTGTGCCCTTTTGCTGACTAATTCACTATCAGCATTGAGATCCCTTTCCTGTGTTGTAAGCGGTTTATGGAACATGGCTATTGCTGTAAAATGCAAGTAGGTAAATGTCGGGATAATCCTACTAGAATACCTAAACTTTATATGAGTTAATCAAAATCACTTTAAATGATGGCAGGGGTGTACTGATTACTATTTAACATGACTTTAAATGTAATTGGTTAATTTTAACAACCACATCCTTAATTATAAGAGGGTGTTCACAATCATACAAATACATTGTTTTAAGTTTGTTATTTTATTTTTATACTTCCCTTCAAAATGAATTCAGTTTGTTTCTCAATAAATTTATACAGATTATGGTAACATTAAAGTGGAAACAGTTCTGAAATTATTCTGCTTGGTATGATATTTTTACATGACACCTGGCATTTTAATGCAAGTGTGTGCACTTTTTATATCCAATGTAATTTTTTTTGTTTGTTTTGTTCTTTTACATGTTACATTTATGATCTGTTGCATTTATTAAGCTCTGAGAGACCTCAGAGCATAAGGCTGTGTGCCAACGTTGCGTTTTTTAAGCAATTCCACCACATTTTTGCAGCTGCGGAAAGGCTTAAAAAAAAACGCATTCCCATGCAATCCTATGGGATTCTGCAGTTGCTGTGCCAATGCTGCGGATTTTTCCACTGCGGAATCGCATAGCGGGAAAATCCACAGCATGTCCATTAACCCCTTTCTGCCATATGATGTACTATCCCATCCATTTGCCCTGGGACTTAATTCCCAAGGACGGGATAGTACGTCATAGCGATTAGCGGCACTCACGGGGTAAGCGCCACTGATCGCGGCCGGGTGTCAGCTGATTGTCACAGCTGACACCCGGCACTATGTGTCAGAGGCAGTCATGGACCACCCCCGGGACAGTAACCCCTGGCACACTGTGATCAAACGCAATTGCAGTGTACCGGGGGTTTAGGGAAGCATCGGCAGGGAGGGGGCTCCCTCCGTGCTTCCCTGAGCCTCCTGGAGCAGCGCGATGTGCTGCGCTGCTCTGGGGGCCTCCGTCCCTGCAGGTCTCCGGATCCAATATGGCGGCCGCGACCTTCGGGGGTCTGCAGAGAGCCGGCTTCCTCAGTTCCTGCAAAGCGCAGGCAAGAGGAAGCCTTCTGCACTGCCTGTGTGAGATCGCTGATCTGTCACAGCGATCTTTGATGTGTCAGATCAGCGATCTCACACATGACAGTGATGTCCCCCCTGGGACAGTATAATAAAGTTAAAAAAGTGTAAAAATAATTTATAAAAAAAAAAATCGCTAAATAAATTAAAGAAAAAAAATATTCCCTAATAAATTCATTTTTTGGAAAAAACAAAATAAAAGTACACATATTTAGTATTACCACGTCCGTACCGACTCGCCCTATAAAACTGTCCCATTAGTTAACCCATTTAGCGAACCCCTTAAAAAATAAAAATAAAAAACAAAGCAAAAAACAATGCTTTATTATTATACCGCCGAACAAATAGTGCAATAACGCGCGATCAAAAAGACGGATATAAATAACCATGGTACCGCTGAAAACGTCATCTTGTCCCACAAAAAATGAGCCACCAAACAGCATCATTAATGAAAAAATAAAATACAGCGATGCAAAAATAATTATTTTTTATATAAAATTGTTTTCATTGCATAAAAGCGCTAAAACATAAATGAGGTATCACTGTAATCGTACTGACCCGAAAAATAAAACCGCCTTATCAATTTTACCGCACACGGAACAGTGTAAGTGCACCCTCCAAAAGAAATTCTTGAAATGCTGGTTTTTGTTCATTCTGCGTCCCAAAAATCGGAATAAAAAGTGATCAAAAAATGTCACGTGCCCGAAAATGGTACCAATAAAAATGTCAACTCGTCCCGCAAAAAATAAGACCTTACATGACTCGGTGGGTCAAAATATGGAAAAGTTATAGCTCTCAAAATGTGGTGATGCAAAAACTATTTTTACAATAAAAAGCTTTTTTTTAGCGTATGACAGCAGCCAAACACAAAAACACGCTATAAATAGTAAATCAAACCCCCCTTTACTACCCCCTTAGTTAGGGAAAAATAATAAAATTAAAAAAAAGTATTTATTTCCATTTTCCCATTAGGGTTAGGGGTAGGGTTAGGGTTAGAGCTAGGTTTAGGGGTAGGGGTGTGTTGGAGTTAGAACTGGGGGGTTTCCACTGTTTGGGTGCATCAATTCCAGCCAATTCTGCGTTGAAAAAGTCAAATAGTGCTCCTTCCCTTCCAAGCTCTGCCATGCGCCCAAACAGTGTTTTACCCCCATATATAGGGTATCAGCCTACTCAGGACAAATTGCAAGACAACTTTTGTGGTCCAAATTCTCCTGCTAAGAAAATAAAAAATTGGGGGGGGCAAAAATAACATTTTTGTGGAAAAAAAATATGATTTTTTTATTTTCTCGCCCGGGCGTTATAAACTCCTGTGAAGCACTTGGGGGTTCAAAGTGCTCACCACACATCTAGATAAGTTCCATGGGGGGTCTAGTTTCCAAAATGGGGTCACTTGTGGGGAGTTTCAACAGTTTAGGCACATCAGAGGCTTTCCAAACGTGACATGACACCCGCAGACCATTCCATCAAAGTCTGCATTCCAAAACGTCACTACTTCCCTTCCGAGCCCCGACGTGTCCCAATACAGTAGTTTTCTCCCACATACAGTTGTGGCCAAAAGTATTGACACCCCTGCAATTCTGTCAGATAATACTCAGTTTCTTCCTGAAAATAATTGCAAACACAAATTCTTTGGTATTATTATCTTCATTTAATTTGTCTTAAATGAAAAAACACAAAATGAATTGTCCTAAAGCCAAATTGGATATAATTCCACACCAAACATAAAAAAGAGAGTGGACAAAAGTATTGGCACTGTTGGAAAAATCATGTGATGCTTCTCTAATTTGTGTAATTAACAGCACCTGTAACTTACCTGTGGCACCTAACAGGTGTTGGCAATAACTAAATCACACTTGCAGCCAGTTGACATGGATTAAAGTTGACTCAACCTCTGTCCTGTGTCCTTGTGTGTACCACATTGAGCATGGAGAAAAGAAAGAAGACCAAAGAACTGTCTGAGGACTTGAGAAACCAACTTGTAAGGAAGCATGAGCAATCTCAAGGTTACAAGTCCATCTCCAAAGACCTGAATGTTCCTGTGTCTACCGTGCGCAGTGTCATCAAGAAGTTTAAAGCCCATGGCACTGTGGCTAACCTCCCTAGATGTGGACGGAAAAGAAAAATTGACTAGAGATTTCAACGCAAGATTGTGCGGATGTTGGATAAAGAACCTCGACTAACATCCAAACAAGTTCAAGATGCCCTGCAGTCCGAGGGTACAACAGTGTCAACCCGTACTATCTGTCGGCATCTGAATGAAAAGGGACTGTATGGTAGGAGACCCAGGAAGACCCCACTTCTTACCCCGAGACAATAAAAAAGCCAGGCTGGAGTTTGCCAAAACTTACCCGAAAAAGCCTAAAACGTTTTGGAAGAATGTTCTCTGGTCAGATAAGACAAAAGTAGAGCTTTTTGGGCAAAGGCATCAACATAGAGTTTACAGGAGAAAAAAAGAGGCAAAGAAAAAACCGCGGTCCCTACAGTCAAACATTGCGCAGGTTCCCTGATGTTTTGGGGTTGCTTTGCTGCCTCTGGCACTGGACTGCTTGACCGTGTGCATGGCATTATGAAGTCTGAAGACTACCAACAAATTTTGCAGCATAATGCAGGGCCCAGTGTGAGAAAGCTGGGTCTCCCTCAGAGGTCATGGGACTTCCAGCAGGACAATGACTCAAAACACACTTCAAAAAGCACTAGAAAATGGTTTGAGAGAAAGCACTGGAGACTTCTAAGGCGGCCAGCAATGAGTCCAGACCTGAATCCCATAGAACACCTGTGGTGAGATCTAAAAATGGCAGTTTGGAGAAGGCACCCTTCAAATATCAGGGACCTGGAGCAGTTTGCCAAAGAAGAATGGTCTAAAATTCCAGCAGAGCATTGTAAGAAACTCATTGATGGTTACCAGAAGCGGTTGGTCTTAGTTATTTTGGCTAAAGGTTGTGCAACCAAGTATTAGGCTGAGAGTGCCAATACATTTGTCTGGCCCATTTTTGGAGTTTTGTGTGAAATGATCAATGTTTTGCTTTTTGCTTCATTCTCTTTTGTGTTTTTTCATTTAAGACAAATTAAATGAAGATAATAATACCAAAGAATTTGTGTTTGCAATCATTTTCAGGAAGAAACTGAGTATTATCTGACAGAATTGCAGGGGTGTCAATACTTTTGGCCACAACTGTATGGGGTATCAGCGTACTCAGGACAAATTGGACAATAACAATTGTGGTCCATTTTCTCCTGTTACCCTTGGGAAAATAATAAAATTGGGGACAAAAAGATAATGTTTTTGGAAAAAAATATGATTTTTTTTATTTTCACACCCAGGCGTTATAAACTTCTGTGAAGCCCTTGGGGGTTCAAAGTGCTCACCACACATCTAGATAAGTTCCTTTGGGGGTCTAGTTTACAAAATGGTGTCATTTGTGGGGGGATTTCCACTGTTTTGGTACATCAAGGGCTTTCCAAACGCAACA
The DNA here is from genome assembly GCF_039654945.1 of Dendrobates tinctorius. Taxonomy (NCBI): domain Eukaryota; kingdom Metazoa; phylum Chordata; class Amphibia; order Anura; family Dendrobatidae; genus Dendrobates; species Dendrobates tinctorius. The sequence goes on from NW_027361833.1 coordinate 4,731,115, forward strand.
TGGTGTCCGATCTCAATTCCAGCCAAAAAAGTCAAATGGCACTGCTTCCCTTCCAAGCTCTGCCATGCGCCCAAATAGTCATTTACACCCACATATGGGGTATCAGAATACGCAGGACAAATTGCACAATAACAATTAGGGTCCTGTTACCCTTGGGAAAATAAAAATTGGGGGTGAAAAGATCATTTTTGTGGAAAAAATATGATTTTTTAATTGTACAGCGGTACGTTATAAACTTCTGTGAAGCCCTTGTGGGTTCAAAGTTCTCACCACATATCTAGATAAGTTTCTTGGAGGGTCTAGTTTCCAAAAGGGGGTCACCTATGGGGGTTTCCACTGTTTAGGTACATCAGGGGCTCTCCAAACGTGACATGGCGTCCGATCTGAACTCCAGCCAATTTTGCATTGAAAAATTCATACGGCGCTCCTTCCCTTCTGAGCTCTGCCATGCACTGAAACAGTGGTTCCCTCCACATATCAGGTATCAGCGTACTCAGGACAAATTGCACAATAACTTTTGCAGTCCAATTTCTCCTGTTACTCTTGGTAAATTAAAAAAAATTGGACCTGAAGAAATTTTTTGTGAAAAAAGTTAACTGTTCATTTTTTTTTTAAACATTCAAAAAATTCCTGTGAAGCACCTGAAGGGTTAATAAACTTCTTGAATATGGTTTTGAGCACCATGAGGGGTGCAGTTTTTAGAAAGGTGTCACTTTTGGGTATTTTCTATCAAAAAGACCCCTCAAAGTGACTTCAAATGTGATGTGGTCCGTAAAAATAAAATGGTGTTGCAGAAATGAGAAATCGCTGGTCAACTTTTAACCCTTATAACTTCCTAACAAAAAAATTTTTGGTTCCAAAATTGTGCTGATGTAATGTAAACATATGTGAAATGATACTTATTAAGCTTTTTGTGTGCCATATCTCTGTGATTTAAGGGCATAAAAATTCAAAGTTGGAAAATTGCGAAATTTTCAAAATTTTCGCCAAATTTCCATTTTTTTCACAAATAAACGCAAGTTATTTGAATTAAATTTTACCACTAGCATGAAATACAATATGTCACGAGAAAACAATGTCAGAATCACTGGGATCTATGGAAGCATTTCAGAGTTATTACCTCATAAAGGGACAGTGGTCAGAATTGTAAAAATTGGCCCAGTCATGAACGTGCAAACCACCCTTGGGGGTTAAGGGGTTAATTCTGCAGAATCGTGGTGATTCCGCCACCTTAGGTTTGCATTGAAAAGTTCACTTTACGCATGTGGCTATGCCCACTATGCAGGGCCGTATTTGCCATTAGGCACTCGTGGGCACATGCCTAGGGCGGGACTCTGTGGGGGGCGGCACCTGAGCAAGGTTTTTGCTTTTTTTAAGTACGGGGTCGACCCTCCCCCTCGTTCCCCTCCCCCATCATACTCACCTCCTCCAGCGATGCCTGCTGCAGCTCCGATGGTCCTGCGCCGATATCTGTTCTTCCCTTGTTAGTGCACGGTCACACGTGGTACCGCTCATTAAGATCATGAATATGGATGCCATTCCACTCTCATAGGCGTGTGCTCCCATATTCATGACCTTAATGAGCGGTACCACGTGACCGCGTGCTCACACACACACAAACAGTAAAAACTAGGCTGGACGTGAGACATACACATGCAGCAGCAGCATGGAACAGACCAAACCACGATACAGGTGAGCCAGATGGAGAATGAGCGGCGGGGGGGAAAATGAGCCGGGTGGAGAATGGGGGCCAGGGGGAAGAGAGGCGGAGGGAGATTGAGCCAAGTATGAGAATGGAGGCGAGGGGAATGAGCGCCGGGGGGAAATGAGCTGGGTGGAGAATGGGGGCCAGGGGGATGAGCGCCGGGGGAATGAGCGCCTGGGGGGAGTGGAGAATGAGCGCCTGGGGAGCGATGAGCGCCGGGGGGTGGAGAATGAGCGCTGGGGGGAAGGAGCGCCAGGGTGGAGAATGAGCGCCGGGGTGGAGAATGAGGGCCAGGGTGGAGAATGAGTGCCGGGAGGGGGAATGAGCACCGGGAGGGAATGAGCCGGGTGGAGAATAAGCAGAGCCTGCACTGGGGAGATGGCTGCACTGGGGAAATGGGTGCACTAGGGAGATGGGTGCACTGAGGAGATGGGTGCACTGAGGAGATGGCTGCACATTCACTGTCAAAATGTTTTTTCTAATATCTAATCTATATCTTCTCCATTTCAGTTTCATTCCATTGCTTCTCATGTTTCCATGTTTAAATGAGAAGAATAATGATCCCGCTACACTATGACATCCCTTCAGATATTTGTAGATAACTATTAAGTTTCCTTTTAGCCTTCTTTCTTGCAAGCTAAACATTCCCAGATCCTTTAATCATTCCTCGTAGGACATACTTTGTAGTCCGCTTACCATTCTTGGTAGTTTTCCTCTGAACCTGCTCCAGTTTTTCAATGTTTTTTTTAAAACATGGTTCCCAGAACTGGACAAAGTATTCCAGATGACGCCTGACCAAGGAGGAGTAGAGGGGGATAATTACTTCACGTGATCTAGACTCAATGCTTCTCTTACTACATCCTATAACTTTGTTTGCCTTTTTTGCTGCTGCATCACACTGTTGACACCTGTGCAGTCTGTGATCTATTAGTATACCCAAGTCTTTTTCACATGTCCTGTTGCTTAGTTCTATTCCTCCCATTCTATAGATGTAATTTTGGTTTTTCTTGCCCAGACATAGAATCTTGGATTTCTCCATATTAAATACCAATTTATTAGTGGCTACCAATTGTTCAAGCTTATCTAATCCCTTCCGAATCCTTCCTCTGTCTTCTCTGGGTGTTAGATATCCCTTCTAGCTTTGCTCTGCCTGCAAATATGATTAGTTTACCTTCAGTTCACTTATCCAGATCATTTTTTGAACAACACTGGGGCCAAGACAGAGCCTTGTGGTAGTCCACTTGAAAAATTCTTCAAATTAGATGTGCAACCATTTATGAGTACTCTTTTAGTACAATCATTTAGCCAGTTATGAATCCACCTAACCATAGCTTTGTCAATCCCATACTTGGTCATTTTTTCAATAAGGATAGTATGAGATACTTTATGAAATGCTTTGCTGAAGTCGAGATATACTATATCTACCACATTTCCCTGATCCACCCAGTCAGTGATTCCATCAGAGAAGGAAATCAGATGAGTCTGGCATGACTTGTTTGCTATAAACCCATGCTGGTTTTGGCTAATTACTGTATTTTTATCCAAGTACTTGCATACATGCTGTTTAATAATTTGTTCAAAGATCTTTCCTGGTATAGAAGTAAGGCTCACTGGTCTGTAATTTCCTGGCTCTGTCTTCTTTACTTTTTTGAAGATAGGGACAGCATTTGCCCTTCTCCACTCTCCTGGGACTTATCCTGTTTTCCAGGATTTTTCAAAGATTATGACTAGTGGTTCTGCAATTTCCAAGGATTAGCGCTTCTTCTTGCAGAGAGTGACATGTTAAGCATGCCGAGACATCGGAGTACAGATATCAATCCATCATTTTATTCAACTTCCCATGACCTGCATGTCCATATAGATGACTTTGGAGAGTTGACTCTACTGACAGAATCCCTTTAAGGGCTGGTGGGTGTCTCATCATGCAAACCCCATCGATCAAAACTTCTGACATGTCTTCCAAAGATGACAAAAGTTTTGTAAAACTGCTTTTAATCTTTAATATCATTAAAAACAAAAATATATATTTCACAGCGTTAGTAAATAAAAAAGAAGAAAGACAGTCTCAAATATAACAACTGCACTGATGAATGTCTTAACTAAATAGATATTATTAACCCCTTTACCCCCCAAGGCTGTGTTCACCTTCATGACCAGGCCAAATTTTACAATTCTGACCGGTGTCACTTTATGTGGTAATAACTCTGGAACACTTCAACAGATCCCAGTGATTCTGAGATTGTTTTCTTCAGACACATATTGTACTTCATGATAGTAGTAAAATTTATTCAATATGACTTACATTTATTTGTGAAAAAAATGAAATTTGGCAAAAATTTAGCAATTTTCAAAGTTTTAATTTTTATGACCTTAAATCAGAGAGTTACTGTATGTCACACAAAATAGTTACTAAATAACATTTCCTGCATGTCTACTTTATAGCAGTACAATTTTTGAAACATAATTTTTTTTGCTAAGAAGTTTCAAGTGTTAAAAGTTGACCAACAGTTTCTCATTTTTCAACAAAATTTACAAAACCATATTTTTTTTTTAAGGTACCACATTATATCTGAAGTGACTTTGAGGGGTCTATATGACAGAAAATACCCAAACGTGACACCATTTTAAAAACTTCACCCCTTAACATGCTGAAAACATTTAGGAAGTTTATTAACCCTTCAGGTACTTCACAGGAATTTTTAGAACGTGGAAGGAAAAAATGAACATTTAGATTTTTTACACAAAAATTTTACTTTAAACGCCAATTTTTTTAATTTTTACAAGGGTACCAGGAAAAAATAGAGCCCAAAATTTGTTGTGCAATAGCTCCTGATCAGGCCAATAGAGGAAACCCACAACAAGTGACACCATTTTTGTAACTAGACTCCACAGTCAATGTATTTAGATGTGGGGTGAGCACCTTGAACTCCAAAATGCTTCACAAAAATTCATAACATTGAGCGGTGAAAATAAAAAAAAAAAAAAATCACATTTTCCCACAAAAATGTTTTTTTAGCCTCAAATTTTGCATTTTCACAAGTGAAACAGTAACAGGAGAAATTGTACCATTCAATTTATTGTTCAATTTCTCCTGAGTATGCAGATACCTCATTTGTGGGGAACACAGGCTTATTCTCACAAGGTAACAGGAGAAAATAGACCTCAAAATTTGTTTTACAAATACTCATGAGCACATAGATACGCCATGTGATGAAAAACTACTGTTTGGACACAAGGCAGGGCTCAGAAAGGAAGGCATAACATTTTGGAAGGCAGATTTTGATGGAATGGTCTGCAGGTGTCATGTCGTGTTTGGAGAGCCCCTAATTTTCCTAAACCCTCAAGTAATGTATCTAGATGTGTGGTGAGTACCATGAACCCCCAGGTGTTTCACAGAAGTTTGTAACGTAGAGCTGTGAAAAAAATTTAAAAAATGACATTTTTTCCCACAAAAATATTATTTTAGTTCCAAATTTTTTTATTTTCACCAGGGTAACAGAAGAAAATGGAACCCAAAACTTGTTGTGCAATTTTTCCAGAGTATGCCAATACCCTATATGTGGTCAAAAACTAATTTTTAGGCACAGTGAAAAGCTCAGAAAGGAAGAAGCGCCATATTTGAGTTCAGATTTTGCTCGATTGGTTTAAGGGTTCCATGTCACATTGGCAAAGCCCCTGAGGTGCCAGAACAGCAGAACCTCCCATAAGAGACACTATTTTACAAACTACACCTTTCAATGAATTCATCTAGGGGTGCAGTGATCATATTGACATAACAGGTGGGTCAAAGAATTGTATACCCTTGGGCAGTAAATTTAATTACATTTTCACCACCAAAATTTTGTTTTAGCCACAGATTTTACATTTTCACAGTGGGAAATGTGTAAAAATGGTACCAAAAGCTGTCCCACAGTTTCTATTCAATGTAGAAATACCCTATATACAGTATGGCTGTACAGTACTGCTTAGCCACACTGCGAGACTCAGGAGGGAGGGATGAACAGAGCACTTTTTGCTCCATGAGCGCAGTTTTTGATAGGGGATAAGTATATGGAGTCTGCAAACTATTCTAAGTGCTAGAAGAGCAGAAACCCCCTCAATTGACCCCATGTTATAAATTACACCCCTTTGGGAATTTATCTACAGGTGTAGTGACGATTTTGACTCCATGTGTGTTTTCCAGAAACAAGCAGCAGTGGACGATGCTGAGTGAAAATTGCAAATTGCAAACGTTGTAGTGACTATTACATTGAAGGAACCAGATCATGCTTCTGGAGACATGCACCCGGAAATTAGTCGAGCTTTCATTGCTACAGAAATTCCAAACATGTGGATGCTAACTGCAATTTAGGCACACTGTGGTGCTCAGAAAGGAGGGGGAATTTAGGTTTGGGAGTGCAGAATTTGCTGAATTTCTTTTGGGGGGGCTATGAACCATAGCTCTTTTCCAGAGATTTTGTGCTACCAGTAACGTGGAAGCTAAAAATATATCACAAATACAAACATGCACTAAGCACTTTTTAGGAGTATACTATGTGTAAAATAATTCTTTACTGAGGCCTGCTAGATCTATGCTGTTACAACAGTGTTTTTTCGGTCCTTGCACACATGAGCTTTTGTACTACGATTTGTCTTTTTCTGAGTCTGTATACTATGTGTAATTTGTGTTAATTATTTGGATAATAAACTATTTGCGATTTATTTTTAGTGAATTTTGGACTTTTTGACTCCATTGTTCATCTGTAGAATCTATGCTTGTTGGAGTGTCCAATGAAAACTTTTTGTCCTTGAGATAGGCATTTTTTGCTGTTGATATTTACTGCTATGCATCAGTGGATTTTGTTCTTCAGGAACGTGGAAGCCCCAATATTTCCATTGACAGATGAGGAACCTGAGTGGGGACTTGCTTTTTTGTGGATTGATTTGAAGCTTTTGTCAGGAACATTTTAAATAATGTTTGAGGTTTACATCCAAATCTCTGAGTAGTGTGATTCAGGTGAAACCCCCAAGGGAGCCACTCATTATAATAAGGCAGCAGAGTTATTCTGGACTCCTTCTGGCCTCCATTCAGCATTGTTCTTGTTTTCAGAAGTGCGCAAAACTGTGGCCAACTGCACTTTTATGCAATACTAAAAAGAATGACACTGCCAAATCACAGATGGCATCCACAGTGCCTCATTACAGGGAATCTTCAACCTGAAGTTCTATCTGAATCACTTATTTCAGAGATTTATACAAAAATCCCAGTGTAAGCGCTCAGCATAGCACACATGATAAATGATAGCCAAGCTTTACTGTGATTTTTGGGAGGCAGAATGAACAAATCAATAGCAGGTGAAGAATTGCTTTTTGAGGTTTTTTTATGCCATTCCATTTGTGGTAAAATTGATAAGATAGCTTTATTATTCAGGTCAGTACGATTACGGCAATATCCCATTTTATATACTGTAGCTTTTTATGTTTCAGCGATTTTACACAATAAAAACATTTTTATGGAAAAATTATTTTTGCATCGCTTTATTTTGAGAGCTATAATTATTTTATCTTTCCGCTGACTGAGCTGTATGTTAGCTTAGTTTTTGCGGGACAAGATGCGTTTTCAGCGGCAGCATTTTTATTTACATTCGTCTTTTTGATCCTGTTTTATTACACTTTTTGTTCAGTGGTATGACGATAAGCATAATTTTTTGCCTCGTTTTATTTTTATGGTGTTTACTAAAGGGGTTAACTAGTGGAGCAGCATTATAGGTTGGGTCGTGCTGCACACAGCGATACCAAATATGTGTACTTTTTCAGAAAAATATTTATTTATGGGTACAATATATGTGTATTTATTTGTTTATTATTTTGTGAATTTCTTATATACAGCTCTGACAAAAATTAAGAGACCACTGCAAAATTTTCAGTTTGTCTGATTTTTCTCTTTATTTTAAAATGTAAATTGCTCTTTTATTCTATAAACTACTGACAACATATCTTCAAATTTCCAAGCACTAAATTTTGTATTTATTTTCAGAAAATGAGAAATGGTCAAAATAACAAAAAAATGCAGTGCTTGCAGACCTCATATAATGCTAAGAAAACAAGTCCATAATCATTTAGAAGCAACGATACTAATGTTTTAACTCAGGAAGAGCTGAGAAATAAATATTTTGAGGAATAACCATAATTTTTAATCATCGCTTTCATGCATCTTGGCATGCTTTCCACCAGTCTTTCATACTGCTTTTGGGTGACCTTTTGCCACTCCTGGTACAAAAATGTAAGCACTTCTTGTTTGTTTGATGGCTTTTCCTCTTGATTACATTCCAGAGGTTTTCAATGGGTTTCAGGCCTGTAGATTGGGCTGGCAATGACAGGGATTTGATGTGGTGGTCCTTCATCCACACATTGATTGACCTAGCTGTGTGGCATGGTGCATTGTCCTGCTGGAAAAAACAGTCCTCAGAGTTGGGGAACATTGCCTGAGCAGAAGGAATCAACTGTTTTTCTAGGATAACCTTGTATGTGGCTTGATTCATACGTCCTTCGCAAAGATTAACCTGCCCAATTCCAGCCTTGATGAAGCATCCCCAGATCATCACCTATCCTCCACTAAATTTCAAAGTGGGTGCAAACACTGTGGCTTGTACACCTCTCTAGGTCTCCGTCTAACCATTAGATGACCAGGTGATGGGCAAAGCTGAAAATTAGACTGATTAGAGATTACCTTACTCCAGTCGTCTATAGTCCAATCCTTATGGTCTTTGACAAACTTCAGCCTGGCTCTACTTTGCTTCTCATTGATGAAAGGCTTTTTTCTAGCTTTACATGACTTGAGCCCTGCCTCTAGGAACCTGTTACAAACAGTTCCTGCTGTGCACTTCACCCCAGCTGCCATTAGCCACTTCTTTTGTCGGTCATTTGTTGTCATCCTGTGGTTGCTGAGTGACATTCGAATTAGATGCCGGTCATCCCGGTCAGTGGAAAGTCGTTTTTGCCCTCTGCCGATCTGTAGCTTTGTTGTCCCCAATGTCTGCTGCTTGACCTTGTTGTAATGGACTACCGTCTTAGAAATTTTAAGGATGGAGGCAACATAACGCTCACTGTATCCCTCTGCTAGTAAAGACAGAATTGAGCCCTTCTTTTCCTCACTCAAGACTTTTCTTTTCAACTCCTTTGGCATGGGTAAAAGTTATTTTTTTCATTCCTATTACTTTTGAGATATTACTAGCACTTGTTTTCCCATCCATCTTGTCCTATTGCAAGAGGATTGTGAACACCACAGCAGGGTTTTTTATACTTTTGTTCATTGGTTCAGGTGATCACCTAATCAGAAGCACATTAAGCAGAATGAGATGTCCTCTGGTTGGAATTCAACTGACACTGGGAATGGATTGGCTGCTAGACATATAGAGAAAATGATGTTTATAAAACTGTGCAGTGGTCTCTTAATTTTTGCCAGGGCTGTATATTTTTGCATTTTTTTTTCACTTTTTTTCTACTTTGTCCCACTATGGGACTTTCACTTTTTGCAGGCTGATGACCTGTAAAGAATAGAAATCCAGGCGTATTCCTATTCTGTATTAACTTCCAGCTCTGCACTCAGCATTGATCTAGCAAGCTTGCTAGCTCTGGTGACCCAGATGTCATCTTGAAGTTATCGGGTCGCCATAGCAATGTTCACGCCCCTGCGATGATGTCGCGGGGTGCCAATCCAAGGGCAGAGGTAGCTTCCTCCTTCTGCCGGCTCTCTAAATGGTGTGATCAATTCTGATTGCAGCATTTAGGGGGTTAAAGTGCCAAGAGAAGTGCAGCACCTCTCCTGGCACTGAGTGCCTGGTGCCAGATGTCAAAATCATCTGACACCCATTGGCCATCACACACGTACAAACACTGTGCATGTGCTCTTGCCATGACATATCCATTCATCCAAGGTCATTAAGTACCAGGCGACATGGACGTATGGATGAGTCCAAGTTCGTGAAGGGGTTAAAAAAGCTAGATCATTGGTTTTGAAATCTCATGTTTCAAAACTGCCTGGTAGAAAAGTGGCCTTGTAGGAAGTAACCAATTTGAATTCAGTAACAAAAATACCAGACTAGCATAGATTTTTTTTTTTATTTATGTGTTGTAAAATAATTCAAAAATTTGTAAAAAAAAATTGGTTTGTGCCACCTTTTTCTGAGACCTATAAGGCTGTGTTCACATGTTGCGTTTTTTTGCATTCTTTACGAAAAAATCCGCTTAAAAGAAGCTTCCCATTCATTTTAATGCATTTTGCACTTTTTATGCATATTGATGCGTTTTTTCCACACAAAAAAATGCTTTGCGGTAAAAAACACAGCATGCTCATTAATTTCATGGAAAATTCCACATTTCTTGCTATTTTCTATGTGTCTGGGGACGCGCGGAAAAAAAACGCATAAAAAACGTGCATTTTTTGGTGCAAAAACCGCGAAAAAACGAGCGGAAAAAAACACGCGTTTTCTGGGAAGGAGTCCTGTTTTTATGCAGAAATTTTTTGCATAAGTGTGCACATAGCCTAACAGTTTTATTTTTTCATCAACTCAGCTGAGTGAGGACATGCTTTTGTATGTGACGAGATGATGGCTCTATTTATAGAAAATTGGGTAACATGCATGTTTTATGGAAGTGTGGTGACTGAAAAAATGCTATGCTTTTTTTTTTCTCTTCATGGTATTTACGGTTTAATTAATTTTCTATTTTAATTGACCTGACTGTTAAAAAAATTGTATATTTTATAAAAATATATATACACCGTATATATATATATATTAAACATATTAAATTTTTTTTTAGTATTTTTAGTCCCTTAAAATGACCTGACCTTGTTTTTTGTCTTACTATATACTGCAATACCCCTTACTTTCTTTGTAAACTATCAACCTTTGGAACTCCTGCCAACTGCTCAGCAATGTGGCTCAGTGGTTAGCACTGCAGCCCTGGGGTCCTGGTTTCAAAGCTCACCAAGGACAACATCTGCAAGGAGTTTGTATGTTCTCCCCATGTTTGGTTTATTCCAAAGACATACTGATGGGGCTCACAATCTAGAATCCCTATCAGGGACAGTGCCGATAATGTATGTAAAGCTCTGTGGCATTAATGGTGCTCAATAAATGAGTAAATTAGCACAATAAAGTTGTCCTCCCATGTGTTTCCTTACTGGTGCCTATGTATAGTACTACAACTTGTCAATTGCTTAAAAAGGACATGCAGTGCTCAGCATAAATGAGTGCACCCCCTTAAAAAAAAAAGATTTTAATCAAGATCTCACTGCACACAACAAGATTTAACATTTTGACTGAGTTTCATAGAACATCTTTTAGTCAAAAACACAAAAACATGAAAATTAGATTTTATCATATAACTTTCACTACGTAACACTTCATTTCATAACTTTACTCTAATTAGTTTTTGCAAAAATTATTTCACCCTACATTAAAAAGTCACTTTCCCCCATGGAGGATAGGTATACAGTTGTGGCCAAAAGTATTGACACCCCTGCAATTCTGTCAGATAATACTCAGTTTCTTCCTGAAAATGATTGCAAACACAAATTCTTTGGTATTATTATCTTCATTTAATTTGTTTTAAATGAAAAAACGCAAAAAGAATTGTCCTAAAGCCAAATTGGATATAATTCCACACCAAACATAAAAAAGAGGGTGGACAAAAGTATTAGCACTGTTCGAAAAATCATGTGATGCTTCTCTAATTTGTGTAATTAACAGCACCTGTAACTTACCTGTGGCACCTAACAGGTGTTGGCAATAACTAAATCACACTTGCAGCCAGTTGACATGGATTAAAGTTGACTCAACCTCTGTCCTGTGTCCTTGTGTGTACCACATTGAGCATGGAGAAAAGAAAGAAGACCAAAGAACTGTCTGAGAGCTTGAGAAACCAAATTGTGAGGAAGCATGAGCAATCCCAAGGCTACAAGTCCATCTCCAAAGACCTGAATGTTCCTGTGTCTACCGTGTGCACTGTCAAGAAGTTTAAAGCCCATAGAACTCTGGCTAAACTCCCTAGATGTGGACGGAAAAGAAAAATTGACAAGAGATTTCAATGCAAGATTGTGCGGATGTTGGATAAAGAACCTCGACTAACATCCAAACAAGTTCAAGCTGCCCTGCAGTCCAAGGGTACAACAGTGTCAACCCCTACTATCCGTCAGCATCTGAATGAAAAGGGACTGTATGGTAGGAGACCCAGGAAGACCACACTTCTTACCCCAATACATAAAAAAGCCAGGCTGGAGTTTGCCAAAACTTACCTGAAAAAGCCTAAAACGTTTTGGAAGAATGTTCTGTGGCCAGATGAGACAAAAGTAGAGCTTTTGGGGCAAAGGCATCAACATAGAGTTTACAGGAGAAAAAAAAGAGGCATTCAAAGAAAAGAACACGGTCCCTACAGTCAAACATGGTGGAGGTTCCCTGATGTTGTGGGGTTGCTTTGGCACTGGACTGCTTGACCGTGTGCATGGCATTATGAAGTCAGAAGACTACCAACAAATTTTGCAGCATAATGTAGGACCCAGTGTGAGAAATGAGAAACTGGGTCTGAGCAGAAAAAGTAAATTAATGTGCATGCAAAATGTAATTGCATATGAACACATGACCTTTACACAGAGAAAACCAAAAGCAAAACACAAAACAAATATCCTGGAATAAAAAAGTAAAAAAATAAAAAAAATATATTGCAAAAATTGCATGAAGGTAGTAATAATAGTAATAATAAGGGTATTTAGTTAACATAATTTTGATCAAAATAATGTAGAAGCCATCCCGCCACGTCACGGCAACCCTTGTGGGACAGTCCTAACTCTTGTATTTAAAACCTTTCCACTTGTCAAGTGACGTAAATGTGAACAAGAACAGAGGGACTGAACCACCAGTAATAGTATAGGCCAGACAGGATGGATTTTCCAACTCAGAAACAGGGCGGTCACACCCTTATATGCACAGAATGCACAATAAAACAAATGAGAAACTGGGTCTGAGCAGAAAAAGTAAATTAATGTGCATGCAAAATGTAATTGCTTATGAACACATGACCTTTACACAGAGAAAACCAAAAGCAAAACACAAAACAAATATCCTGGAATAAAAAAGTAAAAAAATAAAAAAATATATTGCAAAAATTGCATGAAGGTAGTAATAATAGTAATAATAAGGGTATTTAGTTAACATAATTTTGATCAAAATAATGTAGAAGCCATCCCGCCACGTCACGGCAACCCTTGTGGGACAGTCCTAACTCTTGTATTTAAAACCTTTCCACTTGTCAAGTGACGTAAATGTGAACAAGGACAGAGGGACTGAACCACCAGTAATAGTCTGGCCTATACTATTAACATAAAATTATGTTAACTAAATACCCTTATTATTACTATTATTACTACCTTCATGCAATTTTTGCAATATATTTTTTTTATTTTTTTACTTTTTTATTCCAGGATATTTGTTTTGTGTTTTGCTTTTGGTTTTCCCAGTGTGAGAAAGCTGGGTCTCCCTCAGAGGTCATGGGTCTTCCAGCAGGACAATAACCCAAAACACACTTCAAAAAGCACTAGAAAATGGTTTGAGAGAAAGCACTGGAGACTTCTAAGGTGGCCAGCAATGAGTCCAGACCTGAATCCCATAGAACACCTGTGGAGAGATCTAAAAATGGCAGTTTGGAGAAGGCACCCTTCAAATATCAGGGACCTGGAGCAGTTTGCCAAAGAAGAATGGTCTAAAATTCCAGCAGACAATTGTAAGAAACTCATTGATGGTTACCGGAAGCGGTTGGTCACAGTTATTTTGGCCAAAGGTTGTGCAACCAAGTATTAGGCTGAGGGTGCCAATACTTTTGTCTGGCCCATTTTTGGAGTTTTGTGTGAAATGATCAATGTTTTGCTTTTTGCTTCATTCTCTTTTTATTCTCAGTATTATCTGACAGAATTGCAGGGGTGTCAATACTTTTGACCACAACTGTATATACTTGAGTATAAGCCGACCCAAGTATGAGCCGTGGCACCTAATTTTGCCACGGAAAACTGGGTAAGCTTATTGACTCGAGTATAAGCCGGGTATGCATTGTCCTCTCTTCCCTGTCCTGGTATGTGTGGCTCCCCCTGCTGTATGCATGGCTCCTTCATCCTCCCCCTGCTGTATGTATGGCTCCCCCATCCTCCCCCTGTTGTATGCATGGCTCGCTATGGCTCCCCCCATCCTCCCCCTCATACTCACCTCCTCCTGGCATGGTCTCTGCACTTCTCTGCTTCTCCGATGGTCTCCTCCAGCTTTTTCCTGTGTTCAGCGGTCACATGGTACCGCTCATTAAAGTAATGAATATGCGCTCCACGCCTATGGGAGTGGAGACGCATGCATATTCATTATTTTAAATGAGCGGCACCACGTGACCCCTGAACACAGGAAGAAGCTGCCTCGCCAGACAACATAGAGATGAAGGGAGGACTTGCAACGATTGAGTGAGGAGTGGGTGAGTACTCGAGTATATACGGTGTATACTATAATACCATATTATTGAAGATTATAATATAAGCAACCAGGCAATCTTAGGTTCAAATCCTCTGAGAGAATTAAAAATAGGAGAAAAATATAGATTTTAAAAATATAAAGAAATTTTAAAAATATAAAAATTTTAATTACCCCTCTTTTCCACCATTAAAATAAAAAAATAAAATAATAATGAAAAAATAAAATAAGACATATCTGCCTTAACCATATCTGTAAATGTCATGTCTAGCAATATATATTACTTAACCCAACGAGTGAACATTGTAAAGAACAAAAAAAAAATAAATACCAGAATTGTGGTATTTCAAAAACCACACTTTGCTAAAAAAATACAATAAAACATGATAAAAACTTCATACCCATCCCAAAATGGTAAAAATAAAAACATCAGCTTGTCACGCAAAAAAAATACACAGCATCGTCGACAAAAAGATAAACTTTCCACGTCTCGGAAAATGACAAAAGAAACCAAGTTTTTTTCGCAGAAACTTCTGATTTGTTTTTCACCACTTCAAAAAAAATCTATGCAAGTTTGGTATTGTTATAATCGTACTTACCTGGGGTATCATGTTGACAGGTCACTTTTACCAATGAAAACTTTAAAAATAAAACCCCAAAAATGATGCCATAATTGCATTTTTCATCTTTTCATCCGACTTGGATTTTTTCTCCAGTTTTTCAGTTCATCATATGGTAAAATGAAATATGTTATTCAAAACTACAAGTCAAACAAAAAAAGAGGTACAAAGCAAAGCATAAATAAATTGCTCACCATGCAGTAAATCACCAAATCTATCTTTTGTATGCAATCAGGGCTCTAAAGTTGGATGGCAAATCCAAACAAATACTGTAGATAAAATCAACAAGTTGGTGATAGAAAAACACTGACGAGTTTTTGGCGCTGTATGCACCATCAGTGATAGAGACTCTATGACTATGTACACAACACCAGAAAAGCGTCAGAGTGTGGTTCTATTGTAACAAAGTGGCGCGGGGTGGTAGTCATAAGTGAGTTTACTACAGCAGAGTCAGTTCACTCCCCGGCCCCTTGCACATAAAATGACAGTTCTAGTCCAGCCCTGGGTTACCTTAGTTCTGCGACTGTTTTTCATGACAGTACAGCGTCCTCCAGGTGAACCACATTTCACACTGTGTAGGGCCTAACAGTGGCAACTGTATTTTAATGATGAGGAAGAATAAATAAATAAGAGATGTATAATTCCTGTTCTGTCCCTAATCACAGCAATGGCTGCAGCAGCAAAGTCCATATGCCGGAACCTGGACACTTAAAGTCCCATCGGTGGGGCACCAACATAGTCCTGTGCCCACTTCACTGCCTGTGCGTCCAGGGCAGCACTTTCTCTCCCCTCCAGGGGAGTCCTTGGCTCCAGACGCTGGAACACAACTTGACATGGCCAAGCCTGGCCGGGCTCTGCTGCAGAAGCAGGAAATGGCTACTTCTTCCAAGCTGCTGACCCAGCCCCTTCTTGTTAACCCCTTCTGTCCCTGTCGCTAGCATGTGCAAAACAAATATGTCAGTGTTAAACACAGAGAACAATACAGCACAACAGTAATATAATCCAGGTTGAGACAGTACAGAGTTAAAAGGGCATCACACATTGCAATCACATATATGAAACATTGCAAACACAGCACCTTAATATGTTAATATACAGATACACCATTCAGGTGCCGCAAAAAGTGCACGGGACCAGTACATGGGAGAGAGAGAGAGGCAGATGAGGGTACCTGCCACCTCCCTACACCATCACTAACTTGTGGATTTTAAATGTTTGATACTTATGGAATAAAATTTGAAGATTTTATCTATTTTTTGTATGCGCCGTTCAACTTTGTTTTTCTTAAAATCAACAAGCTCTCATGTGTCTATGTGGACAGAAAAATAAAAAAAGTTATGCCTATTGGACAAAAGGAGGACAAAATTAAAGCCAATAATAAAAAATTGTCCTTGGATTTAAAAAGTTTGATATAATGTAATAAACGACAAACTGAAAAAAACCCTATTAAAATATAACTTTTATTAAGTACAAAAATAACAATATAAAATTGCAAAGATGTCCCCTATTATAAAGCCTAGTAAAAAACGGGCTATTGTATTGCTGGAAAGAGATAAGGTATAACAGTCTAACCAGCTGAATCTGCCAATCCAATCATGTGGTCAGAAAAACCTGAATCATAGCAGTTAAAAACTGCACAATACTATTATAGCCCAAAAACCTCAAAAAACGGAAAAAAAAGGGGAAATGGACATAAAGAAGATGTATAAAAATTGATAATACGTGCTACCATCTGATAACAATTTCACTCAGCCGATGTAAAGGAAAGAGTGACCTGGCCCTATACAAAATGACTGAACACCTACCTAGATGCGGAGGTTGGCACCCTAAGAAATACGAGAATGGCTGCCCCGCTCGTGCGATGGCTATCCCTAATCTCCTATATCATCCTATAAGACGACAGATTAGAAACAGAGGGCCAGATGGCCTGTATCCATTTGCTTAGAATATCTTCATGAATGCAGTAAAGTATTATATGTAACTGGTTCTACTGTGTGTGTGTTATGCATCTATTCAGACTGTCTGGACATTCTACCTTTCCTCACATGCATATATGATTGTATAAATCTACTTTACTGCATTCATGAAGATATTCTAAGCAAATGGATACAGGCCATCTGGCCCTCTGTTTCTAATCTGTCGTCTTATAGGATGATATAGGAGATTAGGGATAGCCATCGCACGAGCGGGGCTGCCATTCAGTGTCCCTGCATGGAATACTGGATGTGCTGGGAAGGTTTAGAATTACAGGTCAGTCTGGGCAGGCTGACAGGAGGTCAGATCAGTAAGTTCAGTCTGGGAGGACAGTCAGTCAGGAGAGTCTGAGGACGGGTCCAAGGAGAAGGAGTGCTACAGCTGCCTCAGTGATCTGAGCCAGCTGGCACGGGAAAGGAACAGAAGGAGAAAGACGTAGAACTGCAACCTAAGATTCCATAAGAGAGAGAAGGAACAGTGTGGAACTAAGGAGTAGGAGAACAGAGAGGAGTTGTGGGTCGGAAGAGGAACCCTGCCTATAGGTTCTCCATGCAAGGCCGGGGCCCGGTCCCCGAGGTTGAATGGATGCTTATGGTTCTGCAGCAGACACCGGTGGAGTAGTTGGCTGTAAATGCACAACTCCCATCTAAGACTTGGGGCACAACAGCAACTGAATAGAGAGCCAGGACTCCGGAGAAGGGAGTCCCCGAGAGAGGCTACAGCTGTCTGCCATACGAGTAGAGTTGTTAGGAACATCTGACAGGAGGAACTCCAGAGTACCACGCTACTGGAGCTCTTCACACCTTAAGGCGCAATAGAGGAGTCGTTCAGGAAAGGTACATGTTGGCGGAGTGTTGGAGAGGAGAATCCTGACTTGCCCGGGAGGTTGATTGGGTCTCTATCCCGGAGGACACGGCACGGAGGCAGGCACCAGTGTGTACCACGGACTGTGAGTAAAGCTTTGGAACTGCAAGCCCTGGTGTCTTCCATTCATTTGTGTGCTAACACCGTCAGCACCGCTACATCTGGGTACCAGCATTCCTCACACCGCCTGCGCCTATCCTCATCTATTGCAATTACACTGCCCTGGGGTTACAGCTTCATCTGTGGGGAACTACACCATCTATGCTGCAACACACAATCAGCCCTAGAGGATCTGCACGCAGCGTTGGCTTAACATCTTGCTTGCCAAACACCACAGGTGGCGTCACGAACTATCACATAAACTATATCACAAACCACCATCGACTTGGGCGCCCAGGGCCACGGACCGGGTCACCGCTGCTGTGACACATTCCCCTGACACCGGCCCGGTACCGAGTACCCCACAGCCCGGGGAGGGCGACCCAACAACCCATCTGCCAAGTCCCTCAGTAATGCACTGTAAATGATTCTGTTAGGCTGACCTTGGCATTTAACAGGTTAACAGCCACAGATGGCGCTTACCTACACTCTTCGATGTTAGAGGCAGATGAAAGGGTGGTGCATCATCTTCCTGGAATGGTGCAAGCTCGCACCATTCACTTGCTTCTGACTAGTTTCATCCATGTAAGCCTTCATCATTAAGGGGATAAAAACTAAAGACAGCTTTAGCATAAGAAACATTACTTATTACATTACTTATTACATATGTTTTTAGTTAGTAAAATTGCAACTTTCAGTCCTTCATTCATTTTCATACCTCCTGATATGAGTTTTGCAACCCTATCCATGTTTCAAATCTTCCTCTGATGAGTGTACCTCCCTGTAATACATGCTGGTTGTGATATGTGTAAGGCCAGGGTCACACTTGCGAGAAACTCGGACGAGTCTCACACGTCAATACCTGGCACCTGGCACTGTCCCCGGCACTCAGGAGCGAAGTGTGCTGCTCCATGTATTTCTACGCATCCGCACGCTCCGCTCCCGAGTGCCGTCAGCAGTGCCGGGTATTGACGTGCGAGACTCGTCCGAGTTTGGAAACTGCCAAGTGCACTTACTTTATCACATTATTATGGCATTTTTTATTTAATGCAAAATTGTTTTTTTTGTGTGTCTTGGAACCCTAATTTAAGCAGCTTCCTGCTTTCCAATTGTTTTATTTCTAAAGTCTACCAACATACTTCATTTCCACCTAAAATGACTCACCTAATATGATAGAAAGATTGGTCTTCCCATGATGTGCATTTGTTGTAGAAAATGCAACTCTCCGTCGCCATTCTTCAGTATCAGTAGTCTTCAGTATTATACACGAAAGGCCTCAAATATTCCCTATGGATCCAGACAAAATTAGGGAAGCTGGAGGAAAAGAGAAAAAGTGCAAAGCCACAGTTCAAACAGATGAGAAATCAGGCCAAGGTCAAGCCAGGAAAGACAAATGAGGCACCAAATTACTAATGTCAAGGTCACAGGCGGAGGTCATGTAACAGAGTTATAGTAAAAGCTATAGAGAGGGTGTTTCAATAACCTAATTATTTTGCAAATCACTTCAATTTTAATAGATGCAAAAGCACAGACATAAACAAATACTGGAAGTCACGTTTCTAAAAATGCAAAAATTCATTACTGTAATAGATGATAGGATAGATTACAACGGTTAATACAGCACAGTACCGTATATGATCCTATATGTTTACATTTATCCCAATCTGCTTGCATTTTGCCATTATTGTGAAAATGCACTTTCAGCTGTTCAGGGAAAAGTTCTTTTGCGTCTGAACATGAGGAATAACACTAATTTTGGGGAATACATGGCTTGTGTGCTGCATTTTACCAGCCCCCCTCATCTAATATTTTTAAGCACTACCTGCCTTTCTCTTACTTCGCAGTATAGTTAGTCGTATAACCCCCTGTAATGATGGACCAAAGATGGCTAGGTATGGAAAAGTCAATAGTTATTCAAAGTCTGTGATTTTAGCAGCTGCAGCACTGGGACAAAAAGTCGGAGCGCTGCTAATACAGCCGCTCCCGACTGTAAATGACAGGGGAATGAATGGAGCAGAGCCAGACTCACCGCTAGTTACTGAGCATGCGCCGGCTACTCCATTCATTCCCCAGTCATTTACAGTCAGGAGCGGCTGTATTAGCAGCGCTCCAACTGTAAACGTATTAACCCCTGAGATGGATTTACGCCATGGGACGTGACTGAGCGCCGGACAGGTAATGTATATAGTTGCTTTATTATGTTCACCTTTTTTCAGAAGAGCGATGGCTTTGCAATGGAATTACCAGTGTAATAAAGATTTAAAAAAGTGTGTGTTGTATTCTTTCATTAAAATAATTTATTCATATTGTGTGAGTTTGTTTATTTATCCCTTTATTTACTGTAGGATTAGTAATAGATCGGTGTCTTATTTACATCTCTCCATTACTAATCCGGGCTTAATGTCACCTTAGAATAGAAAGGTGGCATTAACTCCTTATTACCCCACTTGCCACCTCTACAGGGCAAGTGGGAAGAACCGGGCAAAGCTCCAGAATAGGTGCATCTAATAGATGCGCCTTTTCTGGACAGCTGGGGGCTGCTGTTTTTAGGCTGGGGGGCCAAGATCAATGGCCCCTTACCAGCCTGAGAATATCAGCCCTCAGCTGTTGGCTTTAGTCAGGTTGATTGTCAAATATAGGGGGGACCCCATGCCGTTTTTTTAAATTATTTATTTAAATAATTAAAAAAACAGCATGGGGACCCCTCTATTCTACACAACCAACTTT
The DNA here is from genome assembly GCF_039654945.1 of Dendrobates tinctorius. Classification (NCBI taxonomy): domain Eukaryota; kingdom Metazoa; phylum Chordata; class Amphibia; order Anura; family Dendrobatidae; genus Dendrobates; species Dendrobates tinctorius. Next base: position 4,751,589 of record NW_027361833.1, read on the forward strand.
GCTGAAGCTGACAGCTGAGGGCTGCAGCCCCCAGCTGTAAATTTCATCTGGTTGGTTCATAAAATGAGGGGGACCCCACGTCGGGTTTTCATTCATTCTTCTCTCCTGCCGGCAGAGCAGGAGAGAAGAATCACAGCCGCGGTCAGCACCAGACGCCGAGAACAGCGATTACTGTAGCCGCTTCTTCCTGGCGGCCGACCGTGAGCACGGAGGACTGTGTGAACAGTTCTCCATGTGCACATGTGCAGCATGTGTTGCGGGCCGTGTGTCTGTGTTAAAACGGACATATCTCCGTGTTTTGCACACGGACAAACGGTCTGTGAAAACAAGTTGACATCTGCATAAACCCATTCATTTGAATGGGTCTACGTGTGTCAGTGTCTCCAGTACATGAGAAAACTGTCACTACACGTATCGGAGACACTGACGTGTGAAACCGGCCTTAATCTTTATTTTCAGTTTTGTGTTAATGAAATTCTCGTGCCCTAAGGCGCGGCTGGGATATGTGGTGCTTTGATTAGGTATTCATAATGCAGACTGCTGACAGGTCACTGATCCCTCACTGCCGCATAATGAATTCCATCACATCCTGAATAAAAAAAAACACTTCTGCAGGCAGGTGCCGGCCGTGGCACCTGTGCTGCAGCATAATCGCAGGGTTGCTGCACAAATAATCCCTTTTGCTGATTTACTTGAGTGAGGAAAAAAAAGTAATTTTGTAAATGGCGCCTGCCACACCATCTTGCTGTAGAAGAAAAAAATGTCCTCCACCAAGATGGCGCCCTTGGCATATGCGCAATATCAGCTGTGCTGTCAACGATCTCCGAGAGCTGCTACTACACATGCGGGGGCGGCACCATCTTGGTGGAAGACATTTTTTTCTTCTCTAACAAGATGGCGTAGCGGACCCCCTGTCCTCTGCTCACCGGGCCCCAGCGGCAGGATTCTGCCGGCTCAGTAACTGTCCGTGCATCCTCAGACGCACGGGTAGTTAAAATTTTTTGCCATGTGGGAGATCCTCCCTCACAGCCACAGTTAATAGCCGTCAGCCAATCACAGGCCGGAAGCTGACATCAGTGAGCATGTTGCCAGCGTATGATGTCACTGCCATACGCCGGAACGAAGGTCTGCTCCTCAGATGCATTGAGTAGAGGACAGCGCTGGAGCTCGGCCAGGTAAGAAGAAACATTTTTATTTTTTGTAAAGCTGCAGTATGGGACATATTATACACTATGGGGCTGCATTATACCCCTATAGAGGTGCATTATACACTATGGGACTGCATTATACCCCATGGAAGTGCATTATACCCTTTTGGAGGTGCATTATGCCCCTATGGGGGGGTGCACTATTCTCCTATGGGGGAGCATTATACTCCCATGTGGCTGCATTATACTATGGGAGCTGCATTATACCCCTATGGGAGTGCATTATACTCTGAGGCTGCATTATACCCCTATGGGGTGCATTTTACCACTATGGGGCTGCATTATGCCCCTATGGGGGTGCATTAAACTATGGGGTTCATTATACTATTATGGGGCTACATTATACTATGGGGTGCATTATACTACTATGGGGCTGCATTACACTACTATGGGGCCGCATTATATTATGGGGCTGCATTATACCACTATGGGGGTGCATTATACTATGGGGGTGCATTATACTAATATGGGACTGCATTATATTACTATAGAGCTGTATTATACTATGGGGTGCATTAAACTGCTATGAGGGTGCATTATACCATTAAGGGGGTGCATTATACTACTATGGGGCTGCATTATACTATGGAAGTGCATTATACTACTATGAGGGTGCATTATACTACTATGAGGGTGCATTATACCATTAAGGGGGTGCACTATACTACTATGGGCTGCATTATACCGATATGAGGATGCATTATACCGCTATGGGGCTGCATTATACTGCTATGGGGTGCATTATACTGCTATGGGGCTGCATTACACCGCTGTGGGTCTGCATTATACTACTATGGGGCAGCATTATACCACTATGGGGCTGCGTTATACCATTATGGATGACTATGGGGGAAATATAGAGAGACATGGAGGCAGTATGGAGAGACATGAGGCAGAATGGGTGGACACGTGGAGTCCAAAATGAGAGTACACATGGGGTCCAGAATGTGGGATATTGGGGCTAATTAAAGGATATTATTTTGAGGATACTGTTTTCAGTGTGGGGAAGGAGAAGTCCTGTTACTTTGCAGAGCGACACGGTCACTTTTTTTCTTCATCCGGTGTAGTAAAGAGGTTGGGGCAAAAATTGGGGAATGTGCTCTGTATAACTGTCTTATTTTCTGCAGAGACGAGTCCTGGCTGGAAGAAGGGATGGCAGTCTGTACTGGATTAAGAAGAAAAGCAAAGATGAAGGACTTGAACTAGAGATGTCACCGCGGAGTCAGTGTGTTACCTGTACACTTTCACTATATACTGTATACTATATACAGAGCTCCAGCGTATAATGTCACCAGTGATCACTGTGTTACCTGTACACTAGATACAGCATTCATGTGTATAAAGTCACTGGTGATCCCTGTATTACCTGTGCATTGACACTATACACTATATGCTGTATACAGAGCTCCTGTGTATAATGTTACTAGTGATCACTGAATTACCTGTATACTTACACTATATACAGAGCTCTTGTGTATAATGTCACTAGTGATCACTTACACTGTATACAGAGCTCCTGTGTATAATGTCAATGGTGAACACTGAATTACCTGTATACTATATACAGCGTTCGTGTGTGTAATGTCACTGGTGATCACTGTATTACCTGTACACTGACACTATACATTATATGCTGTATACAGAGCTCCTGTGTATAATGTCACTAGTGATCACTGTATTACCTGTACACGGACACTGTATACGAAGTACAGATCTCCTGTGAATAATGGCATTAGTATTGTGTTTCTTTTATTAATGATCAGTATTGTGGTATTCAGTCACTATGTGGTGGTATTTGTGTTCTGGTCATGGTGTGGTGGTATTTCTTCCATGTATGTGCTATTATTCAGTCACTATGTGGTGGTAATATGTGGTCTGGTCATGGCATGGTGGTATTTGTTCCTTGTATGTGGTATTATTGGTCACTATGTGGTGGTAATATGTGATCTGGTAATGGTGTGATGGTATTTGATCCTTGTATATGGTATTATTCGGTCATTATGTGGTTGTAATATGTAGTCTGGTTATGATGCAATGGTATTTGTTCCTTGTATGTGGTATTATTGGTAACCATGAGGTGGTAATATGTAATCTGGTCATGGTGTTCTGGTATTTGTTGCTTTTATGTGGTATTATTCGGTCACTATATGGTGGTAATATATGGTCTGATCATGGTGTGGTGGTATTTTTCCCTTGTATGTGATATTATTGGTCATTTTAAAAATTGAAAAATAAATAAAAATATACTTAAAATTGTATTGGATATTTTAACAAATGCTTAATAAGTTACAGTAAAGTAGGGCCCAGACAAAAGAGTCTACCTTGTCGTGCTGACAAATAAAAAATCTTTTTGCCAAAACAAAAGCTGCTATGTGTGTGATCTGGTTATGGGAACTGTTAATGTGTGATAGGTGAGGACATAGTGCAGAAGTGGAGTTTTCCAAGAGAAGTGGTGGGACTGTGGAAGGTTTGTGGGGTGGAGGTGGGGCTAGAGTGGAGCCTGGGTGGAGTTGTAAGAAGGGGCCAGGACGGTAGTCATGGCAGAGGACACCAGGGACTTGGTGTCTTGGCCTCTTACCACAGAAAAATTGTCAGCTTCTACCGACGTACCTGTTCGGGGTTCTGGTACACCATCAGGAATTTCACTGCGGTGCTACACAGCTCCTGCTCACTCAGCTTCTGTGCACAAGGTAGAAAGAATAGACACAGATACCGGTTCAGATACCAACCAAACAATTTTATTTTTCTCTTCAACAGTCCCGGGCACATCAGTTAGATTACAGTCCACACAGAATTCCTCCTGCACTTTCCCTTTCCTGCTTTCTTTGTCCTCACGCACATTATGGAGCAGTAGCGCCGTTGGTGGTACCGCAGCATCACTCCTATAGGACCTCAGAACATAGGGGATCCCTTCATCCATTTCACCCTGGATTTGCAAGCTTCAGCCCTATTTAAGATCAGCCACATGGTGAATACTCTGCACCCTGCATGACTTTTGGACCACATATTCCTTCCTGTTCCTGCTGCTGTCATAAACTGCAATCTCCCGGGTGCTCCGGTCTTATCCAGCACCCTTCTGACTATGCCCATGCTTTTCTTCTTCATAACGTTGTGTAGCTGCTATGGCGTCATGGGCGTAGAGCTCTTCTGGGCACTTTGGGCGTGCTCGCCCTTCTGAACTGTTCCTATCTGCTACACTTGCTTAACCCATAACAGCTCCTCCTACAGTAAACCATATGTGAACTTCCTATAGCTATACCTAACAAGACCCATAAGTGTACCCCCATCTAGTGGCCAACTACAGAACTACACTTACCCATATCTAGAAACTCTATACTAATAGTGCCCTCCACTATTGAACCCGAAGGATGCACCAGCTTACCCTAATCTATGAATTTATATGTAGAACATAACACAACACAATATATTACAATATGTACAACATGGTAACACATATAATGTGGCAGTACCAATGAGAATGGAGGTAATACACAATAGTGTAGCAGTACCGGAGCATAATTATATCTGTACACCATTTACAATATATTTATACTAGAACTCCTTAAAGGGGAGGTGGCATGAAAGGGGACGTTTCAATTCACTCCCCTACAGAGTTTCAAGGGGGCCCCGAAAATTTTACCAGTATGGGGCCCCAAAATTCCTAGTGGCAGCCCTGAATATCCCTAATTTCTATAGGTAGATAACTATTTGCTGATTATTTTTTTGAATATGTCGTTACGGTAGTTGGAGCTTTGTTTTTCTCCTATGTAGCGAGTAATCTCCTCTGCTGAATTCAAGTCTCACTCACTCTTTTGGTACTGTAAAACTCGGCATTGTCACAGAAATAAAAAACACAGCAAAATCATCACTTTAAAGCTACAGTATGTTCACACATTGCGTTTTTGCTGCTTTACTTTGTTTTGCAAATGAAAAACTGCTTTTTACAGTACCAGCGAAAGCTATGAGATTTCCGAAATCTCATGCACATGCTTGTTTTTTTGTGACTAAAATGAAAATTGCAGAATTTTTTTAAATCTAAAACATGTCAATGCTTTCATCATTTTTGCAGCATTTTTTCAACCATAGACAGCAATGAGAAAGTGAAAAGATGAAGCAAAAAACTGTTAGGCCGGGATCACACTAGAGTGAAATAGGGACAAGTGAGAGGCATAAAAACCACGCATTGCACACGGACAAATGATTCTCTATGGGGTAGCTCCCATCAGCCATATATTTCTCAGCCGTATTCTACGGTCTGTGCCAATCGCAGCATGCTGCGATTGTCAGCATACTACGCCCGTAGCACACCAATGCAACTCTATGGGTGCGCAAAAACAACGCATAACACAAGGACCAGATGTGTGACTTGCGAGAAATACGCACCCGGTGTCCTTTAGAAAAGCCGGCAATTCAGTGCGCTATACAGTAAAATCACACTGACAGGTTTAATAAAGAAACAAAAGAATAGATATACACATAGAATACATATATATACACATGTCATTGAGACACACATATATATATATTTATGTTTCCTAGAGTTCTTCATAGCAGAATATCCGCTAATTCAATTGCCGGCTTCTGTAAAATCATTCCCCAACCCGGCTTGAAATGACACATGGTTTACATACAGTAAACCATTTCATTTCATGTATTTTTTTTTATATGTCTTTCACTAGTAATTAGATGAGGGTTGATGTGTAAAATTTGGGAGGTGTAGGTGTTAATTTAAGGGGTTAATTCATTGTAAAAAATTGCGTGGGCTCCCGCGGTAATTTGTTAACCAGAGAGGTAAAGCAGGTGAGTGAGGGCAGATTTTAATAGCCATGAGAGGGACCATTGTTTTTGCCCCCCCTCCCCCGGCTACAAAAATCTGCCGCCAGACACCCCAGAAATGGCGCATCTATAAGATGTACCATTTGTGGCACTTATCCTCTCTATTCCCATTGCCCTGTAGCGGTGGCTAATGGGTTAATATAACAAAGGGTTAATGTCACCATTCGATTGTAAGGTGACATTAGGCCGATTAATAATGGAGAGGTGTCAATAAGACACCGATCCATTATTAACCCTATACAATGAAAGGGTTAAAAACCACACACAGACATTAATTAAAAAGTCTTTTAATGAAATTAAGACACCAGGTTTTTGACAAATTTTTATTACTCTGGTAATCCCAAAAAAACCATGACCTGCAAAAAAAATAACATAAAAAATCAACAATATCCTTACCTCTCTGCCGTTCAGTCCTGTCCGACGCTGCAATCCATCAGAAGGGGTTAAATAGTTTACAATGAGGACCGGTGCTAATGCAACCAGCCCCACTGTAAACTACAGTACTTCAGAATGAATTAATTCAGCTCTGCGCAGCCTCAATGGCTGCCTGGAGATGAACTAATTACCATGGGAAAGTTTCTGACTTTTTTCCCATGCTCATTAGTTCATTCTCAGGTCAGCTGGGGACTCCCGCTGACGTCACTGAAGCTGCAGGGAGTCCCCTGGCTGACCTGAGGTGAACTAATGAGCATGGGAAAAAAGTCAGAAACTTTCCCACGGTAATTAGTTCATCTCCAGGCATATATATATGTATATATGCATATATATATTCATTCTATGTGTCTATATCTATTCTTTCGTTTGTGTTTGAAAACCTGTCATATTACGCATGTAAAATACGGACCGTATTTTGCGTCGGCCTTACAGCGTTTTTCACTGCATTTTTTAAGCATTTATGGTGAATAAAACTAACTTTGCTAAACCTGTACTATAGACAAAGCACATATGTAATCTGCACCTAAAACCACTGCAAAAAAGTATCAAAAACACCTGGAAAAAAACAGCAAAAAATACAAAACAGAAAAAGGGGCATTTCAATCACAGCATTTTTACTACAAAGAGAGCAGGTCTTGGCTGCAAAAAAATAAAATGCACAGCAACAATTGTGCATGTGAACATAGCCTGAAGCTATGTTTCCATAATGAGTATTTACTGAGTTTTTGATCTTGCAAATTTTCTGTACTTGTATTTTTTTCAGTGTGTTTTAGAGCAAAGGATTTTTGTTACATGCATTTTATCACGTTTTTGACACAGCAGTTTTTGACTCTTGAAACTTTATTGATACCGTCATGTGCATATTGCATGTGTTGTATTGTGTATTTTATCTGTGGATTTTCCGCATCTAATGCAAGTCTATGAGGAAAGTCTACATATAAAACTCATTTTACCCACAAATGAAATTGACATTGTGCTGATTTAAAACTTGAACAGCAGGTCAGTTAACACAGTTGCGTAAAAAAAGCACAATGGACATGAAATTTCTACAAATCCAACGTGATGCCCATTATGCGAAGCGGGCAAGAAAGGAGGCGTCATGGAGGCGCATATGTCACCAGATGTTCCATGATTTTGGTGATCGGCCACGTGAGGAGCAGCAGAAACTGAATAAGTACAAGCCAAAAAATTATTAAAATTACCTCACATCAAAAAATGCATATAGAATCAGCCCCCCCCTTCCTGTGCTTGTACTTTTTTCCTCATGAGGCAGGTAGATTTTGATGTGACACATGGTTTGACACTGCCATAATTTGGCCCAGGCCACAAGCTCCTCATCCTCTTAGCTAACTAAGTTATTAAGTGTAGTTACTTGATACATGAACTATTCTGACCCTGTGTATCTGGCCTGGATGCCCCAATTAGATATGCCACCCTGGGTAGAAAGCACACCCCAGAAGGCCACATGCCAAGACTACTGGTAGCAAATTTGACCGATCAAATATGTTAAATTGAGAATATTTCCTGTCACATTGCAGTGGAAGATGTGATGAGACGCTGGCGCAGCATCCGCGATCAGTACAGGCGGGAACGTCAGCAGCGGTCTAGGAGTGGTGATGCGGGCTACAGCAAGCAAAAATACATCTATTATGACCGCCTCTCCTTCCTCGCCCCTATTCTGGATCTGAGACCGTAAGTAGATACCTCACACCACATTACACCGATACTTTACAGGGCCAAAAATATTAATGTATTTTTGGCTCTGTTCTATTTCATAACAGAACTCAGTCCAACCTTACGGATAGAGGAATGGGCTCAGATACAGAGCCCATCATTGATCCTGTAGGGGATGAGGTGGCTGGCCCATCTTCTCCCCCTACAAGAAGCATGGGTGAAGAATCCTCTCAGGAGAACCCATTGCCTGCGCCACAAACCCCACCACCAGGACCGTCTGCTGCTGCACCATCAGCCATACTGGAGGAGCAGGGCAACATGAGCAGCAGCCCAACTGCCCAGATCCGGGGCTCCCCACAGCCTGCTGTAACATCCCGGCGAGGACGAAGAAGGCGCCAGACCCCTGCCCAAGATACCCGGACCAATGTGGACACAGGGGTCCTCAACTATCTGGCTAGAGTGAATACAGATGATGGGGAGGAGGCATACTCATGTAGCCTGGCCCTTTATCTACGTGCCCTTTCCTGTGAGGTGAGGCTCCGTATTCGAGGATGTTTTCAGATCCTGCTTGATGCAAGCACACCCCCAATACCCCATATGAGCTGTTTGAATATCTGGAGAGGTGGCAGCTTTCCCCCCGAAATCTAATGCGCATGAGACCACCCACACAGATGCTTGCTCAAGCAGGCTCTGAGGATCCTCAAATACGTGGGCCTACACCTCACCCCCTTCCTCCCCCTACCCATCCTTTACAACACCAGCAACATATGTCTGCCTCTAGCCAACGCCAATAATATGGCCACTTTTTCCCTCCCAGTGTTGGAGGCTGGTCCCAACCTGGTTGGGGACGACATGGCTATATTGGTGGGTATGAGACACGGGCCTACCCAAGCCAACAAGATGCCCCTCTTAATTATTACTCTGGCCAGTACCCCCAACAATCCCAGGAGGAAGGACACTACCCACATCATGGGCAACAGTTTGCCCCCACACAGGGCGATGTTGGGCCAAGTAGCCAGCAGCAACCACAGGCTGCTCTTCCGCCTTCTCCTTACCCAACTTTCCACAATTTATAAGAGCATAAAAACATGCAAATTCTTTACGCATACCGTACATCAGTGTCCATAAGCGGTCTGATGCCAGGAGATGTCCAGTGTGGTTCAACTGGTGCTCTAAATCCCAATCCAAAGGAAAAAAGAGGTGGTCTCCAACATCAAAATTATATAAAAAAGATAAAACTCACATTTATTAGGAAGGTTTTCAAATCATATTAATAAGCCACCATAACAGGCAAGGCTACCTTTCGCGTTTCTGACACATATTACATGTCTGTAAAAAAGACAATATTTCACCGCGCTATACTGGGAAAGTCAAAGGATCAAAATAGACTACTCACTTGATAATACATAGAGAGAGCGTGATGTTCTTGAGTCTGTTCGCCTTGATTTGGGAATATAGTTAGCTGCCAAAAAAAGTGACTAATTGAATAAGGGCAGCACGCCTTTTTTATGCATTATCAAGTGAGTAGTCTATTTTGATCCTTTGATTTTCCCAGTATAGCGCGGTGAAATATTGTCTTTTTTACAGACATGTAATATGTGTCAGAAACGCGTAAGTAGCCTTGTCTGTCATGGTGGCTTAGGCCTGTTTCACACTTCCGTTTTTGTGTCCGCCAAACGGATCCGTTTCCGTTTTTTTGACGGAAACTGATGCAAACGGATCCGTTTTTAAAAAAACGGATCCGTTTTTTTGACGGATCCGCGGTAACCACTAATGGAAGTCTATGGGACAAAAAAACGGATCCTGCAAAAAAATGGCGGATCCGTTTTTTTACGGAAACCAACGGATTTTGACGGATTTGAAAAAACGGAAGTGTGAAACAGGCCTTATTAATATGATTTGAAAACCTTCCTAATAAGTGTGAGTTTTATCTTTTTTATATAATTTTGATGATGGAGACCACCTCTTTTTTCCTTTGGATTCAAAATGTCTAATGTAGCAATTTTGTTCTTGCATTCTGTTTTTTTGGATATGTGTGAAAATTGTATTTTTCTAAAATGTTCACATCTGCAAAAAGCCCAATTTGGCCCATTGCCCCAGTTATCATATGGCAATAATATGTTTGCCTTTAAAAAAATAAAAAAAAAGGGCAAAAGTAAAAATTTGTCTACAACAGTTTACGTTTCTGTCTCAATTCTCAATTCCCGTGTCAGCATACTAACATACACTTACCAATGCAATTAAACAGTCATAGAATCAGAATGGGTAGAAATATATATATTTAAACACACATAAAGCCAAAAATTATAACATAGATACAGCATGCTCTTGCCAAGAAGTTTCCCCCTCAGGTGACATAAAGTAATTAGTGAAAATATCATGCACTTTGAGCCCAGAGAGCAGTCTACGTTGAGGGTTGATAGGTGGTCTCACCCTACGCACACTGTCCGGCCTACGCACAACACCAGCAGAGGAGGAACAATCATGCATCCTGGTGAAGTTATGAAGAACCACACAGGCTTTAACTTCTTCATTAACATTTTGTTCACTCAACTGAATGGCAGACTGGAGTACCCGCCATTTGGCACAAAGAATGCCAAAGGAACACTCCACCAGTCGCCGAGCACGTGATAGGCGCAAGATAAAAATTCTGCGCCTGTGGTCAAGGTTGCGCCGGGGATATGGCCTCATGACATTGCGTGTTAACTGAAACGCCTCATCTGCCACAAGGATATAAGGGACTGATTCTTGAGTGGAGCCTGGTAGATGGCGTGGTGGTGGTAGATCCAACTGGTGCGTAGCCGCCAAGCCATAATGGAAGTATTGAAGACTCGAGAGTCAACAATTCAACAATTATAAACTTGTATTGAGGGTTGGCCAGAGCCAACAATACAACAGAAAAGTATTGTTTATAATTGAAGAATTGGGAGCCAGAGTTCGGCGGCTTACGCACCCGGATATGTTTGCTATCAAGGGCCCCAATACAATTTGGAAACTGGCATTCCTCCTCAAAGTCCCTTAATATCCTCAACCAGTCTTCCATCCTGAGCTCGGGCATGACGACTTGATGTAGTCTTGTCCAGATTTCAATACATGTTGACCTGACTATGCCAGAAATGGTAGATCTTCCAATGAGAAAGTCATGGTGGAGGGCGGCATAAGACAGGCCAGTGGACAGGAAGCTGAAGAACAACAGAAAAGGAAGATTTTAGAATGCACAAATTCCTAAAAAAGCAGGTACATACATACCAAACTTGTTAGGACTTCAGAGCGACTAACACACACATATTTGGTTGCACACTTACTAAGTGATATTCAGTACATATTACACATAACATTCTGGTCCATAAGTTGAAACATATGTGGACTAAGATGAGAGCATTAAACTTAGTCCAATAAGCCAAAAATACAAACTTTGGCCAACACATTATGAACATAGAGAATGTGTTTGTGTAGTACATACCGTATTGTGAGAAGAAGTCGCTCCTCTGCAGATATAGCTTTGCGCATCCTTGTGCCCTGAAAGGTTATCCCAGGGCGCACTGTCTCCAAGAGTCGATCAAATGTTGCAAGGCTCATGCGACAGTATTGGTAGAATTTTACAGGATGCTCCCACATAGAAGAATAGAGGCGGTGAAAATGACCTCTTGTGAGTTGTTGCCTCAAAAGTGGATGGACCCACATGCGTCTCCTCCGCGGATCCACTATCACTGGGTATGGTTGGCCAAAGCGGCATGACAAAAGCCAGTTGAAGAGAACCTGCTTAGTTGTGTTGAAACTCAGACTGTTTGCCATGTTGCACATACAACAGCAACACACCTAGTGAAGGCAAGGTCACAAATGGACAGAATGGAGGCAGCCACCTGTTCCTGAGGCAATAAATAGGGTGCAAGCTAATGATTTAAATAGTTAGCAGGCCTCAAAACCGTTAAATGTCCATTTTGCAAGGCTGTGAGAAAATCTCGCCATACGGATTGCATACGGATGCCATACGGATTACATACGGATGCAGGCATGCGCAAAATACGCAATCACACCTTGCTTACGGATGACATATGGAGCACTATTTAGGGGTCATTCATCCGTATTACGCATGTAAACTACGGACCATATTTTGCGTCGGTTAGTGTGACCCCGGCCTAAGGTCGGTGCCACACTTGAAACTGCAATGCGAGAAACTCGCGCATCAATATCCAGCACTGCCGCCAGCACTTGGGAGCAGAGCGCTCAGCTACATAGAAATACATGCAGTTGCACACTCCGGTCCCAAGTGCCGGCTGCAGTGCCAGATATTGATGCAAGAGACTTTTAAGCCTCTTGCCCTTAAGGCTACTTTCACACATCAGGTTTTTCCCACAGGTAGGATCCGGCTATTTTTAGAAAAACCGGATCCGGCGTAAATTGTGGAAAACTGATGATACAGATCCGTTTTTACGCTGTATCCCTCTAGCCTCACTGGCATTGTTTATATCTGTTTCCTGGGGGCTGGCCAATTGGATCTGAGCATGCTCAGACTTAAAAAACTGGATCCGGTGGCCGGATCTGTCTTTTTCCAGATCCGGCACATTGGAGCGCCCGTAGGCTTGCATTGTAGCAAAAAGCCGGAAGCGCCGGATCTGTCGCTGTCCGGTTTTCCTCACAGACAAAAAATGTTACTTGAGACGTTTTTTCCAGACGCCGGAATCAAAGTTTTAGCTGGATCCGGCGAAAACCGGAAGAAACGGAAGGCCATGCGGCGCGATCCGGTGCTAATACAATTCAATGAGAGAAAACCGGGTCCAGCAGCGTTTTTTCTAAAAATAGCCGAATCCTGCCTGTCTGAAAAAACCTGATGTGTGAAAGTAGCCTAAAAGATGTGTATAACACCTGAGGTTTCCTAGGATTATATCCAACCCCTTTCAAACTCTTTAGCAAAAACACATCCTTAGTAATTTCAAAATGAGCTCCCCACAGATATGGATTCGTATAGTAACCCAGTAGGAACAAACAGCCCTTTTAATAACACAATGCACTGACAGGCTTTTCATGTTTATTTTTAAATGAATGCCCTTTAAATATATGTGAACAGACAGACTCTTTTTTGCAGAACACTGACTCAAACTGACAGTGTCACTGTCAGAGGTAACATTATTTTGCTGTGCTTGAGACAAGTGAGATGTCATAGAGTCCATAACACCCTCCATTTCAACCCCATTAGTTTGTTTCCCATAGACAAAGTAGGCCAAATGTGTTCTGCGTTTGGTAGTACTACTGCCAGGATGGCTAGCGGTCTTGGTAGTTCTGCTGATGCTATCGGCTTCGACATACTTAACTATAGTTTTTTTTTCTTTTACCCCAACCTGTCTTTTGCCATTGCCATTTTTCATTTTACTACACATTTTGTAAAACACTATCATTTATTTTAACAATTTTTTCAACCCCAATTAACAAACCCTTGCCAAAAAAGACATAAGAAATAATGCAAGTTAGGCTGGGGTCACACTTGCAACTGCAAATGAATGGGTCTATGCAGATGTCAGCATGTTTTCATGGGTACACTGTCCGTATGCAAAACAAGCAGACATGTCCCTTTTGATCCGGACACACGGACCGCAACACGTGCATCACACATGCACACGGAGAACAGTGTACACTGTCCTCCGTGAGCACGGACGGCTGCCGGGGAAGAAGCGCTACTGTAAGTGATGTTCCCCTGCATTACTAATCTGGGCTTAATGTCACCTTACAATAGAAAGGTGACATTAACCCCTTATGACGCCACTTGCCACCGCTACAGGGCAAGTGGGAAGAACCCGACAAAGCTCCAGAATAGGTGCATCTAATAGATGCGCCTTTTCTGGGCAGCTACGGGCTGCTGTTTTTAGGCAGGGGGGCCTATATTCATGGTCCCTTACCAGCCTGTGAATAGCAGTCTGCACCTGTTAGTTTTGCCGAGTTGGTTAAAAATATAAGGGGAACCCCACGTCATTTTTTTTCATTCATTCTTCCCTGCTTGCACTGTTGCTGGCAGAGCACGGAGAATGACAGCCGCATTCAGCACCACATGCAGGGAACAGCACTCACTGTAGTGCTACTTCCCCGGTGGCAGTCTGTGTGGTATTGGTGCGGTACACCGTGTTTTCCGGTACCGGAAAAATATGGACGTGTGAAACCGGCCTTAGTGAATGTTTTGCGCAATCATTGAATGCTATTTCTTTGAACTCAATCCCATATGAAACACTGACACCGGACTTTTAGCTTGCTTTACACATGCATCTTATTATTTGATGGAGTCTAGAGGAGGCCTCAATATTGCTTCAAAGTCTTCCTTCTGCATCCAAACATGACCTTAAACTACTGAATGTGTTTGGAACTGCATTTACCTGCAAAATTAGCAATATGAATGCAGATATGTACCGGATTTTTTATGTTTTTTTATGTCAGGTTCCCTTTTATTCAAACGATAGATTGTTTGCAGTACTTTTCTGGAGAAATGCTACAATTTCAGATTATTTCAATGCTGGTTTAAAGATATTTGCCATAATTCTTATGCATTTACATTGGTGAAAAGTGAAGTAATCTTAAATATCATATACAATCATGGCCAAAAGTGGCACCCTTGAAATTGTTTTAGAAAATTAAGTATTTCTCCCAGAAAATGATTGCAATTATGCATGTTTTTTTATACACGTTTGTTTCCTTTGTGTCTTTGTGTATATTGGAACAACATAAAAACACAGAGGAAAAAAAGGCAAATTGGACATCATTTCACACAAAACCCCAAAAATGGGCCAACAAAATTGTTGACACCGACTGTGGGTAAAACGCTATTTCAAGTATGTGATGCTTGTTCAAACTTACCTGTGGCAAGTAACAGATGAGGGCAATATGAAAATCACACCTGAAACCAGATACACAAAACCTCAAAAATGGGCCAGACAAAATTAATGGTACCTTTCCAAAATTGTGGGTAAACAACTTTGTTTCAGATGCTCATTCAAACTCTACTGCGGCAAGCAGCAGGTGTGAGAAACATGAAAAATCACACCTGAAACCAGATTAAAAGGGAGTAAATTGGCTCAATCTTTACACTATGTGTCCATGTTGTGCCACACTAAGCATGGAGATCAGAAAGAGGAGAACTGTCCGAGGACTTGAGAACCAAAACTGTTGAAAAATATCAACAATCTCAAGGTTACAAGTACATCTCCAGAGATCCCAATGTTGATTTGTCATTGGTGAGCAACATAATCATGAAGTTTACAACTGATGGCACTGTAGCTAATCACCCTGGACGTGAACAGCAAAGAAAAATTGATAAAAGGTTGCAACACAGGATAGTCTGGATGGTGGATATGCAACCTCAAACAAGTTCCAAAGATGTTCAAATTGTCCTGCAGGCTCAGGGTGCATCAGTGTCAGCTCAGACAATCCATCGACATTTGAATGAAATGAAATGCAGGAGACCCAGGAGAAACCTATTGCTGACATAGAGGCAGAAAAAACCTAAACTGCAGTTTGCCAAAATGTATGTGAGTAAGCCAAAATCCTTTTCTGAAAGTGTCTTGTGGACAGATGAGACCAAGGTAGAGCTTTTTGGTAAAGTGCATCATTCTACTGTTTACCAAAAATGGAATGAGAGCTACAAAAAAAGAACACAGTACCTACAGTCAAATATGGTGAAAGCTCAAAGATAGTTTGTGGTTGCTTTGCTGCCTCTGGCACTTGGTGTCTTGACTGTGTGCAAGGCATCATGAAATCTGAAGATTACCAATGGATCTTGGGTGGCAATGTAGTGCCCAGTGTCAGAAAGCTGAGTTTGTGTCCTAGGTCATGGATCTTACATCAGGACAATGACCCCCAAATATCCAAACATACTTCAATAAGCACCCTGAAATGGATGGAAAGTTGGAAAGCTGGAAAGTTCTGTAGTGGCCAGCAGTGAGTCCGGATCCAAATCCCATTAAACACCTGTGTAAAAGTCTTCAAACTGCTGTTGGGAGAAGGCAACCTTAAAATATGAGGGACTTGGAGCATTTTGCAAAAGAAGAGTGGTTTAAAATTCCAGTTGAGAGGAGTAAGAAGCTTGCTGATGGGTATAAGAAATGATTGATTGCAGTTATCTATTCCAAAGGGTGTACAACCAAATATTAACTTGAGTGTGCCGCCAACAATTTTGTCTGGCCCATTTTTGTGGTTTGTGTATGAATTGATGACCAATTTGCCTTTTTTCCCTCTGTTTTTCTAGGAGAAATACTTAATTTTCTGGAACAACTTCAAGGGTGCCAACACTTTCGGCCGTGACTTCTATTCCATTCTATCACCTTCTATTCCATAAGCAATGCAACTGAGATACTTGAATGCTACCATTAATTCTTTTAATTTGCAAATAATTTCACTGTGGTGTTCTGCAGCATCAAGTGAATTTACTGTATTTTTATCTTTATGCTAGATTGCTGGATAGATTAACTATTTTTTTCCATATAAAAAACTGACTATACATCAAATATAACCTAAACAAATAAAGTTAAAGGGAACCTGACAGCTGATACAAGAGCAGATACAGACAGAAGAGGGCTTTTGTGCAAGAACAATTTATGGGCCCTTTTCAGTCCAATAGCTCAACATAATGAACTGTTCCACCTGATTTGGAGGTGGAGATGAGTCCCCTTACCTCTAGTGCCCATGTGCTATTGCATAGTTTGCACCAATCATATGTTTGCCCGATGTAGCACCATGGATCAGGCAGTAGATGCATGATTTCAGTCATGCTTGTTTGACTCTGAAACACAGTGGTGCATCAGAGAAAAACATATTT
Source organism: Dendrobates tinctorius (assembly GCF_039654945.1). Taxonomy (NCBI): domain Eukaryota; kingdom Metazoa; phylum Chordata; class Amphibia; order Anura; family Dendrobatidae; genus Dendrobates; species Dendrobates tinctorius. Next base: position 4,768,539 of record NW_027361833.1, read on the forward strand.
GAAAGGCAACCAGGAACCAAGCTGCATGGATAAGTAGGACAGGCAAATGTCTAGTGGCTTCTGCTAACCCACTTTCCTAGATTGACAGGTCTCTCAATATATACGGATGCAGGAGAGACTTCAAAAAGCAAAAAAAAAATGTTTGTATGTTGCCACATGGCATATTTGTGCATATGCACATTAATTTAATTCTAAAGGTGTCAAGGTCCATATTTTTTTGTAGTATACATAGGGGGGTGGCCCACCTCCTGGGCTTAGTACCCTTATCTACACATCCTTACCAGACAAGATTTAATTTCTATCTATGTCAAGATTGCTTTCACTCCCGTGTCAGATGAGGCCTGGTCTGGCACAGGTAGGACTGATAGTGGTTATGGACCATGCATATTAAAAGTTACAACTTGATGTGGTTGGATGGCTTTTGAGCTCTTTCATCAGAAAATTTTAAGTCCCTTACATTTTCAATGTTTACAGCAATAGTAGAGATCATGTATTCATTAATGGCAGTGTGCTGACAGTGTATGCAGGGAGATGCTTGTCATTCAAGTGCAGCAGGCGGGGAGAGGCCATGAAGGATTCACCCATCCAACTAGGCTCCTATGGGACTAGGTCCCCTGCTTTTAAAGTTTGTTTTTTCCAATGTGTTTCAGAGTCAATCATACCTAGCTAAGATCACGTAGGTACGGTAGCATGTATCAGATTGAAGTATTCCTTTTAAATATTTCTACGAGTCTAGTGCAAGTGCATACCTTACCTAGCATTCTCTCGTCTTATCCCACTAGGTTCCTAGGCAGATAGTATCACATTATTCCACCATGTGCATAACTAGCAAGAGTGTGAAATAAAAAGATTACTATATTCCCATTTGACTCCAGGAGTATCTCAGATTCTAACATGATGCTTTGTTTTCATGCTGGATATTTGGAGCCATATACTGCGCTCTAGTGAAAATCTCTTGTGTCCACTGCGCCTTCTGCTCCTAGATTTTGTTAGCTTGGCCCTGTATATTTTAGAGCAGCAATACATTATGTATTCCACATGCACCCCAACAGCTGTATCTTAAACTGTGTCAATGGATTCCCAAGCAGTGATGTGTCAGACTAAGAAAGTAACTTCAGTCCCAGATCCTTTTATCCCTTACTTATTGTGTGCCTTCCAGCATTAAACTGCTAAGCTCCGATACATTTTCAAGACTCCACAGCTTCCTCTAATTAGAGAAAGTAGAACGTAAAGAATCCTGCCCTCACATGTCTGATGTATCTTCCCACATCCACTGCCCTCTAACCCGCCCTGATGTGGCAGAGTGGGGACATGCTTTGGATTGTGCTAAATTAATTTGCAGGTCTGAGTAGTGATGTGAAGCTGAGAAGTGGTAGAAATCTACATTTTCATGGTGTAACTCTGGCCTTCTATGTCACATAGCAACAGTACAAATATTTCAGCATAATGTAAACCTTACAGTTCTGAGGATATACAAAGAAAACATGTACCTAATATAAGGCTAAAGTGCTAAAGCACTACACATTCACATATATGCTTAAGAGCTGCGCTTGCACCATTCCAATTAGGAGCTGTGATTGTCAATGGAAATACTGGTGCAAGAGCCCGCATGAGAGATACTGTAACTTCCATCCTTGCTATTTAAAGGGAGTCTATCACTCTCAAAACTCAAATTAAATCATTTATATATTCATATAGAGGCCTTAGTCCCTATAAAAGAAGTAGATTTTACTTATTAGGGGTCTATTAATATTTTAACTTTTTTTCTATAATGTATTGGAATGTAACATTAAAGCCAATATTGTTGGTTACCCACTTAGCTGCCATAGCACCTGTAGTCATAGGGGTCCCTGATTTAGCATATGAAAAGTAACAGGGAATCGGTAAAAAAAAAGCAGAGTGCGGACCCCTCTATTCTTGATAACCAGCCTTGCTACAGCTGACAGCTGAGGATTGCAGCCCCCGGCTGTGAGTTTTGCCTGGCTGGTTGTAGAAAATACAGGGGAATCCACGCCGGGTTTTTCATTAATTTATTTAGTTATAGCGCAGGCTGCGGGTGAGGAATACCTCATCATCCACTCCTGCTGTCACTGCTATTACCAGCAGCAGGTGTAGGTTGATGGGAGTAATAGTCCCAAAAGCACCCACCTGCTGTCATTGCTCTGACTTGAATATAACTCTCATCATTCTCTTCTGCTCACGCCGATCGCCGGCAGAGCAGGGGAGAACGTCGAGAGTCGTCTTTAGCACCCGGCGCCGGGGAACAGCACTTACTGTAGCACTTCTTCCCTGGCCCCTATGCATAATAAAGAAAACTTGGCACTCAACTTCTAGAATATTTTTTGACTTTTTTAATGCTGCCAGAAAATAATAATAGATGTTTCGGCCTCACTGGTCTTCATCAGTAACAGACTGCAGTATAGTAGTTAATCGCATTCAGTGTGATAGTAGAAGTGACACCATAGTCACTTTAAATGTGCCTGGTCATGCACTAGGCGCTGGGCATGGAGCCTGAATCAAATAGTACCTGGGTGGGTGGGTGGGGGTGCCGTGCAGACATCAGCGACCCAGAATCCACTGTTGGTCACTGAATGCAATTAACTACTATACTGCAGTCTGTTACTGATGAAGGCCAGTGAGGCCAAAACGTCTATTATTATTTTCTGGCTGCATTAAAAAATCCAAAAAATACTATAGAAGTTGAGTGCCAAGTTTTCTTTATTATTCATGTATGGTGTGGGGCCCTACTTGAGCACCTTCTGAAGTTGTGCATACGGTGTTTTTTCCTTTGGCCCCTATGCATGTCACACGGATGACATCCATGTGTGTTCTCGTGTGCATGTGTGTGGGATGTTTTGCGGCCCGTGTTGACGGTAAAAACGGATATGCCTACGTGTGGTACACATGGACCCATGGTCCATGGAAACACACTGACGTGCACAGACCAATTCATTTGAATGGGTCCACATGCGTCAGTGTCTCCGGTACATGTGAAAACTGTCACAACACATACCAGAGACACGGACGTGTGAAAGTGGCCCAACACTGTGTGTGCTCTTAGCTCATGCAGCATCAGTTTATGCAGGACTGAGAATTCAATTCAGGCTGCAGTCCAAAGCAAGTCCTGTCAATCAACACAAGGAGAGGTGCGGAGAATTATGATTGAGGTAGCAGGATGTGCACTGAGCAATTAGCTACGCCATGAGTGCACCACGGACACCTCATTTACATATTCAACAAAGCACTTTTTAAGTAAAAAATCATAAAATCTATACTACAAGTACAACTTTATACAGTCCTGCTAATTGTTATTTGCACCCATGAAGTGTAAGTACATAATGTGGAATATCTCCTGAAAAAAATCAAGAGCACTTGTGTTAAATACAAAAGAGCAAATGATAAACGATAATTTATAACAAAAAACAATGGGAGGGAAAAATAGAAAAACCTAAAGCTTGCTGTGACACTGGTATCCTTTACATTAAATTAGTATGGAAACACATTTTGACTCATCTGTGGTAAATCACAAATGAGAATCACCTGTGATTAATTGTTGGTGACCATGTGACATCAATTAGCCAATTAATGATGACTTCAGTGTTTTAAAAAGCAACATGGTAGGCCCTGTTCATTTGTCACAATGGTGAAGACAAAGAAGCTGTCTGAGGACATCAGAACTTCTATTATTAGCAAACACAAGACTTTCAAAGGGTATCAGGCCATCTCCTAAGACCTTGCTATCGCAGTTTCAACAGTGTGCAATGTTATTAAGATATTTGCCAAGAATGGAACCAACAAGAACCTCCTTGGACATGGGGGAAAGAGGAAAATTGACAAGAGATGTCTTCAAAGGGTGGTGGGAATGGTGGGAAAAAACACCACGTCAAACATCCAAAGAACTGAAGGCCAACCTGAAACCGTCTTGGGGCATAGTATCAATAAGTACGATACGGCACACACTAAGCCAAGTGGAGCTCTATGGGCGAAGGCCAAGGAAGAAACCATTGCTGAAGAAACAACATAAAAAGGAACAATTGATCTTTGCCAAAGTGTACCTTTTCAAACCACAATCCTTCTGGGAAAATGTTCTGTGGACAGATGAAGCAAAAATAGAGCTTTTTGGCAATGCAATGATACAGTTTGTTTACAGATGGTACAATGAAGCTTAACCAACAGTTAAGCATGGTGGAGGATCCATAATGCTGGGGGACTGCTTTGCTGTGCCTGGTACTGGAGGCCTTGACCATATCACAAGAATCATGAAATCACAGAATTGTCAATAAATTTTAGAGAGAAATGTCCTACCCATTGTAAGAAAACTTGGTTTGAGTCAAAGATCATGGGTCCTCTAGCAAGACAATGACCCAGCCACACATCCAAAAGTACACAAGAATGGTTGAAAAAGAAAAAATAGACTGTTATAAAATGTCCGGCAATGAGTCCTGACCTCAATCCCATTGAAAATCTTTGGGGTGAACTGAAATCTGCCATTGGGAAAAAGAACCCTGCAAACATTCAAGAGCTTGAAAAAACTGCAAAGGAAGAGTGGGAGAAAATACCAGCTGAGAAGTGCAAGAAGCTTATAGATGGTTACAAGAAGCGTTTGGAGGCTGTCATCAGTGTCAAAGGGTGTGCAACCAAGTATTAATTAGGGGTGCCTTTATTGCTGCACATGCTGTTTATTCTGTAAGTTGAAAACAGTGTTTATTCTTGTATTACTTTGGACCACTAATTAAAAATGTGTACATTTCAATTTATTTCTGAAGATATTGTACAGTCTATGAAAAAAATGAAGGTGCTGTCATCCATATGAATGTATAAATGTTTTGTGGGGTGACAGACTCTGTTCTCTTCATATGCTAAATCAGTGACCTCTGTGATCACAGTTGCAATGGGAGCTAGTTGGCTAACAAATTGTATCATCATTAATTTTACATTCCAATTCATTATAGAATAAAAGTTAAAATATTAATTGCCCCCTAGTGGGACAAAAAATAAGTTTAAAAAAGTTTGGAAAATGTGCATACAAATTTAAAAACAAAATTCCCCAAAAATCTTAACTTGTTTTACTTAAAGAGGTTTTCCAGAACATTTCAATAATCCTTATATAAATCCTATACTGTGCGAAGGATACATTGCTTAATGTATTTACTGTCTGCACAACGTGACCATTGCTGTACAGGATTTCTCCACTTTCACTGACATTCCAGCCTCTGTGCAATCTTCGTCTTGCATGCCCCGGAAATGTCCTGTGATTCGTGGCTGGTGCATGCACACAACAAGCAATTTGTCTCAATCTGATTGAGCCTTTCAATCATGCTCATGTTACTAGTAACATCCCGATCATTCAAACAGCAGAACAACTAGAAAGGCCCCGATAGTCAAGATGGCATCCTAAAACAGCTATTCCAATGGACGAGCCCAAGGAAAAAAAAACAGCTAGCCAAAGTAAGCCTGGCGGAATTGGCAATGCTATATAACTTGGGTATGATGGATGAAGCGGACAGGAAGCTTCCCTACCAAAAAGTACAAAAAAAATTAAGGAAGAAATCAGAAGAGTGGACCCAACAAAAATAAGAGCAGGGTAGTTGGGGGCAATTTTAGAATGAATCTAATGGCACCCCACAGACTTTCTGAAATTCAAAATTAGGGTTAGAAAACTGTTTTAGCAAAAAAGGTAATATGACAAAATATACACGAAAAAAAAACACAGAACAAATCATGAATTTCTTCCCTCTTTTAAAAATTGTTTAATACCTGAAGAACTTTTTTAACACAAAATTGTCTGTACTCTCAATAGGTTAACACAAGAACCAAAAACCCTGACATAAAAAAAACTACAAATTTCATGTATAAAAAAGTTGTTTTGGTGGGTTGTTTGTTTTTGTGGGGGTGGGTCACACCATTTTTGTATCCAATTTTGGCAGGAACAATAAAATAAATGTCTTGCCTGGAGCATACATGTATATATTAAATGCAATGTAAGATCAGTGGAGGTCTCACAACATTAGCTCTTATCTGGTGGCCAGATGTTGACAGTGTATGGTGTGGTACGTCGCACCTATGTAAAGTGTATGGCTGCTGCTGGGTACTGCAGTTCAGCCTTATTCTTTCCAGTAGTTGCAGCTCTGAAGTAACCAGCATTAGTCAATATACAGTGTACAGGGCTGCAGTGTTCTGCATAGTACACTCTTTACAAAGGGCCGCCATTTGAGCTGATTACAACTACCCCCACAAATCTGGTATTGATGACTTATGCTATTCTGAAATGCTTTAAAATAGCAACAAAAAGCAAAGTAATAATAATAATATTTATATAGCGCTAACATATTCCATAGTGCTTTACAGTTTGCACACATTATCATCACTGTCCCTGATGGGGCTCACAATCTAAATTCCCTATCAGTATGTCTTTGGAATGTGGGAGGAAACTGGAGAACCCGGAGGAAACCCACACAAACACGGAGAGAACATACAAACGCCTTGCAGATGTTGTCCTTGGTGGGATTCGAACCCAGGACTCCAGCGCTGCAAGGCTGCAGCGCTATCCACACTGAACAAAATACGTTTCATAATTCCTTATTGACTGTGAGCTATAATCTGGTTGGGTGTAGCAAAAAAGGGACATTTTTCCTAAAACTTCAAGTGTTAAGACGTCCTAACAGTATGTTCAAACTGTATCTTTTCCATGGTTTGTTTGTACAGAAAATGCCAAAAAAAAGCACTAAAAAAAACACTAAAAAAAATTAATTTTCATGCATAAATGACATGCTGTTCATATGTTCAGGCTTTTGAGCTTCTTTTAAAGGTTTCAGACTTTCAAAAGGTGGCAAAAATTTAAAAGAAGTAGCAAAGACATTCATCTGATGTTTTACTCTATGAAGACGCTCAAGTCAATGGGAAGGGTTGCCCAGAATACGCCCCGCGTCTTTTTGAGCATTTTTGCTTCGAGAAACGCTAGTGTTTTATTCCATATTCAATGTGTATTTAAAGAACAAATGTGCAGAAAACAACAGTGGAAAAAAATACACTAAAGGAAATGCTAAAAATATGTTACCAGAAAAAAAACGTTGAAAAGATGTTCTGGAAACTACCAAAAAAAAGATGCATCATGCTTACAAAACTTCAGAGAAAAGTGTCTTCTGCTTAAAAAATTTAAATTATTTTTAACTGTCAGAATGTGAATATACCCAGGGGGGTTGAACCAGATGACCCAGGAGGTCCCTTCCATCTCTACCATTCTATGATTCTACCCTAAGCTATGTTCCCACAACGAGCTTTTGGTGAGATTGTGATGTTGCAGAGTTTCTGCACCATTTCTACACCTATTAAGTGAAATAGGTTACTTGCATTTTTACTTAAAACACACAGTGTAAAAAAACCTCACCAAAAACCCATAGTGGGAACATAGCCTAGGGTGTATCTGTGTAACAATTGTATCTAGCCAGCACTGTTCTGGCTGAGTTGAACACATCTTTGTGCACTTGTCTCTCCTCCATAGCTCCAGCTTAGGCCTCTTTCACACTTCAGTTTTTTACAATCAGTCACAATCCGCCAGGTTTTGAAAAAAACGGATCCGCAATTTTCTTTTGAGGATCCTTTTTTTTCCCCATTGACTTGCATTATGGGCGGATTGTGACGGATTGCTGTCCGTTGCATCCGTTTTTTTTGCGTATCCGCCAAAAGTTGCTGTCCGTCACCATCCTCAAAGATTTCAAAACGGAGCTTGCAACGTTTTTTTCTCTGGCGGATCCTCCAGACACTCATTTAACCCGAAATTCTCTCTCTCTCTCCCCCCTTTTCCAGGCTGCGATTCCTTTAAAATTGTTCATTTGTTGGATCCGTCAAAAAAACGGACGGGTGGCATCTGCTGTCATCAGTACTACAACGGATCCGCCATCCGTCCTTTTGGCGGATTTTGACTGATGCAAAAAACTGAAGTGTGAAAGAGGCCGTGATGTCCCAGCATCACATCTGATGCACCTGCCACAAACCTCATAGAAAACTTTGGAGGCCTGTTTTGTAATCTCAGATCTGTGTTCTATTTGTCATTTTAATACTGTGCTGAAAGGAGAGGAGACTAGAGGGCACTTTTGCATTGTGACTTTCAGAAAGGAACATGCAGGGATGTGATGATTAATCCTTAGGAAAGAATTTTTGACTGGAGCACATGTATGAGTCCTGGCAGTGCCTAAGTTACACCAGCATCTGATATTAGAGACATTTACATGGGACATACTAGAAGTAGTGCCAATGGACAGATGTAGCTACCTATTTCTATTGAGGTTCCTCACCAGTTAGGTTTGAGACTAGATGGAACTTGGACAATCTGTGGTCTTGCTCCTTTTCTTCATTTTATGGATGTAGGACTCTGTTGCCAAGTTTTCATTTCCTAGCCCATTTGTTTTAATCTAACAAGAAAACATAGTTACTGACACCAAAATTTGAAAGAAAGAATTAAGCGTGGCTTTAAATGTGTGAGGGGTTTAGAGGGAGCTGCAGATTACTTTTGGCTATCCAATTTTATCAGGATTTATGGTCATTTGTGCTGCTCCTCCCCAGGGAAATAAGGCTTTGATGAATGTAATCCCAGGCTGGGGTCTGCCACATGCCCCTCTCCCCGGAGGAGAGCAGAGCTGGCAGACAAAGAGCAGTCACTGCTCACCCTGCACCCCCATTTTACACGGCTGAGGGGTCTCCCTGGCAGTGCACTCTGCACACAATGATGCAGCATGCTCCCAGGCTGCACTGTGCTCACTGTCACCCCTCACAACTCCTATACTGTATGCAGAATGAAGCCAGTCAAGTGCACACCATCCCCCACCCCTGCCAAGGAGAAGAGGGCTGCAATGGCCTCTAGTTCCCCAGCATTTCCATTTTGTCCTTTTCTTCATGTTATGCCATTTGTTATTACAACATTTCATTGTCGTTGCATTATTAATATTGCAATCGTATAAAATAA